>NC_036463.1:347775-718713 GCF_002775205.1 Xiphophorus maculatus
CTTAGTTGGATTCTGGAGAAGAGCCATTTTACACAAATTTACATTTATTAAAGTAATTTCCTGACTTGTGGAGGTCAGAATTCATCTACCTTATTGTAAAGTATTGCTTACTTTTCCCATTTTGAAGCATGGTTATAGAAATGTTCCTCTGTGTCACATATTTGTTACATCTGAAAAAAAAGTCATATAGCAGTTAAAATTTCAGCGATACTTAGATTACCTTAAATTAATTGGTGATTAATGTTTTCACAAAAAGTCTGAGCAATATTTTTGTTACAGCAATAAAAAAAATACTTTCTTTAAGGCTTGTTACACATATTTGAGAACACTAACCAGTGAAATCTCAAGGTAAAAATATATTAGATGCTTTATCAGCTGCAGCTCATGTTCCCACCCTATTGCAAAAACAAACCAGTCAGAAGTGTAAAAGACAGCGTAAGGCTAATGAGGAGCAATATAACATGAAGCATTCCCACTCCCACCTGTCAGGAGAAAAAGATAAAGTATTGAGTGCTTGTGGAACAAATCTCAAAGGTGCAAGAGAAAGCGAACAGCAGCCTCACTTAAACATGACTGGTAAGATTAGAGACAAATAGTACATATCATTTATAAGAATGTGTAGATATATTACTGACAAGTCAAAGTAAAGTTAGTCAGTTTTACACATTTAAAATTTTTTGTAGCTAAAGTAGATTTTTGTATCCACAGAAAAAGATGATCTCAAAAAGGAAAGCAAGGGCAGAGGAAAGGTAAAGTGGTGGTATTACTGTAGATAATGACTTTCAAACTGACTGAGGCTTTTTAGAAGTCAAGCATCAACAGTCTTAGCTGTAATGCTGGTCTTTTGATACACAGTGTATTAAAAATTGCATGTGACTTTTAGTTATCTTTGCCATTAGTATGGCATTTTAGAAAAACTTTCTTTAGTGCAACTGACTTTTTGTATGAGTAAAAAATAGGAGTCAAATATTTGACCTTGTTTTATTGGCATAAAATATACTAATGCATCAATTGCAATGCAATAAAAAAAATCGTAACAGTATCATTTGGATTAACAGTTCATAATTTAAGATTTAATGTTGCATCCTCTGTACAAAATATTTTTTTGTGTTGACTGATCAGTTTGTATTTTCACTAAGCTTTGCTGAAGGGATTACACTACATTTGTTTTTTATCTCCTGAACAGTGTAAAGAAGTGTTTGGCTACCCCATCAGTATCTTTTTCATTATAGTGAATGAGTTCTGTGAGAGGTTCTCCTACTATGGAATGCGAGGTGAGTTTTCTGGGAAGTAACACACCAAACTACATGACAAGACTTTGCAATTACTTTACTTTTGAAAAGTGAAAAAGACTGCTGATAGATGGGCGGGACAGACCTTTCAATTTCAATTTTTGTCTTTTCTAAAAAAAAAAATTTTTTTAAGTTTTGTTAGGACCTAAAATAGACCTAACACGTTTGATTACTATGATACTGCACATTTAATTAATTTTGAGGCAGGCAAAAATAATTTTTAAAAAAGACAAATCATTTTATGATTTTCAATTGGGTAGAAAGACTTATTATGTCACACAAATAGTTCCAGTTTGACCATAAACTTTGAACAATAGTAGTACAACCCATTTATTCGTACCATTATCTTTCTTATTTTGCCTTTTGTTTTAAATCCTGTTACAGCTATCCTTTAACTCAAGTTTGTGATTTGAACCTATAATTATGGAATACAATAAATTAATATATTTATAATTGCGCTGTAGAAAAAGATATTATTGCCTCTCCACAGCTGTGCTGGTGCTGTACTTTAAGTACTTTTTGCGATGGGACGATGACTTGGCCATCTCCATCTACCACACCTTTGTTGCTTTCTGCTACCTGACCCCCATTCTTGGGGCCATTATAGCCGACTCCTGGCTTGGGAAGTTCAAGTGAGTGACTGGTTCCGATTTTATTGATCTCACTGTGTTATATTAATACCTCAGTGATTCAGTCAAAGAAGCACAATCTGAAAATGTTTTTTCAATAAGGTACTTTTACATCAGCTTGTAATACTTCCACTAATCTTCATTATGTCTCTCGCAGTACGATCATCTACCTGTCGATTGTTTATGCGATTGGTCAGGTGGCAATGGCTGTGAGCGCTATCCATGACATCACTGACTCAGACAGAGATGGGTCTCCAGACAATCTCACCTTTCATATGTAGGTTTACATTTTTCTACATGGATAAATAAACTCTTGTTAGAGTAACAGCTGCCTCATGCACTCGTTCTTTCCCCTCACATTCAGCGTGCTGTCCATGGTGGGTCTCCTGCTCATTGCTCTTGGTACTGGTGGTATCAAACCTTGTGTGGCTGCCTTTGGTGGAGATCAATTTGGAGAACATCAGGTTGGAAAAACACGTGTACAGCTCCTATCTAAGATTTCAATTGCTTGATCTTTATTGTCAGCTTTCACTCTAAATGTGCAGTTCAAACATCCATAGTTCAAATTTTTTATTGCTTGTGATTCTTCCACTCTCTACCTCAAGCTTTATCTGCTTTCTGTTTCCTGTAAACAAAGTTGGGCTGTAAATGATAATGTCATAATGTGTGCTTACTTTAATCTTTATGCACTAAATAGAAGGAAAGCCACTGCCAATATAGATTTCAGCAGCAGAAGAAACTGTCTATAAATTAGTTTACTATGCTATTTTATGAGCAACAATCTGCCTCGCCGGATTATACTTACTGCTAATCAAGGAAACATAACTGAGACCAGCACGTGTTGCTGTGGCTGTGCATGATACCACAGCCTGTCAATCAGCTACCCACAGACCTAAAAGGCTGGTCAATCAACCTCTGTGTGCTGTGGGATTAATTGCAAGCCATGCATTTGGTTGTGACCTGGTTAGCAATGGGCTGTGGTCGGCAATTTTGACATATGTCAAAGCAAAATTGTCATGTTTGAAGGGCAGCTTAGCAATTAAAATCTGAAGCTTGTGTCAATGTCTCCACCGTCAGTTTTAAAGAGGCACAGAAGGAAAAGCAAGCCACAGCCTTGCTTTCAGCCTACTCATACATAAATAGTTCAAATCATGCTTATAGGTCAAACTAAATTATTGATGAAAGAAACCTGATTTGGATAAATAGCGACCAAAGAAACGGTAGAGGTAAAAGTGAAGAGAGGACATAAATAAGTAAAATTCAATATTAATACCAGTAAAACAGTTTTGCTTTAGAAAAAGAACTTTAATCTCACAAATAATAATAAAATTGCAGTTCTTTATATCAGTCCTCAACAACAAACACTTATTGTGGTTTTTATGCAGGACAAGCAAAGAAGAACGTTCTTTTCAGTTTTCTATCTCTGCATCAACGGTGGAAGTCTTTTGTCAACCATCATAACTCCCATCCTCAGAGGTACATGTTGCACACCTTTAATGGTCAAAAAGTGGAAATAAAAATTTCATAAACACTAATAAAATTTCAGGATGTAAGAGGAACTTTAAATTTGTTCTTAACAAATATTTTTTGTTTCCTTTTACAGCTCAAAATTGTGGGATTCACAGTAAGAGCAAGTGCTACTCTCTTGCTTTCGGAGTGCCTGCAGCCCTGATGGCGGTTTCTCTCGGTAAGACTATTGAGTCGTGGGATATATACTTCCCACCTAATTGTTTAATGCACACTGAAAATGTGCATATTCTCTAACAGTGGTGTTTATCATGGGGAGTGGTATGTACTACAAAACTAAACCAGAGGGGAATATCATGCTCAAGGTGTCTAAATGCATAGGGGTAAGTCTTTTGCCTGTTTTAATATTCACATAACTTCCACTGACTTCTAAGAGCCATTTTCTCTCTAATTTCAGTTTGCAATTAAAAACCGGTACAGACACAAAAGCAAACAATATCCAAAGAGGGAGCACTGGATGGACTGGGCAGAGGAAAAATATGACGTAAGTTTTTGATTTCTTTGATTGCAACAAGATGTTCCTCTCTAGTAATTCTTCATTTCCAATTTGCTGCAGAAACTCCTCATAGCTCAAATCAAAATAGCACTGAGGGTTCTCGTCTTGTACATCCCGCTGCCCATGTTCTGGACCCTGTTTGATCAAAAGGTATGAATTGGAATCATAACCTCTCAAGACTGCACAATGTCCTTGAAGCAGAAGTATTGCTGAATTTTTACACCTCTGTTAAAGGGCTCAAGGTGGACACTACAAGCCACCACAATGGATGGGAATTTTGTAAGTTTGGTGAACGAAGCAGCATCCTTGTTTCATAGTTCCCAATAGCAGTGCATTCATGTTGTTGTCTATGTATATATTTTTTAAATTTATTTATTTATTTTTTTTTTTTTTTGTTTATTTGTTTTGTTTTTTTCTCTGCAGGGGTCAATTGTCATACAGCCCGATCAGATGCAGGTTAGTAAAAAAGTTCACTGTGAAGACCCAAATTTATGTACTGCCCTCTGCAGGACAGAATGTTCATTGTGCTATTTATTTCTTAAAGACAATCAACCCCATCCTGATTCTGACTCTGGTTCCCGTTATGGACAGCCTGGTATTCCCTCTGATTAAAAAGTGTGGTCTGAACTTTACGTAAGTGAGGTGGCATATTTTATTTTTGCCAGTTGTCACCTTATTGTATGTTTTCAAAGTTTTTCTATCAGAAATAAAGTTCCTAGTTGAACAAAAAAAAAAAAAATCAAAATTCACCCGGGCTATGAAAACTTTAGAGCATAGCTGTAGATAATTTTTTACATTTTCTCCTTTCATGTGTGCAGATTATACAAATAAATACTAAGACTTAATTTCAATTCAACAGACCTCTGAAAAAAATGACTGTTGGGATGATTGTAGCAGCTCTTGCTTTCGTCTGTGCAGCTGTGATCCAGCTTCAAATTGACGTAAGTGGAGGACAAGTTGTCATTTTGTCTCTTCCTGGGACCAATGAAATTCTTAAAACACACAGCAAATGGTAGTGGGAGTTCTAAAAGCTAACTACTTTAACCTGACATCCAGAAAACCTTGCCTGTCTTCCCATCGGCATCCCAGAGTCAGTTGAAGTTTCTTAACATGGGAAATACTCAGATTACTGTTCAGTTTCAAGGAAATCAGTTCAATCTTACAGGAGCTCAGGTATGTATCTTTTAAACAAAACACTTTTTGTCTTTAAATTAAAATTAATATTAAGTACTTGCTGCATATATCTCACACGTTTCTGATATTTTTTCCAGAGTGAAAAAACATTACATCTGTTTTATTCATTCGCAGGCCAGTGAAGAATACTTCACATTTGAAAGTGACCAAATTACGGTTTCAATCGGCAATCCTTCAGTATCAAGAGATGTTTCCCTAACCAAAGAGCAGCGACAAACACTTCTTATTCCCTCAGCAATCAATGATGACTGGCAACTGGTGAGAGACTTACACAAAATACTGTAAATTAAAGTTACACCATCCCGTGTTAATTAATAAGCATTTACTACTAATTTTCTTCAGGCTTATGATCTGATTTACAAGCCACAAGAAGGAAACAATGAAATCCGGTATGTTTAACAAGTAATTCTTAATCTTCTTCAGCAGTTTCATAGTTTGTTGAACAAAAAAAATCTTGTTAATTGGGACAGCTGGTAAATATTTGTTTAGGTCCAATAGCATCAGTCCTGTTTAAATTGTTATAGCCGTTTATAGATTTGGTAGTAGCTGTTCTTCAAACATTCTTCATGATTTTTATCCCATTTTAGATTTATAAATGGAATGAGTACACCAGTGAATGTCTCTTCAGCTGCAGTCCATTATGATCAAATTGAACCATTGCATTATTCAAATTACTCCGAGATAAAAAATGGAAGGTGAGGGTCTTTATCCATCCTTTTAAGACATTTTGTTACTACAATGTTTGCCTTAGGTGCACATGTAAGCAGTGGTTTATTGAATATTTTCTTATGGCTTATGAAGGGCCACATTCACCTTGCAGAGTGGGTCACAGTCATGTGAATACAGCAAGGATTTTGGATTTGGAGGCTCATACACTTTCTTCATCCCCAGCACATTAACATTTGAACCAAACGTGAGTCTTAAGCTTAGTGATTTATGCTTTAAATGTTAATATTCTTTAGAAAGTGCTTGCTTTAAAAAAAAAACTATAACAAAA
The DNA here is from genome assembly GCF_002775205.1 of Xiphophorus maculatus. NCBI lineage: Eukaryota > Metazoa > Chordata > Actinopteri > Cyprinodontiformes > Poeciliidae > Xiphophorus > Xiphophorus maculatus. The sequence continues at coordinate 353,911 of NC_036463.1, forward strand.
AAGGAGGAGGAGGATCATCACATTTTATTATTGTGTATAACTTTTGAAGACTGATTTATATTTTTTTTACTCTACACCACTAAATATGTTTTTGTACCATGTCTTTGCCCTGCAGTGGCATTTCAAACACATTCATTCTTGTTATTAAATATTTTGTCACATTACAACCGCAATCTTCAATGTGTTTTATTAGGGTTTGGGATGTAATATAGCAACATAAAGTGATGCATACTTGCGAAATAGAACTGTAATGAAACATGCAAAGAGTAGCATGCATTTGTATTCTTATACTCCAAAAAATGGAAAATCCACAGTAAGTTTTCAAAGGCCTCTTCATCCACCAGTGAACAATTTAACTTCACTGCAAACACAGCTATTCTGTGAAAGCTTCAGGTGTTGGATATGACTACATTTGGTATATTTTTCTCTTAACTGTGTTTATTGATTTCAGTGTCATGAATCTATAACTGAGTCAGTGGACATTAAACCAAACTCGGTGCACATGGCCCTTCAGATCCCACAGTACTTCCTCATCACTGCTGGTGAAGTCATGTTTTCTGTTACTGGCCTGGAGTTCTCCTATTCACAGGTAATTTGTCCAAAACAAAACTAAACAATCTTTGTATAATGTTGTCTATATATTCCTATCTTAGAACACAGTTTGGGACAACATTCTGACCAGGCATTACTTTATGAAATCTGTTGCGAGAGGCTTTCAATAAATTTAATAAAAATTATTTAAATTACTATAAATATATTAAATTGCTGCAAGAATTTAGAGGTGAATTATGTAAGTCAATCTCTGATTATTATTTCTGGTTTTCCTTTTTGTTTTGTTTTCACTTTTAAATACTCCTTTCTTGTCAACAAGGCACCCAGTAACATGAAGTCAGTGCTGCAGGCGGGCTGGTTGTTGACCAATTCCTTTGGAAACTTTATCGTCCTCATTGTGGCAGAGATTGCAAAACTTCCCAAACAGGTAAAAAAAAAAAAAAAAGAATACAATATATACAATACCAGCAACATATGATATCCACAAATATTTTTCAATGTCTCCCATGACTTTTCCCTCTCTCTTTGTTACCTTAAAGTGGACAGAGTATATCCTGTTTGCCTCTCTGCTGGTGGCGGTGTCCATCATCTTCTCCATTATGGCGAGTTTTTACACTTACATTGACCCCACAGCGATCGAAGCCGAGTTCAAGAAGAAAATTCATGATGATGAAGATGATAAGAAAAAGGAGCTGCAGAAATCAGAGTTTAAGATGGAGAAAAGAGATTCAGTTAGCAGTGACGATGGAGACAAAAAACATGTTCAAACCAGCATGTGAACTATAGCTATCAGAAAATTAATCTATGATGTTGACTCAAAAGTAAGAATTTACAGTAGATGTTAATTTGAGTTATGTTTATATTGTAATGCATAAAGGATGCTATAAGCTAACAAAGTCAGGCATGTCAAAATTTATTTTGCAAAAAACTACAAATTAATTTATCTGTCAATTTTCTAAATATCAGAGTGCAACAGAAAGTTCCTTTTAAGTCCAAGTTAAATCGACATAATTACAGAAAATTACTTCTTTCTTGTTTTTTTTTTTCTTTTATTGCTTCTTTTATTGAAAAGATGTACCCAAAGTATTGGAATTATGATAATGCTTTACTTAAAAGTATAATGTTTTGCAACCTCTTAATATGAGATAATGGTTGTTCCTTTTGCTAGTATAAGAAGTTGGTTGTGAAACAAAGTCAGTCTCCTTTCTTTTATTTATGTTCATTTGGAGTGACTGAGATTTACTTAGGGATGACAGAAAAGAGATTCTCCAATATCTGGGACACTTGCACAGTGAAACACAACTCTATCCCTAGAGTGTTTCTTTCCTCTCTTATTTTGTATTTTCATTATTTCATTAAAATGTGTTTACACAATTTGTAAGAAATAAGAGTGTAGCCGTGGTATTCAGGGTTTATTGATAATGCTGCATTTCCTGGCTTTTTTAGTTGTTTTTTTTTCTTTTTCTTTGGTCTGTATTTTTAATATTTGCTGTTGTGCTAAAAATGTAATAAATATATTTAGAAAATATCGCACTGATTCCACAGGGCTATGATATATACCAAACAAATTTTGATATTAGACAAAAATAACCTCCACAAATACAAACAATACTTTTCAAGTAATGGTTTATTTTTAAAAGGGAAAAAACAATATCCAAGCCAACCTGGCCAGATGTAAAAAAAATTAAAGCTGCAAGCAGCCTCGAGCGGCCCTCGCAGCAAGCGCCGCTCCGGCCTATTGGCCACCGCGGGGGTTCCGGCCACCGCAGAAGCTCTCGCTCGGTTTCCAGAGCCGCAGCCCGCTCCCCACCGCGGAAGCTCCGCCGCAGTTTCCAGCACCGCCGCCCGCCAGCCGCCGCAGAAGCTGTCGCGCATTTTCCCCGCCCGTCCACCGGGCGACACGCGTGAATGCGTTCGGCGGCGGTGCCCGACGACCGTCGAAAAATCTGGCGCAGATCGGTCGATGCGTCGAGGAGATACGGCCCATGTATTAACTTAGGGGGCGCAGTGGAGCCAAATTACATCTCAAACCCGTCGGGCTCTTTAGAGGTGAACAAAGGTCATACATATCCAGTTTGGCGCCAATCGGATGATCTATGCATGAATAAGAGCCAAACGTATGCATATGGCGAGGGACTGATATTCGCCATTTGGCCACGCCCACACGGTTCAGCCAGCAGCGAGCATTGACAGAGTTTATCATCCGAATCATCTTGATTAGGTCAAGAGAGCCATAAACGGAGCTTTCCAAGGAAAAAAACGGCACTTCCTGTTCTGAGGGGGCGGGGCTTAGATGACGTCATAATATGATGACATAGGGTCGTCAAGGATCCCACCAGGGTCACTCGTGCAAAGTTTGGTGCAGAAGTTATCGACCGTTCACAGTAAAATACGAGACTTCCTGTTGTCAGAGGGCGTGGCCTACGTGATGTCATCATTTGACCATTGGATATTATTCTACACCCGAGGATGATCAATATCTCAAACTTTGGTGTCTCTGTGATTTTTTGTGTTAGAATTACAAATTATTTAATTTTTTCCTCTTTAATTCAACATTGAACTGTCATTCCGTAGGGCAATGCTGCCCTCTGGTGTCGATTTACTGAAATTACTGAAATAGTTTAATTATTTCAGTAATTCGACACCAGAGGGCAGCATTGCCCCACACATGACAAAATAATCCCCTTTGTAATTGACTGTGTAACATATTACACAGTCAATCACAGGGGATCTTTGAGCCTTGCTAACCCCACTTCAACATGCTCCAAAACTCACCAATTTCATAACTTTAAATTAAACATGCCTTATGATCAGACTGACCGAGTTTGAAGTCGATCAATCGAAATCCCTAGGAGGAGTTCGATCAAATGCGAAGGCTGTAAACGTCAAAATTGAGGTCAAATGAACTTCAATCTAAAATGGCCGACTTCCTGTTGGGTTTAGAGCATGGCTCTAAGAGACTTTTTTGTACGTCCCGACAAGATACACATGTGTACCAAGTTTCGTAATTCTAGGTTTAAGCATGGCTTGGGGCTGTTCATTTAAAATACTCTAGGGGTCGCTATAGAAAAATTAGGCCACGCCCACCAAATATCTCTATGGATTCCTGTTCGGGGATGGATAAGGATCCATCCTAGTGAGTTTGGAGCAGCTCACCCCGAAACTGTGGAATTCAGAGCCAAACGAAATTCGACGGCGTTCGCAACGCCGCCACGCCCACCTGCTTCATCGCAGCCGGTCGGGGTTGGAATCCACAACACACCAACATGTCTTCTGTCTCTGGACACAGTTTCATGTTGATTAGGTCAAAGGGCTAAGATAGCGACCGTTCACAGTAAAACATTACACTTCCTGCTCTCAGGGGGCGTGGCCTACATAAAAAAAACATTTCACTGCAGGGTATTTTAGGACACCCGATGTCGATCAATCACTGAAAGTTTGGTCCCTCTATGTGTTTTTGTATAGGAAATATAAGAGGTTTTTGTTTCATGGCGTGTAGGTGAACTTTGACCCCTGCTAACCCCCCTTCAACATGCTCCAAAACTCACCAATTTGATAACTTTAAATCAGACATGCCTTATGATCAGACTGACCGAGTTTGAAGCCGATCAATCAAAATCCCTAGGAGGAGTTCGATCAAATACGAAGGCTGTAAACGTCAAACTCGAGGTCCAAAATGGACCTTCAATACAAAATGGCCGACTTCCTGTGATACTTGCACTATGACATTACTTGTAAATTCTGAGCGTGTTAGTGAGCTCTACAACTGTACCGAATTTCAAGTCTCTACGATGAAGTAAGTGAATAGCAATGGGTCTTTTGAAAATTGCTAGGTGGCGCCGTTGAGCCAATTTGTTTGCGATTTTTGCGGCGACCTTAAAATACGAAATTTTTAAACTCCCCGTATGCATCCGCCAAGTTTGGTGAGTTTTTGAATATGCTAAAGCCTCCAAAAAGGCGCCTCTTTGGGGGGGCAGAAAAATAAGAATAATTAAAGCTGCAAGCAGCCTCGGGCGGCCCTCGCAGCAAGCGCCGCTCCGGCCTATTGGCCACCGCGGGGGTTCCAGCCACCGCAGAAGCTCTCGCACGATTTCCAGAGCCGCAGCCAACTCCCCACCGCAGAAGCTCCGCCGCAGTTTCCAGCACCGCCGCCCGCTAGCCACCGCAGAAGCTGTCGCGCATTTTCCACGCCCGTCCACCGTGCGACACGCGTGAATGCGTTCGGCGGCGCTCCCCGACGACTGTCAAAAAATCTGGTGCAGATCGGTCGATGCGTCGAGGAGATACGGCCCATGTATTAACTTAGGGGGCGCAGTGGAGTCAAATTACATCTCAAACCCGTTGGGCTCTTTAGAGCAGAACAAAGGTCATACATATCCAGTTTGGTGCCAATCGGATGATCCATGTGTGAATTAGAGCCAAACGTATGTATATGGCGAGGGACTGATATTCGCCGTTTGGCCACGCCCACACGGTTCAGCCAGCAGCGAGCATTGACAGAGTTTATCATCCGAATCATCTTGATTAGGTCAAGAGAGCCATAAACAGAGCTTTCCATGAAAAAAACGGCACTTCCGGTTCTGAGGGGGCGCGGCTTAGATGACGTCATAATATGATGACATAGGGTCGTCAGGGATCCCGCCAGGGTCACTCGTGCAAGGTTTGGTGCAGAAGCTATCGACCGTTCACAGTAAAATACAAGACTTCCTGTTGTCAGAGGGCGTGGCCTACGTGATGTCATCATTTGACCATTGGATATTATTGGACACAAGATAATGATCAATAACTCAAACTTTGGTGTCTCTGTCAGTTTTTGTGTTAGAATTACAAATTATTTAATTTTTTCCTTTTCAATTCAACATTGAACTGTCATTCCGTAGGGCAATGCTGCCCTCTGGTGTCGAATTACTGAAATTACTGAAATAGTTTCATTATTTCAGTAATTCGACACCAGAGGGCAGCATTGCCCTACGGAATGACTAAATATCCCCTTTGTAATTGACTGTGTAATATGTCAATCACAGGGGATCTTTGAGCCTTGCTAACCCCCCTTCAACATGCTCCAAAACTCACCAATTTGATAACTTTAAATCACACATGCCTTGTGATCAGACTGACCAAGTTTGAAGTCGATCAATCGAAATCCCTAGGAGGAGTTCGATCAAATACGAAGGCTGTAAACGTCAAAATCGAGGTCAAATGAACTTCAATCTAAAATGGCCGACTTCCTGTTGGGTTTAGAGCATGGCTCTAAGAGACTTTTTTGTACGTCCTGACAAGATACACATGTGTACCAAGTTTCGTAATTCTAAGTTAAAGCATCGCTTGGGGCTGATTTTTAAAAATATTCTAGGGGACCGTATAGAGAAATTAGGCCACGCCCACCAAATTTCGCTATGGATTCCTGTTGGCAGGTTGATAAGGATCCATCCTAGTGAGTTTGGAGCAGCTCACCCCGAAACTGTGGAATTCAGAGCCAAACGAAATTCGATGGCGTTCGCAACGCCGCCACGCCCACCTGCTTCATCGCAGCCGGTCGGGGTTGGAATCCACAACACACCAACATGTCTTCTGTCTCTGGACACAGTTTCATGTTGATTAGGTCAAAGGGCTAAGATAGCGACCGTTCAGAGTAAAACATGACACTTCCTGTTCTCAGGGGGCGTGGCCTACTTAAAAAAATAATTTCACCACAGGGTATTTTAGGACACCCGATGACGACCAATCTCTGAAAGTTTGGTCCCTCTATGTGTTTTTATATAGGAAATATAAGAGTTTCGTGTTTCATGGCGAGTAGCTGAACTTTGACCCCTGGTAACCCCCCTTCAGCAAGCTCATACAGTCACCAATTTGATAACTTTAAATCAGACATGCCTTATGATCAGACTGACCGAGTTTGAAGCCGATCAATCGAAATCCCTAGGAGGAGTTCGATCAAATGCAAAGGCTGTAAACGTCAAACTCGAGGTCCAAAATGGACCTTCAATCCAAAATGGCCGACTTCCTGTTGGGTTTAGAGCATGGCTCCAAGAGACTTTTTTGTACGTCCTGACAAGATACACATGTGTACCAAGTTTCGTAATTCTAGGATAAAGCATGGCTTGGGGCTGATTTTTTAAAATACTCTAGGGGTCGCTATAGAAAAATTAGGCCACGCCCACCAAATATCGCTATGGATTCCTGTTCGGGGATGGATAAGGATCCATCCTAGTGAGTTTGGAGCAGCTCACCCCGAAACTGTGGAATTCAGAGCCAAACGAAATTCGATGGCGTTCGCAACGCCGCCACGCCCACCTGCTTCATCGCAGCCGGTCGGGGTTGGAATCCACAACACACCAACATGTCTTCTGTCTCTGGACACAGTTTCATGTTGATTAGGTCAAAGGGCTAAGATAGCGACCGTTCACAGTAAAACATTACACTTCCTGCTCTCAGGGGGCGTGGCCTACGTAAAAAAAAAATTTCACTGCAGGGTATTATAGGACACCCGATGCCGATCAATCACTGAAAGTTTGGTCCCTCTATGTGTTTTTGTATAGGAAATATAAGAGGTTTTTGTTTCATGGCGTGTAGGTGAACTTTGACCCCTGGTAACCCCCCTTCAACATGCTCCAAAACTCACCAATTTGATAACTTTAAATCAGACATGCCTTATGATCAGACTGACCGAGTTTGAAGCCGATCAATCGAAATCCCTAGGAGGAGTTCGATCAAATACGAAGGCTGTAAACGGCCAAATCAGGGTCCGAAATGGACCTTCAATCCAACATGGCCGACTTCCTGTGATAGTTGCACTATGACATTACTTGTAAATTCTGAGCGTCTTAGTGAGCTCTACAACTGTACCGAATTTCAAGTCTCTACGATGAAGTAAGTGAATAGCAATGGGTCTTTTGAAAATTGCTAGTTGCTGCCGTTGAGCAATTTTTTTTGCGATTTTTGCGACGACCTTACAGTACTTAAATTTAAAACTCGTTTTATGCGACCGCCAAGTTTGGTGAGTTTTTGAATATGATAAAGCCCCCAAAAAGGCAATTCATTTGGGTGGAAGAATAATAAGAATAATTAAAGCTGCAAGCAGCCTCGGGCGGCCCTCGCAGCAAGCGCCGCTCCGGCCTATTGGCCACCGCGGGGGTTCCAGCCACCGCAGAAGCTCTCGCACGATTTCCAGAGCCGCAGCCAACTCCCCACCGCAGAAGCTCCGCCGCAGTTTCCAGCACCGCCGCCCGCTAGCCACCGCAGAAGCTGTCGCGCATTTTCCACACCCATCCACCAGGCGACATGCGTGAATGCGTTTGGCAGCGCTCCCCGATGACTGTCAAAAAATCTGGTGCAGATCGGTCGATGCGTCGAGGAGATACAGCCCATGTATTAACTTAGGGGGCGCAGTGGAGCCAAATTACATTTCAAACCCGTCGGGCTCTTTAGAGGTGAACAAAGGTCATACCTATCCAGTTTGGCGCCAATCGGAATATCTATGCCTGAATAAGAGCCAAACGTATGTATATGGCGAGGGACTGATATTCGCCATTTGGCCACGCCCACACGGTTCAGCCAGCAGCGAGCATTGACAGAGTTTATCATCCGAATCATCTTGATTAGGTCAAGAGAGCCATAAACAGAGCTTTCCAAGTAATAAAATAGCACTTCCTGTTCCGAGGGGGCGGGGCCTAAGTGATGTCATCATTTGACCATTGGATATTATTGGACACTCGATTATGATCAATCACTGAACGTTTGGTGTCTCTGTGAGTTTTTGTGTTAGAATTACTAATTATTTAATTTTTTCCTCCATTACAACATTGAACTTTCATTCCGTAGGGCAATGCTGCCCTCTGGTGTCGAATTACTGAAATAATGAAACTATTTCAGTGGGCAGCAGAGGGCAGCATTGCCCTACAAACAACGAACATGGACTGTTTATTATGTAATTACACAGAAGATCTCTCTAATTCATTCTGAGGGGGCGGGGCTTAGATGACGTCATAATATGATGACATAGCATTGTCAGGCATCACACCAGGATGAGTCAGGCCAAGTTTGGTGCAGCTCGGTCGAAACATGTGGAATCTAGAAGCAAACGTATGGCATCGGCGTTACAGGTCACTTCGCCTCGCCGCCACGCCCACCTGCTATGTCAAAGCCGGCCGGGGTTGGAATCCACAACACAACAACATGTTTTCTGTCTCTGGACACAGTTTCATGTTGATTAGGTCAAAGGGCTAAGATAGCGACCGTTCACAGTAAAACATGACACTTCCTGTTCTCAGGGGGCGTGGCCTACTTAAAAAAATAATTTCACCACAGGGTATTTTAGGACACCCGATGACGATCAATCACTGAACGTTTGGTCCCTCTATGTGTTTTTATATAGGAAATATAAGAGTTTCGTGTTTCATGGCGAGTAGCTGAACTTTGACCCCTGGTAACCCCCCTTCAGCAAGCTCATACAGTCACCAATTTGATAACTTTAAATCAGACATGCCTTATGATCAGACTGACCGAGTTTGAAGTCGATCAATCGAAATCCCTAGGAGGAGTTCGATCAAATGCAAAGGCTGTAAACGTCAAACTCGAGGTCCAAAATGGACCTTCAATACAAAATGGCCGACTTCCTGTTGGGTTTAGAGCATGGCTCCAAGAGACTTTTTTGTACGTCCTGACATGATACACATGTGTACCAAGTTTCGTAATTCTAGGTTTAAGCATGGCTTGGGGCTGTTCATTTAAAATACTCTAGGGGTCGCTATAGAAAAATTAGGCCACGCCCACCAAATATCGCTATGGATTCCTGTTCGGGGATGGATAAGGATCCATCCTAGTGAGTTTGGAGCAGCTCACCCCGAAACTGTGGAATTTAGAGCCAAACGAAATTCGATGGCGTTCGCAACGCCGCCACGCCCACCTGCTTCATCGCAGCCGGTCGGGGTTGGAATCCACAACACACCAACATGTCTTCTGTCTCTGGACACAGTTTCATGTTGATTAGGTCAAAGGGCTAAGATAGCGACCGTTCACAGTAAAACATTACACTTCCTGCTCTCAGGGGGCGTGGCCTACGTAAAAAAAAAATTTCACCACAGGGTATCTTAGGACACCCGATGACGACCAATCACTGAAAGTTTGGTCCCTCTATGTGTTTTTGTATAGGAAATATAAGAGTTTTCTGTTTCATGGCGTGTAGGTGAACTTTGACCCCTGCTAACCCCCCTTCAACATGCTCCAAAACTCACCAATTTGATAACTTTAAATCAGACATGCCTTATGATCAGACTGACCGAGTTTGAAGCCGATCAATCGAAATCCCTAGGAGGAGTTCGATCAAATACGAAGGCTGTAAACGTCAAACTCGAGGTCCAAAATGGACCTTCAATACAAAATGGCCGACTTCCTGTGATAGTTGCACTATGACATTACTTGTAAATTCTGAGCGTCTTAGTGAGCTCTACAACTGTACCGAATTTCAAGTCTCTACGATGAAGTAAGTGAATAGCAATGGGTCTGTTGAAAATTGCTAGTTGCTGCCGTTGAGCAATTTTTTTTGCGATTTTTGCGGCGACCTTAAAATTCAAAATTTTTAAACCGCCTAGTCGCTTCCGCCAAGTTTGGTGAGTTTTTGAATATGATAAAGCCCCCAAAAAGGCTCCTCTTTGGGGGGGCAGAATAATAATAATAATAATAAACAGTACAGATACAATAGGCCTTCGCAGCGCTTTGCTGCTCGGGCCTAATTAAAGCTGCAAGCAGCCTCGGGCGGCCCTCGCAGCAAGCGCCGCTCCGGCCTATTGGCCACCGCGGGGGTTCCGGCCACCGCAGAAGCTCTCGCGCGTTTTCCAGAGCCGCAGCCAACTCCCCACCGCGGAAGCTCTGCCGCAGTTTCCAGCACCGCTGCCCGCTAGCCGCCGCAGGAGCTGTCGCGCATTTTCCCCGCCCGTCCACCGGGCGACATGCGTGAATGCGTTCGGCGGCGCTCCCCGACGACTGTGGAAAAATCTGGTGCAGATCGGTCGATGCGTCGAGGAGATACGGCCGATGTATTAACTTAGGGGGCGCAGTGGAGTCAAATTACATTTCAACCTCGTCGGGCTCTTTAGAGCAGAACAAAGGTCATACATATCCAGTTTGGCGCCAATCGGATGATCCGTGTGTGAATTAGAGCCAAACGTATGCATATGGCGAGGGACTGATATTCGCCGTTTGGCCACGCCCACACGGTTCAGCCAGCAGCGAGCATTGACAGAGTTTATCATCCGAATCATCTTGATTAGGTCAAGAGAGCCATAAACGGAGCTTTCCAAGTAAAAAAACGGCACTTCCTGTTCTGAGGGGGCGGGGCTTAGATGACGTCATAATATGATGACATAGGGTCGTCAAGGATCCCAGGGTCACTCGTGCAAAGTTTGGTGCAGAAGCTATCGACCGTTCACAGTAAAATACAAGACTTCCTGTTGTCAGGGGGCGTGGCCTAAGTGATGTCATCATTTAACCATTGGATATTATTGGACACAAGATAATGATCAATAACTCAAACTTTGGTGTCTCTGTCAGTTTTTGTGTTAGAATTACAAATTATTTAATTTTTTCCTCTTTAATTCAACATTGAACTGTCATTCCGTAGGGCAATGCTGCCCTCTGGTGTCGAATTACTGAAATTACTGAAATAGTTTCATTATTTCAGTAATTCGACACCAGAGGGCAGCATTGCCCTACACTTGACAAAGGATCCCCTTTGTATTACACAGTCGATCACAGGGGAACTTTGAGCCTTGCTAACTCCCCTTCCACCTGTTCAAATGTCACCGTTTTGATAACTTTGAATTGGACATGCCTTATGATCAGACTGACCGAGTTTGAAGCCGATCAATCGAAATCCCTAGGAGGAGTTCGATCAAATGCAAAGGCTGTAAACGGCCACAATAGGGCCCAAAATGGACCTTCAATCCAAAATGGCCGACTTCCTGTTGGGTTTAGAGCATGGCTCCAAGAGACTTTTTTGTACGTCCTGACAAGATACACATGTGTACCAAGTTTCGTAATTCTAGGATAAAGCATGGCTTGGGGCTGATTTTTTAAAATATTCTAGGGGGAGATGTAGAGAAATTAGGCCACGCCCACCAAATTTCGCTATGGATTCCTGTTGGCGGATGTATAAGGATCCATCCTAGTGAGTTTGGAGCAGCTCACCCCAAAACTGTGGAATTCAGAGCCAAACGAAATTCGATGGCGTTCGCAACGCCGCCACGCCCACCTGCTTCATCGCAGCCGGTCGGGGTTGGAATCCACAACACACCAACATGTCTTCTGTCTCTGGACACAGTTTCATGTTGATTAGGTCAAAGGGCTAAGATAGCGACCGTTCACAGTAAAACATTACACTTCCTGTTCTCAGGGGGCGTGGCCTACGTAAAAAAATAATTTCACCACAGGGTATTTTAGGACACCCGATGACGACCAATCACTGAAAGTTTGGTCCCTCTATGTGTTTTTGTATAGGAAATATAAGAGGTTTTTGTTTCATGGCGTGTAGGTGAACTTTGACCCCTGCTAACCCCCATTCAACATGCTCCAAAACTCACCAATTTGATAACTTTAAATCAGACATGCCTTATGATCAGACTGACCGAGTTTGAAGCCGATCAATCGAAATCCCTAGGAGGAGTTCGATCAAATACGAAGGCTGTAAACGTCAAACTCGAGGTCCAAAATGGACCTTCAATACAAAATGGCCGACTTCCTGTGATACTTGCACTATGACATTACTTGTAAATTCTGAGCGTCTTAGTGAGCTCTACAACTGTACCGAATTTCAAGTCTCTACGATGAAGTAAGTGAATAGCAATGGGTCTTTTGAAAATTGCTAGTTGCCGCCGTTGAGCAATTTTTTTTGCGATTTTTGCGGCGACCTTAAAATTCAAAATTTTTAAACCGCCTAGTCGCTTCCGCCAAGTTTGGTGAGTTTTTGAATATGATAAAGCCCCCAAAAAGGCGCACGAAGAGGGGGTAAGAATAATAATAATAATTAAAGCTGCAAGCAGCCTCGGGCGGCCCTCGCAGCAAGCGCCGCTCCGGCCTATTGGCCACCGCGGGGGTTCCAGCCACCGCAGAAGCTCTCGCGCGGTTTCCAGAGCCGCAGCCCGCTCCCCACCGCGGAAGCTCCGCCGCAGTTTCCAGCACCGCCGCCCGCCAGCCGCCGCAGAAGCTGTCGCGCATTTTCCACGCCCGTCCACCGGGCGACAGGCATGAATGCGTTCGGCGGCGCTCCCCGACGACTGTCGAAAAATCTGGTGCAGATCGGTCGATGCGTCGAGGAGATACGGCCGATGTATTAACTTAGGGGGCGCAGTGGAGCCAAATTACATTTCAACCTCGTTGGGCTCTTTAGAGGTGAACAAAGGTCATACATATCCAGTTTGGCGCCAATCGGATGATCTATGCGTGAATAAGAGCCAAACGTATGCATATGGCGAGGGACTGATATTCGCCATTTGGCCACGCCTACACGGTTCAGCCAGCAGCAAGCATTGACAGAGTTTATCATCCGAATCATCTTGATTAGGTCAAAAGAGCCATAAACAGAGCTTTCCAAGGAAAAAAACGGCACTTCCGGTTCCGAGGGGGCGGGGCTTAGATGACGTCATAATGTGATGACGTAGGATTGACGGGCAAGCCTCCAGGATCACTCAGGCCAAGTTTGATGCAGCTCGGTCAAAATATGTGGAATGTAGAGGCAAACGTATACGAACGGCGTTGCCGCCATTGAACACTCTTGGCACTTTAAAGCAAGTGAGATCAACTTCCTATCTGTCATCCAACACAGAATCAACTTGATTAGGTCAAGAGAGCCATAAACAGAGCTTTCCAAGGAAAAAAACGGCACTTCCGGTTCCGAGGGGGCGGGGCTTAGATGACGTCATAATGTGATGACGTAGGATTGACGGGCAAGCCTCCAGGATCACTCAGGCCAAGTTTGATGCAGCTCGGTCAAAATATGTGGAATGTAGAGGCAAACGTATACGAACGGCGTTGCCGCCATTGAAAACTCTTGGCACTTTAAAGCAAGCGAGACCAACTTCCTATCTGTCATCCAACACAGAATCACCTTGATTAGGTCAAGAGAGCCATAGATGAAAGTTTCCAAGGAAAAAAATAGCACTTCCTGTTCTGAGGGGGCGGGGCTTAGATGACGTCATAATCTGATGACATAGAATTTTCAGGTATCACACCAGCATCACTCAAGCCAAGTTTGGTGCAGCTCGGTCGAAACATGTGGAATCTAGAAGCAAACGTATGGCATCGGCGTTACAGGTCACTTCGCCACGCCGCCACGCCCAGCTGCTATCTCAAAGCCGGTCAGGGTTGGAATCCTCAACACACCAACATGTCTTCTGTGTCTGGACACAGTTTCATGTTGATTAGGTCAAAGGGCTAAGATAGCGACCGTTCACAGTAAAACATGACACTTCCTGTTCTCAGGGGGCGTGGCCTAAGTGATGTCATCATTTCACCACAGGGTATTTTAGGACACCCGATGACGATCAATCACTGAAAGTTTGGTCCCTCTATGTGTTTTTTTATAGGAAATATAAGAGTTTCGTGTTTCATGGCGAGTAGGTGAACTTTGACCCCTGCTAACCCCCCTTCAACATGCTCCAAAACTCACCAATTTGATAACTTTAAATCAAACATGCCTTATGATCAGACTGACCGAGTTTGAAGCCGATCAATCGAAATCCCTAGGAGGAGTTCGATCAAATACGAAGGCTGTAAACAGCAAAATCGAGGAAAAAAATGGACGTTCAATACAAAATGGCCGACTTTCTGTGATAGTTGGCTTATAACATTAAATGTAAGTTCTGAGTCTTTTGGTGAGCTCTACAAGTGTACCAAATTTCATGTCTCTACGATGAAGTACGTTCATACCATTGTGTCAACAGAAAATTGCTAGTTGCCGCCGTTCAGCAATTTTTTTTGCGATTTTTGCGACAACCTTAAAATTCAAAATTTTTAAATTTTCTAGTCGCGACCGCCAAGTTTGGTGAGTTTTTGAATATGATAAAGCCCCCAAAAAGGCGCCTCTTTGGGGGGGCAGAATCGTAATAATAATAATAATAATAAGAAACAGTACAGAAACAATAGGCCTTCGCAGCGCTTTGCTGCTCGGGCCTAATAAACAGTACAGATACAATAGGCCTTCGCAGCGCTTTGCTGCTCGGGCCTAATTAAAGCTGCAAGCAGCCTCGGGCGGCCCTCGCAGCAAGCGCCGCTCCGGCCAATTGGCCACCGCGGGGGTTCCGGCCACCGCAGAAGCTCTCGCGCGTTTTCCAGAGCCGCAGCCCGCTCGCAAGCGCGGAAGCTCCGGCGCCGTCTCCAGCACCGCCGCCCGCCAGCCGCCGCAGAAGCTGTCTCGCATTTTCCCCGCCCGGCCACCGGGCGACACGCGTGAATGCGTTCGGCGGCGATCCCCGACGACTGTCGAAAAATCTGGTGCAGATCGGTCGATGCGTCGAGGAGATACGGCCGATGTATTAACTTAGGGGGCGCAGTGGACCAAATTACATCTCAATCCCGTTGGGCTCTTTAGAGGTGAACAAAGGTCATACATATCCAGTTTGGCGCCAATCGGATGATCCATGTGTGAATTAGAGCCAAACGTATGAATATGGCGAGGGACTGATATTCGCCATTTGGCCACGCCCACATGGTTCAGCCAGAAGCGAGCAATGACAGACCTCATCATCCGAATCATCTTGATTAGGTCAAGAGAGCCATAAACGGAGCTTTCCAAGGAAAAAAACGGCACTTCCGGTTCCGAGGGGGCGGGGCTTAGATGACGTCATAATATGATGACATAGGGTCGTCAGGGATCCCGCCATGGTCACTCGTGCAAAGTTTGGTGCAGAAGCTATCGACCGTTCACAGTGGAATTACAAATTTTTAATTTTTTCCTACATTACAAAATTGAACTCTGTAGGGCAATGCTGCCCTCTGGTGTCGAATTACTGAAATAATGAAACTATTTCAGTAATTTCAGTTATTCGACACCAGAGGGCAGCATTGCCCTACACATGACAAAGCCCTTTGTATTACACAGTCGATCACAGGGGAACTTTGAGCCTTGCTAACCCCCCTTCCACATGTTCAAATGTCACCATATTGATAACTTTGAATCAGACATGCCTTATGATCAGACTGACCGAGTTTGAAGTCGATCAATCGAAATCCCTAGGAGGAGTTCGATCAAATACGAAGGCTGTAAAAGTCAAAATCGAGGTCAAATGAAATTCAATCTAAAATGGCCGACTTCCTGTTGGGTTTAGAGCATGGCTCTAAGAGACTTTTTTGTACGTCCCGACAAGATACACATGTGTACCAAGTTTCGTAATTCTAGGTTTAAGCATGGCATGGGGCTGTTCATTTAAAATACTCTAGGGGTCGCTATAGAGAAATTAGGCCACGCCCACCAAATTTTGTTATGAATTCCTGTCGGTGGGTGGATAATGATCCATCCTAGTGAGTTTGGAGCAGCTGGGCCCGAAATTGTGGAATTCAGAGCCAAACGTATGGCAACGGCGTTACAGGTCACTTCGCCTCGCCGCCACGCCCACCTGCTATGTCAAAGCCGGCCGGGGTTGGAATCCACAACACACCAACATGTTTTCTGTCTCTGGACACAGTTTCATGTTGATTAGGTCAAAGGGCTAAGATAGCGACCGTTCACAGTAAAACATGACACTTCCTGTTCTCAGGGGGCGTGGCCTACTTAAAAAAATAATTTCACCACAGGGTATTTTAGGACACCCGATGACGATCAATCACTGAACGTTTGGTCCCTCTATGTGTTTTTATATAGGAAATATAAGAGTTTCGTGTTTCATGGCGAGTAGCTGAACTTTGACCCCTGGTAACCCCCCTTCAGCAAGCTCATACAGTCACCAATTTGATAACTTTAAATCAGACATGCCTTATGATCAGACTGACCGAGTTTGAAGCCGATCAATCGAAATCCCTAGGAGGAGTTCGATCAAATGCAAAGGCTGTAAACGTCAAACTCGAGGTCCAAAATGGACCTTCAATACAAAATGGCCGACTTCCTGTTGGGTTTAGAGCATGGCTCCAAGAGACTTTTTTGTACGTCCTGACAAGATACACATGTGTACCAAGTTTCGTAATTCTAGGATAAAGCATGGCTTGGGGCTGATTTTTTAAAATATTCTAGGGGGAGATGTAGAGAAATTAGGCCACGCCCACCAAATTTCGCTATGGATTCCTGTTGGCGGGTGTATAAGGATCCATCCTAGTGAGTTTGGAGCAGCTCACCCCGAAACTGTGGAATTCAGAGCCAAACGAAATTCGATGGCGTTCGCAACGCCGCCACGCCCACCTGCTTCATCGCAGCCGGTCGGGGTTGGAATCCACAACACACCAACATGTCTTCTGTCTCTGGACACAGTTTCATGTTGATTAGGTCAAAGGGCTAAGATAACGACCGTTCACAGTAAAACATGACACTTCCTGTTCTCAGGGGGCGTGGCCTACGTAAAAAAAAAATTTCACTGCAGGGTATTATAGGACACCCGATGACGACCAATCACTGAAAGTTTGGTCCCTCTATGTGTTTTTGTATAGGAAATATAAGAGGTTTTTGTTTCATGGCGTGTAGGTGAACTTTGACCCCTGGTAACCCCCCTTCAACATGCTCCAAAACTCACCAATTTGATAACTTTAAATCAAACATGCCTTATGATCAGACTGACCGAGTTTGAAGCCGATCAATCGAAATCCCTAGGAGGAGTTCGATCAAATACGAAGGCTGTAAACGTCAAACTCGAGGTCCAAAATGGACCTTCAATACAAAATGGCCGACTTTCTGTGATAGTTGCACTATGACATTACTTGTAAATTCTGAGCGTCTTAGTGAGCTCTACAACTGTACCGAATTTCAAGTCTCTACGATGAAGTAAGTGAATAGCAATGGGTCTTTTGAAAATTGCTAGTTGCTGCCGTTGAGCAATTTTTTTGGCGATTTTTGCGGCGACCTTAAAATTCAAAATTTTTAAACCGCCTAGACGCGACCGCCAAGTTTGGTGAGTTTTTGAATATGATAAAGCCCCCAAAAAGGCCCACGAAGAGGGGGGCAGAATAATAATAATAAACAGTACAGATACAATAGGCCTTCGCAGCGCTTTGCTGCTCGGGCCTAATAATAATAAACAGCACAGATACAATAGGCCTTCGCAGCGCTTTGCTGCTCGGGCCTAATTAAAGCTGCAAGCAGCCTCGGGCGGCCCTCGCAGCAAGCGCCGCTCCGGCCTATTGGCCACCGCGGGGGTTCCGGCCACCGCAGGAGCTCTCGCATGGTTTAGGGCGAGCTTTCCAAGGAAAAAAACGGCACTTCCTGTTCCGAGGGGGCGGGGCTTAGATGACGTCATAATATGATGACGTAGGATCGACGGGCCTCCCACCAGGATCACTCAGGCCAAGTTTGATGCGGCTCGGTCAAAATATGTGGAATGTAGAGGCAAACGTATACGAACGGCGTTGCCGCCATTGAAAACTCTTGGCACTTTAAAGCAAGCGAGACCAACGTCCTATCTGTCATCCAACACAGAATCACCTTGATTAGGTCAAGAGAGCCATAAACAGAGCTTTCCAAGGAAAAAAACGGCACTTCCGGTTCCGAGGGGGCGGGGCTTAGATGACGTCATAATGTGATGACGTAGGATTGACGGGCAAGCCTCCAGGATCACTCAGGCCAAGTTTGATGCAGCTCGGTCAAAATATGTGGAAGGTAGAGGCAAACGTATACGAACGGCGTTGCCGCCATTGAAAACTGTTGGCACTTTAAAGCAAGCGAGACCAACTTCCTATCTGTCATCCAACACAGAATCACCTTGATTAGGTCAAGAGAGCCATAGATGAATGTTTCCAAGGAAAAAAATAGCACTTCCTGTTCTGAGGGGGCGGGGCTTAGATGACGTCATAATCTGATGACATAGAATTTTCAGGTATCACACCAGCATCACTCAAGCCAAGTTTAGTGCAGCTCGGTCGAAACATGTGGAATCTAGAAGCAAACGTATGGCATCGGCGTTACAGGTCACTTCGCCATGCCGCCGCACACAGCTGCTTCATCGCAGCCGGTCAGGGCTTGAATCCACAACACACCAACATGTCTTCTGTCTCTGCACACAGTTTCATGTTGATTAGGTCAAAGGGCTAAGATAGCGACCGTTCACAGTAAAACATGACACTTCCTGTTCTCAGGGGGCGTCGCCTAAGCGATGTCATAATTTCACCACAGGGTATTTTAGGACACCTATTGATGATCAATAACTGAAAGTTTGGTGTCTCTGTGAGTTTCTGTGCAGGATATATAAGAGTTTCGTGTTTCATGGCGAGTAGGTGAACTTTGACCCCTGGTAACCCCCCTTCAGCAAGCTCATACAGTCACCAATTTGATAACTTTAAATCAGACATGCCTTATGATCAGACTGACCGAGTTTGAAGCCGATCAACCGAAATCCCTAGGAGGAGTTCGATCAAATGCAAAGGCTGTAAACGTCAAACTCGAGGTCCACAATGGACCTTCAATACAAAATGGCCGACTTCCTGTTGGGTTTAGAGCATGGCTCTAAGAGACTTTTTTGTACGTCCCGACAAGATACACATATGTACCAAGTTTCGTAATTCTAGGATAAAGCATGGCTTGGGGCTGTTCATTTAAAATACTCTAGGGGTCGCTATAGAGAAATTAGGCCACGCCCACCAAATTTTGTTATGAATTCCTGTCGGTGGGTGGATAAGGATCCATCCTAGTGAGTTTGGAGCAGCTGGGCCCGAAATTGTGGAATTCAGAGCCAAACGTATGGCAACGGCGTTACAGGTCACTTCGCCACGCCGCCACGCCCACCTGCTATGTCAAAGCCGGTCGGGGTTGGAATCCTCAACACACCAACATGTCTTCTGTCTCTGGACACAGTTTCATGTTGATGAGGTCAAAGGGCTAAGATAGCGACCGTTCACAGTAAAACATGACACTTCCTGTTCTCAGGGGGCGTGGCCTAAGTGATGTCATCATTTCACCACAGGGTATTTTAGGACACCCGATGACGATCAATCAGTGAAAGTTTGGTCCCTCTATGTGTTTTTATATAGGAAATATAAGAGTTTCGTGTTTCATGGCGAGTAGGTGAACTTTGACCCCTGCTAACCCCCCTTCAGCATGCTCCAAAACTCACCAATTTGATAACTTTAAATCAAACATGCCTTATGATCAGACTGACCGAGTTTGAAGTCGATCAATCGAAATCCCTAGGAGGAGTTCGATCAAATACGAAGGCTGTAAACGTCAAACTCGAGGTAAAAAATGGACGTTCAATACAAAATGGCCGACTTTCTGTGATAGTTGGCTTATAACATTCAATGTAAGTTCTGAGTCTTTTGGTGAGCTCTACAAGTGTACCAAATTTCATGTCTCTACGATGAAGTACGTTCATACCATTGTGTCAACAGAAAATGCTAGTTGCCGCCGTTCAGCAATTTTTTTTGCGATTTTTGCGACAACCTTAAAATTCAAAATTTTTAAATTTTCTAGTCGCCACCGCCAAGTTTGGTGAGTTTTTGAATATGATAAAGCCCCCAAAAAGGCACACGAAGAGGTGGGAAGAATCGTAATAATAATAATAATAAACAGTACAGATACAATAGGCCTTCGCAGCGCTTTGCTGCTCGGGCCTAATTAAAGCTGCAAGCAGCCTCGGGCGGCCCTCGCAGCAAGCGCCGCTCCGGCCTATTGGCCACCGCGGGGGTTCCAGCCACCGCAGAAGCTCTCGCACGATTTCCAGAGCCGCAGCCAACTCCCCACCGCAGAAGCTCCGCCGCAGTTTCCAGCACCGCCGCCCGCTAGCCACCGCAGAAGCTGTCGCGCATTTTCCACACCCATCCACCGGGCGACACGCGTGAATGCGTTTGGCAGCGCTCCCCGACGACTGTCAAAAAATCTGGTGCAGATCGGTCGATGCGTCGAGGAGATACGGCCCATGTATTAACTTAGGGGGCGCAGTGGAGCCAAATTACATTTCAAACCCGTCGGGCTCTTTAGAGGTGAACAAAGGTCATACATATCCAGTTTGGCGCCAATCGGATGATCTATGCCTGAATAAGAGCCAAACGTATGTATATGGCGAGGGACTGATATTCGCCATTTGGCCACGCCCACACGGTTCAGCCAGCAGCGAGCATTGACAGAGTTTATCATCCGAATCATCGTGATTAGGTCAAGAGAGCCATAAACAGAGCTTTCCAAGGAAAAAAATGGCACTTCCTGTTGTGAGGGGGCGGGGCTTAGATGACGTCATAATGTGATGACGTAGGATCGACGGGCATACCACCAGGATTACTCAGGCAAAGTTTGATGCAGCTCGGTCAAAATATGTGGAATGTAGAGGCAAACGTATACGAACGGCGTTGCCGCCATTGAAAACACTTGGGACTTTAAAGCAAGCGAGACCAACTTCCTATCTGTCATCCAACACAGAATCACCTTGATTAGGTCAAGAGAGCCATAAACAGAGCTTTCCAAGGAAAAAAACGGCACTTCCGGTTCCGAGGGGGCGGGGCTTAGATGACGTCATAATGTGATGACGTAGGATTGACGGGCAAGCCTCCAGGATCACTCAGGCCAAGTTTGATGCAGCTCGGTCAAAATATGTGGAATGTAGAGGCAAACGTATACGAACGGCGTTGCCGCCATTGAAAACTCTTGGCACTTTAAAGCAAGCGAGATCAACTTCCTATCTGTCATCCAACACAGAATCAACTTGATTAGGTCAAGAGAGCCATAAACAGAGCTTTCCAAGGAAAAAAACGGCACTTCCGGTTCCCAGGGGGCGGGGCTTAGATGACGTCATAATGTGATGACTTAGGATTGACGGGCAAGCCTCCAGGATCACTCAGGCCAAGTTTGATGCAGCTCGGTCGAAACATGTGGAATCTAGAAGCAAACGTATGGCATCGGCGTTACAGGTCACTTCGCCACGCCGCCACGCCCAGCTGCTATCTCAAAGCCGGTCGGGGTTGGAATCCTCAACACACCAACATGTCTTCTGTGTCTGGACACAGTTTCATGTTGATTAGGTCAAAGGGCTAAGAGAGCGACCGTTCACAGTAAAACATGACACTTCCTGTTCTCAGGGGGCGTGGCCTAAGTGATGTCATCATTTGACCATATGGTATTGTAAGCCACCTGATGTCGATCAATCACTGAAAGTTTGGTCCCTCTATGTGCTTTTGTATAGGAAATATAAGAGTTTCGTGTTTCATGGCGAGTAGGTGAACTTTGACCCCTGCTAACCCCCCTTCAACATGCTTCAAAACTCACCAATTTGATAACTTTAAATCAAACATGCCTTATGATCAGACTGACCAAGTTTGAAGTCGATCAATCGAAATCCCTAGGAGGAGTTCGATCAAATACGAAGGCTGTAAACGTCAAAATCGAGGTAAAAAATGGACGTTCAATACAAAATGGCCGACTTCCTGTGATAGTTGGCTTATAACATTAAATGTAAGTTCTGAGTCTTTTGGTGAGCTCTACATGTGTACCAAATTTCATGTCTCTACGATGAAGTACGTTCATACCATTGTGTCAACAGAAAATTGCTAGTTGCTGCCGTTCAGCAATTTTTTTTGCGATTTTTGCGACAACCTTAAAATTCAAAATTTTTAAATTTTCTAGTCGCCACCGCCAAGTTTGGTGAGTTTTTGAATATGATAAAGCCCCCAAAAAGGCTCCTCTTTAGGGGGGCAGAATCGTAATAATTAAAGCTGCAAGCAGCCTCGGGCGGCCCTCGCAGCAAGCGCCGCTCCGGCCTATTGGCCACCGCGGGGGTTCCAGCCACCGCAGAAGCTCTCGCAATTTCCAGAGCCGCAGCCAACTCCCCACCGCAGAAGCTCCGCCGCAGTTTCCAGCACCGCCGCCCGCTAGCCACCGCAGAAGCTGTCGCGCATTTTCCCACCCTCCACCAGGCGACACGCGTGAATGCGTTCGGCAGCGCTCCCCGACGACTGTCAAAAAATCTGGTGCAGATCGGTCGATGCGTCGAGGAGATACAGCCCATGTATTAACTTAGGGGGCGCAGTGGAGCCAAATTACATTTCAAACCCGTCGGGCTCTTTAGAGGTGAACAAAGGTACATATCCAGTTTGGCGCCAATCGGATGATCTATGCCTGAATAAGAGCCAAACGTATGTATATGGCGAGGGACTGATATTCGCCATTTGGCCACGCCCACACGGTTCAGCCAGCAGCGAGCATTGACAGAGTTTATCATCCGAATCATCTTGATTAGGTCAAGAGAGCCATAAACAGAGCTTTCCAAGTAAAAAAATAGCACTTCCTGTTCCGAGGGGGCGGGGCCTAAGTGATGTCATCATTTGACCATTGGATATTATTGGACACTCGATTATGATCAATCACTGAACGTTTGGTGTCTCTGTGAGTTTTTGTGTTAGAATTACTAATTATTTAATTTTTTCCTCCATTACAACATTGAACTTTCATTCCGTAGGGCAATGCTGCCCTCTGGTGTCGAATTACTGAAATAATGAAACTATTTCAGTGGGCAGCAGAGGGCAGCATTGCCCTACAAACAACGAACATGGACTGTTTATTATGTAATTACACAGAAGATCTCTCTAATTCATTCTGAGGGGGCGGGGCTTAGATGACGTCATAATATGATGACATAGCATTGTCAGGCATCACCAGGATGAGTCAGGCCAAGTTTGGTGCAGCTCGGTCGAAACATGTGGAATCTAGAAGCAAACGTATGGCATCGGCGTTACAGGTCACTTCGCCACGCCGCCACAGCCAGCTGCTTCATCGCAGCCGGTCAGGGCTTGAATCCACAACACACCAACATGTCTTCTGTCTCTGCACACAGTTTCATGTTGATTAGGTCAAAGGGCTAAGATAGCGACCGTTCACAGTAAAACATGACACTTCCTGTTCTCAGGGGGCGTCGCCTAAGCGATGTCATAATTTCACCACAGGGTATTTTAGGACACCTATTGATGATCAATAACTGAAAGTTTGGTGTCTCTGTGAGTTTCTGTGCAGGATATATAAGAGTTTCGTGTTTCATGGCGAGTAGGTGAACTTTGACCCCTGGTAACCCCCCTTCAGCAAGCTCATACAGTCACCAATTTGATAACTTTAAATCAGACATGCCTTATGATCAGACTGACCGAGTTTGAAGCCGATCAACCGAAATCCCTAGGAGGAGTTCGATCAAATGCAAAGGCTGTAAACGTCAAACTCGAGGTCCACAATGGACCTTCAATACAAAATGGCCGACTTCCTGTTGGGTTTAGAGCATGGCTCTAAGAGACTTTTTTGTACGTCCCGACAAGATACACATATGTACCAAGTTTCGTAATTCTAGGATAAAGCATGGCTTGGGGCTGTTCATTTAAAATACTCTAGGGGTCGCTATAGAGAAATTAGGCCACGCCCACCAAATTTTGTTATGAATTCCTGTCGGTGGGTGGATAAGGATCCATCCTAGTGAGTTTGGAGCAGCTGGGCCCGAAATTGTGGAATTCAGAGCCAAACGTATGGCAACGGCGTTACAGGTCACTTCGCCGCGCCGCCACGCCCACCTGCTATGTCAAAGCAGGTCGGGGTTGGAATCCTCAACACACCAACTTGTCTTCTGTCTCTGGACACAGTTTCATGTTGATTAGGTCAAAGGGCTAAGATAGCGACCGTTCACAGTAAAACATGACACTTCCTGTTCTCAGGGGGCGTGGCCTAAGTGATGTCAATCATTTCACCACAGGGTATTTTAGGACACCCGATGACGATCAATCACTGAAAGTTTGGTCCCTCTATGTGTTTTTGTATAGGAAATATAAGAGTTTCGTGTTTAATGGCGAGTAGGTGAACTTTGACCCCTGCTAACCCCCCTTCAACATGCTCCAAAACTCACCAATTTGATAACTTTAAATCAAACATGCCTTATGATCAGACTGACCAAGTTTGAAGCCGATCAATCGAAATCCCTAGGAGGAGTTCGATCAAATACGAAGGCTGTAAACAGTCAAAATCGAGGAAAAAAATGGACGTTCAATACAAAATGGCCGACTTTCTGTGATAGTTGCTTATAACATTAAATGTAAGTTCTGAGTCTTTGGTGAGCTCTACAAGTGTACCAAATTTCATGTCTCTACGATGAAGTACGTTCATACCATTGTGTCAACAGAAAATTGCTAGTTGCCGCCGTTCAGCAATTTTTTTTGCGATTTTTGCGACAACCTTAAAATTCAAAATTTTTAAACTTCTAGTCGCTTCCGCCAAGTTTGGTGAGTTTTTGAATATGATAAAGCCCCCAAAAAGGCGCACGAAGAGGGGGGCAGAATCGTAAGAAGAATTAAAGCTGCAAGCAGCCTCGGGCGGCCCTCGCAGCAAGCGCCGCTCCGGCCTATTGGCCACCGCGGGGGTTCCGGCCACCGCAGAAACTCTCGCACGTTTTCCAGAGCCGCAGCCCGCTCCCACGCGGAAGCTCCGCCGCAGTTTCCAGCACCGCCGCCCGCCAGCCGCCGCAGAAGCTGTCGCGCATTTTCCCCGCCCGTCCACCGGGCGACACGCGTGTTAGTGCGTTCGGCGGCGCTCCCCGAGCGACTGTCGAAAAATCTGGCGCAGATCGGTCGATGCGTCGAGGAGATACGGCCGATGTATTAACTTAGGGGGCGCAGTGGAGTCAAATTACATCTCAAACCCGTTGGGCTCTTTAGAGGTGAACAAAGGTCATACATATCCAGTTTGGCGCCAATCGGATGATCCATGCGTGAATAGAGCCAAACGTATGCATATGGCGAGGGACTGATATTCGCCATTTGGCCACGCCCACACGGTTCAGCCAGCAGCGAGCATTGACAGAGTTTATCATCCGAATCATCTTGATTAGGTCAAGAGAGCCATAAACAGAGCTTTCCAAGGAAAAAAATGGCACTTCCTGTTGTGAGGGGGCGGGGCTTAGATGACGTCATAATGTGATGACGTAGGATCGACGGGCATACCACCAGGATCACTCAGGCAAGTTTGATGCAGCTCGGTCAAAATATGTGGAATGTAGAGGCAAACGTATACGAACGGCGTTGCCGCCATTGAAAACACTTGGCACTTTAAAGCAAGCGAGACCAACTTCCTATCTGTCATCCAACACAGAATCCTTGATTAGGTCAAGAGAGCCATAAACAGAGCTTTCCAAGGAAAAAAACGGCACTTCCGGTTCCGAGGGGGCGGGGCTTAGATGACGTCATAATGTGATGACTTAGGATTGACGGGCAAGCCTCCAGGATCACTCAGGCCAAGTTTGATGCAGCTCGGTCAAAATATGTGGAATGTAGAGGCAAACGTATACGAACGGCGTTGCCGCCATTGAAAACTCTTGGCACTTTAAAGCAAGCGAGATCAACTTCCTATCTGTCATCCAACACAGAATCAACTTGATTAGGTCAAGAGAGCCATAAACAGAGCTTTCCAAGGAAAAAAACGGCACTTCCGGTTCCCAGGGGGCGGGGCTTAGATGACGTCATAATGTGATGACTTAGGATTGACGGGCAAGCCTCCAGGATCACTCAGGCCAAGTTTGATGCAGCTCGGTCGAAACATGTGGAATCTAGAAGCAAACGTATGGCATCGGCGTTACAGGTCACTTCGCCACGCCGCCACGCCCAGCTGCTATCTCAAAGCCGGTCGGGGTTGGAATCCTCAACACACCAACATGTCTTCTGTGTCTGGACACAGTTTCATGTTGATTAGGTCAAAGGGCTAAGAGAGCGACCGTTCACAGTAAAACATGACACTTCCTGTTCTCAGGGGGCGTGGCCTAAGTGATGTCATCATTTGACCATATGGTATTGTAGGGCACCCGATGCCGATCAATCACTGAAAGTTTGGTCCCTCTATGTGCTTTTGTATAGGAAATATAAGAGTTTCGTGTTTCATGGCGAGTAGGTGAACTTTGACCCCTGCTAACCCCCCTTCAACATGCTCCAAAACTCACCAATTTGATAACTTTAAATCAAACATGCCTTATGATCAGACTGACCAAGTTTGAAGTCGATCAATCGAAATCCCTAGGAGGAGTTCGATCAAATACGAAGGCTGTAAACGTCAAAATCGAGGTAAAAAATGGACGTTCAATACAAAATGGCCGACTTCTGTGATAGTTGGCTTATAACATTAAATGTAAGTTCTGAGTCTTTTGGTGAGCTCTACAAGTGTACCAAATTTCATGTCTCTACGATGAAGTACGTTCATACCATTGTGTCAACAGAAAATTGCTAATTGCTGCCGTTCAGCAATTTTTTTTGCGATTTTTGCGACAACCTTAAAATTCAAAATTTTTAAATTTTCTAGTTGCGACCGCCAAGTTTGGTGAGTTTTTGAATATGATAAAGCCCCCAAAAAGGCACACGAAGAGGTGGGAAGAATCGTAATAATAATAATAATAATAAACAGTACAGATACAATAGGCCTTCGCAGCGCTTTGCTGCTCGGGCCTAATAATAAGAAACAGTACAGATACAATAGGCCTTCGCAGCGCTTTGCTGCTCGGGCCTAATAAGAAACAGTACAGAAACAATAGGCCTTCGCAGCGCTTTGCTGCTCGGGCCTAATTAAAGCTGCAAGCAGCCTCGGGCGGCCCTCGCAGCAAGCGCCGCTCCGGCCTATTGGCCACCGCGGGGGTTCCGGCCACCGCAGAAGCTCTCGCGCGTTTTCCAGAGCCGCAGCCCGCTCCCCACCGCGGAAGCTCTGCCGCAGTTTCCAGCACCGCCGCCCGTCAGCCGCCGCTGAAGCTGTCGCGCATTTTCCCCGCCCGTCCACCGGGCGACACGCGTGAATGCGTTCGGCGGCGCTCCCCGACGACTGTCGAAAAATCTGGTGCAGATCGGTCGATGCGTCGAGGAGATACGGCCGATGTATCAACTTAGGGGGCGCAGTGGAGTCAAATTACATCTCAAACCCGTCGGGCTCTTTAGAGGTGAACAAAGTTCATACATATCCAGTTTGGCGCCAATCGGATGATCCATGTGTGAATTAGAGCCAAACGTATGTATATGGCGAGGGACTGATATTCGCCATTTTGCCACGCCCACACGGTTCAGCCAGAAGCGAGCATTGACAGAGTTTATCATCCGAGTTACCTTGATTAGGTCAAGAGAGCCATAAACGGAGCTTTCCAAGGAAAAAACGGCACTTCCTGTTCGAGGGGGCGGGGCTTAGATGACGTCATAATATGATGACATAGGGTCGACGGGCATACCACCAGGATTACTCAGGCAAAGTTTGATGCAGCTCGGTCAAAATATGTGGAATGTAGAGGCAAACGTATACGAACGGCGTTGCCGCCATTGAAAACTCTTGGCACTTTAAAGCAAGCGAGACCAACTTCCTATCTGTCATCCAACACAGAATCACCTTGATTAGGTCAAGAGAGCCATAAACAGAGCTTTCCAAGGAAAAAAAACGGCACTTCCTGTTCCGAGGGGGCGGGGCTTAGATGACGTCATAATGTGATGACGTAGGATTGACGGGCAAGCCTCCAGGATCACTCAGGCCAAGTTTGATGCAGCTCGGTCAAAATATGTGGAATGTAGAGGCAAACGTATACGAATGGCGTTGCCGCCATTGACAACTCTTGGCACTTTAAAGCAAGCGAGATCAACTTCCTATCTGTCATCCAACACAGAATCACCTTGATTAGGTCAAGAGAGCCATAGATGAAAGTTTCCAAGGAAAAAAATAGCACTTCCTGTTGTGAGGGGGCGGGGCTTAGATGACGTCATAATGTGATGACGTAGGATTGACGGGCAAGCCTCCAGGATCACTCAGGCCAAGTTTGATGCAGCTCGGTCGAAACATGTGGAATCTAGAAGCAAACGTATGGCATCGGCGTTACAGGTCACTTCGCCACGCCGCCACGCCAGCTGCTATCTCAAAGCCGGTCGGGGTTGGAATCCTCAACACACCAACATGTCTTCTGTGTCTGGACACAGTTTCATGTTGATTAGGTCAAAGGGCTAAGAGAGCGACCGTTCACAGTAAACATGACACTTCCTGTTCTCAGGGGGCGTGGCCTAAGTGATGTCATCATTTGACCATATGGTATTGTAGGGGACCCGATGCCGATCAATCACTGAAAGTTTGGTCCCTCTATGTGCTTTTGTATAGGAAATTATGAAATAGTTTCATTATTTCAGTAATTCGACACCAGAGGGCAGCATTGCCTTACACATGACAAAATAATCCCCTTTGTAATTGACTGTGTAACATATTACACAGTCAATCACAGGGGATCTTTGAGCCCTGCTAACCCCCCTTCAACATGCTCCAAAACTCACCAATTTGATAACTTTAAATCAAACATGCCTTATGATCAGACTGACCAAGTTTGAAGCCGATCAATCGAAATCCCTAGGAGGAGTTCGATCAAATACGAAGGCTGTAAACGTCAAAATCGAGGTCAAATGAACTTCAATCTAAAATGGCCGACTTCCTGTTGGGTTTAGAGCATGGCTCTAAGAGACTTTTTTGTACGTCCCGACAAGATACACATGTGTACCAAGTTTCGTAATTCTAGGTTTCAGCATGGCTTGGGGCTGTTCATTTAAAATACTCTAGGGGTCGCTATAGAGAAATTAGGCCACGCCCACCAAATTTTGTTATGAATTCCTGTCGGTGGGTGGATAATGATCCATCCTAGTGAGTTTGGAGCAGCTGGGCCCGAAATTGTGGAATTCAGAGCCAAACGTATGGCAACGGCGTCACAGGTCACTTCGCCACGCCGCCACACCCACCTGCTATGTCAAAGCCGGTCAGGGCTTGAATCCACAACACACCAACATGTCTTCTGTCTCTGGACACAGTTTCATGTTGATTAGGTCAAAGGGCTAAGATAGCGACCGTTCACAGTAAAACATGACACTTCCTGTTCTCAGGGGGCGTGGCTTAAGTGATGTCATCATTTCACCACAGGGTATTTTAGGACATCTTATGACAATCAATCACTGAACGTTTGGTCCCTCTATGTGTTTTTATATAGGAAATATAAGAGTTTCGTGTTTCATGGCGAGTAGGTGAACTTTGACCCCTGCTAACCCCCCTTCAACATACTCCAAAACTCACCAATTTGATAACTTTAAATCAAACATGCCTTATGATCAGACTGACCGAGTTTGAAGCCGATCAATCGAAATCCCTAGGAGGAGTTCGATCAAATACGAAGGCTGTAAACGTCAAACTCGAGGTCCAAAATGGACCTTCAATACAAAATGGCCGACTTCCTGTTGGGTTTAGAGCATGGCTCCAAGAGACTTTTTTGTACATCCTGAAAAGATACACATATGTACCAAGTTTCGTAATTCTAGGATAAAGCATGGCCTGGGGCTGTTCATTTAAAATACTCTAGGGGTCGCTATAGAGAAATTAGGCCACGCCCACCAAATTTTGTTATGAATTCCTGTCGGTGGGTGGATAAGGATCCATCCTAGTGAGTTTGGAGCAGCTGGGCCCGAAATTGTGGAATTCAGAGCCAAACGAAATTCGACGGCGTTCGCAACGCCGCCACGCCCACCTGCTTCATCGCAGCCGGTCGGGGTTGGATTACTCAACACACCAACATGTCTTCTGTCTCTGGACACAGTTTCATGTTGATTAGGTCAAAGGGCTAAGATAGCGACCGTTCACAGTAAAACATGACACTTCCTGTTCTCAGGGGGCGTGGCCTACTTAAAAAAATAATTTCACCACAGGGTATTTTAGGACACCCGATGACAACCAATCTCTGAAAGTTTGGTCCCTCTCTGTGTTTTTGTATAGGAAATATAAGAGTTTCGTGTTTCATGGCGAGTAGGTGAACTTTGACCCCTGCTAACCCCCCTTCAACATACTCCAAAACTCACCAATTTGATAACTTTAAATCAAACATGCCTTATGATCAGACTGACCAAGTTTGAAGCCGATCAATCGAAATCCCTAGGAGGAGTTCGATCAAATACGAAGGCTGTAAACGTCAAACTCGAGGAAAAAAATGGACGTTCAAGACAAAATGGCTGACTTCCTGTGATATTTGCACTTCTAAATCTATACCTTATTCTGAGCATCTTGGTGAGCTCTACATGTGTACCAAATTTCATGTCTCTACGATAAAGTAAATGAATAGCAAAATTTCCTTTGAAAATTGCTAGTTGGCGCCGTTGAGCCAATTTTTTTGCGATTTTTGCATCGACCTTAAAATTCAAAATTTTTAAACTGCCTAGTCGCGACCGCCAAGTTTGGTGCGTTTTTGAATATGATAAAGCCCCCAAAAAGGCACCTCTTTGGGGGGTAAGAATAATAAGAATAATTAAAGCTGCAAGCAGCCTCGGGCGGCCCTCGCAGCAAGCGCCGCTCCGGCCTATTGGCCACCGCGGGGGTTCCGGCCACCGCAGAAGCTCTCGCTCGGTTTCCAGAGCCGCAGCCCGCTCCCCACCGCAGAAGCTCCGGCGCAGTTTCCAGCACCGCCGCCCGCCAGCCGCCGCAGAAGCTGTCGCGCATTTTCCCCGCCCGTCCACCGGGCGACACGCGTGAATGCGTTCGGCGGCGCTGCCCGACGACTGTCGAAAAATCTGGCGCAGATCGGTCGATGCGTCGAGGAGATACAACCCATGTATTACCTTAGGGGGCGCAGTGGCGCCAAATTACATTTCAAACCCGTTGGGCTCTTTAGAGGTGAACAAAGGTCATACATATCCAGTTTGGCGCCAATCGGATGATCTATGCCTGAATAAGAGCCAAACGTATGTATATGGCGAGGGACTGATATTCGCCATTTGGCCACGCCCACACGGTTCAGCCAGCAGCGAGCATTGACAGAGTTTATCATCCGAATCATCTTGATTAGGTCAAGAGAGCCATAAACAGAGCTTTCCAAGTAAAAAAATAGCACTTCCTGTTCCGAGGGGGCGGGGCCTAAGTGATGTCATCATTTGACCATTGGATATTATTGGACACTCGATTATGATCAATCACTGAACGTTTGGTGTCTCTGTGAGTTTTTGTGTTAGAATTACTAATTATTTAATTTTTTCCTCCATTACAACATTGAACTTTCATTCCGTAGGGCAATGCTGCCCTCTGGTGTCGAATTACTGAAATAATGAAACTATTTCAGTGGGCAGCAGAGGGCAGCATTGCCCTACAAACAACGAACATGGACTGTTTATTATGTAATTACACAGAAGATCTCTCTAATTCATTCTGAGGGGGCGGGGCTTAGATGACGTCATAATATGATGACATAGCATTGTCAGGCATCAGACCAGGATGAGTCAGGCCAAGTTTGGTGCAGCTCGGTCGAAACATGTGGAATCTAGAAGCAAACGTATGGCATCGGCGTTACAGGTCACTTCGCCACGCCGCCACACCCAGCTGCTTCATCGCAGCCGGTCAGGGCTTGGATCCACAACACACCAACATGTCTTCTGTCTCTGGACACAGTTTCATGTTGATTAGGTCAAAGGGCTAAGATAGCGACCGTTCACAGTAAAACATGACACTTCCTGTTCTCAGGGGGCGTGGCCTACTTAAAAAAATAATTTCACCACAGGGTATTTTAGGACACCCGATGACGATCAATCAATGAAAGTTTGGTCCCTCTCTGTGTTTTTGTATAGGAAATATAAGAGTTTCGTGTTTCATGGCGAGTAGCTGAACTTTGACCCCTGGTAACCCCCCTTCAGCAAGCTCATACAGTCACCAATTTGATAACTTTAAATCAGACATGCCTTATGATCAGACTGACCGAGTTTGAAGCCGATCAATCGAAATCCCTAGGAGGAGTTCGATCAAATGCAAAGGCTGTAAACGTCAAACTCGAGGTCCAAAATGGACCTTCAATCCAAAATGGCCGACTTCCTGTTGGGTTTAGAGCATGGCTCCAAGAGACTTTTTTGTACGTCCTGACAAGATACACATGTGTACCAAGTTTCGTAATTCTAGGATAAAGCATGGCTTGGGGCTGATTTTTTAAAATATTCTAGGGGGAGATGTAGAGAAATTAGGCCACGCCCACCAAATTTCGCTATGGATTCCTGTTGGCGGGTGTATAAGGATCCATCCTAGTGAGTTTGGAGCAGCTCTCCCAAAAACTGTGGAATTCAGAGCCAAACGAAATTCGATGGCGTTCGCAACGCCGCCACGCCCACCTGCTTCATCGCAGCCGGTCGGGGTTGGAATCCACAACACACCAACATGTCTTCTGTCTCTGGACACAGTTTCATGTTGATTAGGTCAAAGGGCTAAGATAGCAACCGTTCACAGTAAAACATTACACTTCCGGCTCTCAGGGGGCGTGGCCTACGTAAAAAAAAAATTTCACTGCATGGTATTATAGGACACCCGATGCCGATCAATCACTGAAAGTTTGGTCCCTCTATGTGTTTTTGTATATGAAATATAAGAGGTTTTTGTTTCATGGCGTGTAGGTGAACTTTGACCCCTGGTAACCCCCCTTCAACATGCTCCAAAACTCACCAATTTGATAACTTTAAATCAGACATGCCTTATGATCAGACTGACCGAGTTTGAAGCCGATCAATCGAAATCCCTAGGAGGAGTTCGATCAAATACGAAGGCTGTAAACGTCAAACTCGAGGTAAAAAATGGACCTTCAATACAAAATGGCCGACTTCCTGTGATACTTGCACTATGACATTACTTGTAAATTCTGAGCGTCTTAGTGAGCTCTACAACTGTACCGAATTTCAAGTCTCTACGATGAAGTAAGTGAATAGCAATGGGTCTGTTGAAAATTGCTAGTTGCCGCCGTTGAGCAATTTTTTTTGCGATTTTTGCGGCGACCTGAAAATTCAAAATTTTTAAACCGCCCAGTCGCTTCCGCCAAGTTTGGTGAGTTTTTGAATATGATAAAGCCCCCAAAAAGGCGCACGAAGAGGGGGTAAGAATAATAATAATTAAAGCTGCAAGCAGCCTCGGGCGGCCCTCGCAGCAAGCGCCGCTCCGGCCTATTGGCCACCGCGGGGGTTCCGGCCACCGCAGAAGCTCTCGCACGTTTTCCAGAGCCGCAGCCCGCTCCCCACCGCAGAAGCTCCGCCGCAGTTTCCAGCATCGCCGCCCGCTAGCCGCCGCAGAAGCTGTCGCGCATTTTCCCCGCCCGTCCACCGGGCGACAGGCGTGAATGCGTTCGGCGGCGCTCCCCGACGACTGTCGAAAAATCTGGTGCAGATCGGTCGATGCGTCGAGGAGATACGGCCGATGTATTAACTTAGGGGGCGCAGTGGAGTCAAATTACATCTCAAACCCGTCGGGCTCTTTAGAGGTGAACAAAGATCATACATATCCAGTTTGGTGCCAATCGGATGATCCACGCGTGAATTAGAGCCAAACGTATGCATATGGCGAGGGACTGATATTCGCCATTTGGCCACGCCCACACGGTTCAGCCAGCAGCGAGCATTGACAGAGTTTATCATCCGAATCATCTTGATTAGGTCAAGAGAGCCATAAACGGAGCTTTCCACGGAAAAAAACGGCACTTCCTGTTCCGAGGGGGCGGGGCTTAGATGACGTCATAATATGGTGACGTAGGATCATCCGGCATCCCACCAGGAACACTCAGGCAAATTTTGGTGCAGCTCAGTCAAAAAATGTGGAATCCAGAGGCAAACGTATACGAACGGCGTTGCCGCCATTGAAAACTCTTGGCACTTTAAAGCAAGCGAGACCAACTTCCTATCTGTCATCCAACACAGAATCACCTTGATTAGGTCAAGAGAGCCATAAACAGAGCTTTCCAAGGAAAAAAACGGCACTTCCGGTTCCGAGGGGGCGGGGCTTAGATGACGTCATAATATGATGACATAGCATTGTCAGGCATCAGACCAGGATGAGTCAGGCCAAGTTTGGTGCAGCTCGGTCGAAACATGTGGAATCTAGAAGCAAACGTATGGCATCGGCGTTACAGGTCACTTCGCCACGCCGCCACACCCAGCTGCTTCATCGCAGCCGGTCAGGGCTTGGATCCACAACACACCAACATGTCTTCTGTCTCTGGACACAGTTTCATGTTGATTAGGTCAAAGGGCTAAGATAGCGACCGTTCACAGTAAAACATGACACTTCCTGTTCTCAGGGGGCGTGGCCTAAGTGATGTCATCATTTGACCATTGGATATTATTGGACACTCGATTATGATCAATCACTGAACGTTTGGTGCTTCTGTGAGTTTTTGTGTTAGAATTACAAATTATTTAATTTTTTCCTCCATTACAACAGTGAACTGTCATTCCGTAGGGCAATGCTGCCCTCTGGTGTCGAATTACTGAAATAATGAAACTATTTCAGTGGGCAGCAGAGGGCAGCACTGCCCTACAAACAACGAACATGGACTGTTTATTATGTAATTACACAGAAGATCTCTCTAATTCATTCTGAGGGGGCGGGGCTTAGATGACGTCATAATATGATGACATAGCATTGTCAGGTATCACACCAGGATGAGTCAGGCCAAGTTTGGTGCAGCTCGGTCGAAACATGTGGAATCTAGAAGCAAACGTATGGCATCGGCGTTACAGGTCACTTCGCCACGCCGCCACACCCAGCTGCTTCATCGCAGCCGGTCAGGGCTTGGATCCACAACACACCAACATGTCTTCTGTCTCTGGACACAGTTTCATGTTGATTAGGTCAAAGGGCTAAGATAGCGACCGTTCACAGTAAAACATGACACTTCCTGTTCTCAGGGGGCGTGGCCTAAGTGATGTCATCATTTCACCACAGGGTATTTTAGGACACCCGATGACGGCCAATCACTGAAAGTTTGGTGTCTCTGTGAGTTTCTGTGCAGGATATATAAGAGTTTGGTGTTTCATGGCGAGTAGGTGAACTTTGACCCCTGGTAACCCCCCTTCAGCAAGCTCATACAGTCACCAATTTGATAACTTTAAATCAGACATGCCTTATGATCAGACTGACCGAGTTTGAAGCCGATCAATCGAAATCCCTAGGAGGAGTTCGATCAAATACGAAGGCTGTAAACGTCAAACTCGAGGTCCAAAATGGACCTTCAATAGAAAATGGCCGACTTCCTGTTGGGTTTCGACCATGGCTCTAATAGACTTTTTTGTACGTCCTGACAAGATACACATATGTACCAAGTTTCGTAATTCTAGGTTAAAGCATGGCTTGGGGCTGTTCATTTAAAATACTCTAGGGGGCGCTATAGATAAATTAGGCCACGCCCACCAAATTTTGTTATGAATTCCTGTCGGTGGGTGGATAAGGATCCATCCTAGTGAGTTTGGAGCAGCTGGGCCCGAAATTGTGGAATTCAGAGCCAAACGTATGGCAACGGCGTTACAGGTCACTTCGCCACGCCGCCACGCCCACCTGCTATGTCAAAACCGGTGAGGGTTGGAATCCTCAACACACCAACATGTCTTCTGTCTCTGGACACAGTTTCATGTTGATTAGGTCAAAGGGCTAAGATAGCGACCGTTCACAGTAAAACATGACACTTCCTGTTCTCAGGGGGCGTGGCCTAAGTGATGTCATCATTTGACCATAGGGTAGTGTAGGGCACCCGATGACGATCAATCCCAGAAAGTTTGGTCCCTCTATGTGTTTTTGTATAGGAAATATAAGAGTTTCGTGTTTCATGGCGAGTAGGTGAACTTTGACCCCTGCTAACCCCCCTTCAACATGCTCCAAAACTCACCAATTTGATAACTTTAAATCAAACATGCCTTATGATCAGACTGACCAAGTTTGAAGTCGATCAATCGAAATCCCTAGGAGGAGTTCGATCAAATACGAAGGCTGTAAACGTCAAAATCGAGGTAAAAAATGGACGTTCAATACAAAATGGCCGACTTTCTGTGATAGTTGGCTTATAACATTAAATGTAAGTTCTGAGTCTTTTGGTGAGCTCTACATGTGTACCAAATTTCATGTCTCTACGATGAAGTACGTTCATACCATTGTGTCAACATAAAATTGCTAGTTGCCGCCGTTCAGCAATTTTTTTTGCGATTTTTGCGACAACCTTAAAATTCAAAATTTTTAAATTTTCTAGTTGCGACCGCCAAGATTGGTGAGTTTTTGAATATGATAAAGCCCCCAAAAAGGCTCCTCTTTAGGGGGGCAGAATCGTAATAATAATAAGAAACAGTACAGATACAATAGGCCTTCGCAGCGCTTTGCTGCTCGGGCCTAATAAACAGTACAGATACAATAGGCCTTCGCAGCGCTTTGCTGCTCGGGCCTAATAATAAACAGTACAGATACAATAGGCCTTCGCAGCGCTTTGCTGCTCGGGCCTAATAATTAAAGCTGCAAGCAGCCTCGGGCGGCCCTCGCAGCAAGCGCCGCTCCGGCCTATTGGCCACCGCGGGGGTTCCGGCCACCGCAGAAGGTCTCGCACGATTTCCAGAGCCGCAGCCCGCTCCCCACCGCGGAAGCTCAGCCGCAGTTTCCAGCACCGCCGCCCGCTAGCCGCCGCAAGAGCCGTCGCGCATTTACCCTGCCCGTCCACCGGGCGACATGCGTGAATGCGTTCGGCGGCGCTCCCCGACGACTGTCAAAAAATCTGGTGCAGATCGGTCGATGCCTCGAGGAGATACGGCCCATGTATCAACTTAGGGGGCGCAGTGGAGTCAAATTACATTTCAACCTAGTTGGGCTCTATAGAGGTGAACAAAGGTCATACATATCCAGTTTGGTGCCAATCGGATGATCCATGCGTGAATAAGAGCCAAACGTATGCATATGGCGAGGGACTGATATTCGCCATTTGGCCACGCCCACACGGTTCAGCCAGCAGCGAGCATTGACAGAGTTTATCATCCGAATCATCTTGATTAGGTCAAGAGAGCCATAAACAGAGCTTTGAAAGGAAAAAAACGGCACTTCCTGTTCTGAGGGGGCGGGGCTTAGATGACGTCATAATGTGATGACGTAGGATTGACGGGCAAGCCTCCAGGATCACTCAGGCCAAGTTTGATGCAGCTCGGTCAAAATATGTGGAATGTAGAGGCAAACGTATACGAACGGCGTTGCCGCCATTGAAAACTCTTGGCACTTTAAAGCAAGCGAGATCAACTTCCTATCTGTCATCCAACACAGAATCAACTTGATTAGGTCAAGAGAGCCATAAACAGAGCTTTCCAAGGAAAAAAACGGCACTTCCGGTTCCGAGGGGGCGGGGCTTAGATGACGTCATAATATGATGACATAGCATTGTCAGGCATCACAACAGGATGAGTCAGGCCAAGTTTGGTGCAGCTCGGTCGAAACATGTGGAATCTAGAAGCAAACGTATGGCATCGGCGTTACAGGTCACTTCGCCATGCCGCCGCACACAGCTGCTTCATCGCAGCCGGTCAGGGCTTGAATCCACAACACACCAACATGTTTTCTGTCTCTGGACACAGTTTCATGTTGATTAGGTCAAAGGGCTAAGATAGCGACCGTTCACAGTAAAACATGACACTTCCTGTTCTCAGGGGGCGTGGCCTACTTAAAAAAATAATTTCACCACAGGGTATTTTAGGACACCCGATGACGATCAATCACTGAACGTTTGGTCCCTCTATGTGTTTTTATATAGGAAATATAAGAGTTTCGTGTTTCATGGCGAGTAGCTGAACTTTGACCCCTGGTAACCCCCCTTCAGCAAGCTCATACAGTCACCAATTTGATAACTTTAAATCAGACATGCCTTATGATCAGACTGACCGAGTTTGAAGCCGATCAATCGAAATCCCTAGGAGGAGTTCGATCAAATGCAAAGGCTGTAAACGTCAAACTCGAGGTCCAAAATGGACCTTCAATACAAAATGGCCGACTTCCTGTTGGGTTTAGAGCATGGCTCTAAGAGACTTTTTTGTACGTCCCTGACAAGATACACATGTGTACCAAGTTTCGTAATTCTAGGTTAAAGCATGGCTTGGGGCTGTTCATTTAAAATACTCTAGGGGTCGCTATAGAAAAATTAGGCCACGCCCACCAAATATCGCTATGGATTCCTGTTCGGGGATGGATAAGGATCCATCCTAGTGAGTTTGGAGCAGCTCACCCCGAAACTGTGGAATTCAGAGCCAAACGAAATTCGATGGCGTTCGCAACGCCGCCACGCCCACCTGCTTCATCGCAGCCGGTCGGGGTTGGAATCCACAACACACCAACATGTCTTCTGTCTCTGGACACAGTTTCATGTTGATTAGGTCAAAGGGCTAAGATAGCGACCGTTCACAGTAAAACATTACACTTCCTGCTCTCAGGGGGCGTGGCCTACGTAAAAAAAAAATTTCACTGCAGGGTATTTTAGGACACCCGATGACGATCAATCACTGAAAGTTTGGTCCCTCTATGTGTTTTTGTATAGGAAATATAAGAGGTTTTTGTTTCATGGCGTGTAGGTGAACTTTGACCCCTGGTAACCCCCCTTCAACATGCTCCAAAACTCACCAATTTGATAACTTTAAATCAGACATGCCTTATGATCAGACTGACCGAGTTTGAAGCCGATCAATCGAAATCCCTAGGAGGAGTTCGATCAAATACGAAGGCTGTAAACGTCAAAATCGAGGTAAAAAATGGACGTTCAATACAAAATGGCCGACTTTCTGTGATAGTTGCACTATGACATTACTTGTAAATTCTGAGCGTCTTAGTGAGCTCTACAACTGTACCGAATTTCAAGTCTCTACGATGAACTAAGTGAATAGCAATGGGTCTGTTGAAAATTGCTAGTTGCTGCCGTTGAGCAATTTTTTTTGCGATTTTTGCGGCGACCTTAAAATTCAAAATTTTTAAACCGCCTAGTCGCTTCCGCCAAGTTTGGTGAGTTTTTGAATATGATAAAGCCCCCAAAAAGGCACACGAAGAGGGGGGCAGAATCGTAAGAATAATTAAAGCTGCAAGCAGCCTCGGGCGGCCCTCGCAGCAAGCGCCGCTCCGGCCTATTGGCCACCGCGGGGGTTCCAGCCACCGCAGAAGGTCTCGCACGATTTCCAGAGCCGCAGCCAACTCCCGACCGCAGAAGCTCCGCCGCAGTTTTCAGCACCGCCGCCCGCTAGCCACCGCAGAAGCTGTCGCGCATTTTCCCCGCCCGTCCACCAGGCGACACGCGTGAATGCGTTCGGCAGCGCTCCCCGACGACTGTCAAAAAATGTGGCGCAGATCGGTCGATGCGTCGAGGAGATACAACCCATGTATTAACTTAGGGGGCGCAGTGGAGCCAAATTACATTTCAAACCCGTTGGGCTCTTAGAGGTGAACAAAGGTCATACAGATCCAGTTTGGCGCCAATCGGATGATCTATGCCTGAATAAGAGCCAAACGTATGCATATGGCGAGGGACTGATATTCGCCATTTGGCCACGCCCACACGGTTCAGCCAGCAGCGAGCATTGACAGAGTTTATCATCTGAATCATCGTGATTAGGTCAAGAGAGCCATAAACAGAGCTTTCCAAGGAAAAAATGGCACTTCCTGTTTTGACGGGGCGGGGCTTATATGACGTCATAATATGATGACATAGGGTCGTCAAGGAACCCACCAGGGTCACTCGTGCAAAGTTTGGTGCAGAAGCGATCGACCGTTCACAGTAAATACAAGACTTCCTGTTGTCAGAGGGCGTGCCTACGTGATGTCATCATTTGACCATTGGATATTATTGGACACAAGATAATGATCAATAACTCAAACTTTGGTGTCTCTGTCAGTTTTGTGGTAGAATTTCAAATTATTTAATTTTTTCCTTTTCAATTCAACATTGAACTGTCATTCCGTAGGGCAATGCTGCCCTCTGGTGTCGAAATGATCAATAACTCAAACTTTGGTGTCTCTGTCAGTTTTTGTGTTAGAATTACAAATTATTTAATTTTTTCCTCCATTACAACATTGAACTTTCATTCCGTAGGGCAATGCTGCCCTCTGGTGTCGAATTACTGAAATAATGAAACTATTTCAGTGGGCAGCAGAGGGCAGCATTGCCCTACAAACAACGAACATGGACTGTTTATTATGTAATTACACAGAAGATCTCTCTAATTCATTCTGAGGGGGCGGGGCTTAGATGACGTCATAATATGATGACATAGCATTGTCAGGCATCAGACCAGGATGAGTCAGGCCAAGTTTGGTGCAGCTCGGTCGAAACATGTGGAATCTAGAAGCAAACGTATGGCATCGGCGTTACAGGTCACTTCGCCACGCCGCCACACCCAGCTGCTTCATCGCAGCCGGTCAGGGCTTGGATCCACAACACACCAACATGTCTTCTGTCTCTGGACACAGTTTCATGTTGATTAGGTCAAAGGGCTAAGATAGCGACCGTTCACAGTAAAACATGACACTTCCTGTTCTCAGGGGCGTGGCCTAAGTGATGTCATCATTTGACCATTGGATATTATTGGACACTCGATTATGATCAATCACTGAACGTTTGGTGTCTCTGTGAGTTTTTGTGTTAGAATTACAAATTATTTAATTTTTTCCTCCATTACAACAGTGAACTGTCATTCCGTAGGGCAATGCTGCCCTCTGGTGTCGAATTACTGAAATAATGAAACTATTTCAGTGGGCAGCAGAGGGCAGCATTGCCCTACAAACAACGAACATGGACTGTTTATTATGTAATTACACAGAAGATCTCTCTAATTCATTCTGAGGGGGCTGGGCTTAGATGACGTCATAATATGATGACATAGCATTGTCAGGTATCACACCAGGATGAGTCAGGCCAAGTTTGGTGCAGCTCGGTCGAAACATGTGGAATCTAGAAGCAAACGTATGGCATCGGCGTTACAGGTCACTTCGCCACGCCGCCACTCCCAGCTGCTTCATCGCAGCTGGTCAAGGCTTGGATCCACAACACACCAACATGTCTTCTGTCTCTGGACACAGTTTCATGTTGATTAGGTCAAAGGGCTAAGATAGCGACCGTTCACAGTAAAACATGACACTTCCTGTTCTCAGGGGGCGTGGCCTACTTAAAAAAATAATTTCACCACAGGGTATTTTAGGACACCCGATGACGATCAATCAATGAAAGTTTGGTCCCTCTCTGTGTTTTTGTATAGGAAATATAAGAGTTTCGTGTTTCATGGCGAGTAGCTGAACTTTGACCCCTGGTAACCCCCCTTCAGCAAGCTCATACAGTCACCAATTTGATAACTTTAAATCAGACATGCCTTATGATCAGACTGACCGAGTTTGAAGCCCATCAATCGAAATCCCTAGGAGGAGTTCGATCAAATGCAAAGGCTGTAAACGTCAAACTCGAGGTCCAAAATGGACCTTCAATCCAAAATGGCCGACTTCCTGTTGGGTTTAGAGCATGGCTCTAAGAGACTTTTTTGTACGTCCTGACAAGATACACATGTGTACCAAGTTTCGTAATTCTAGGATAAAGCATGGCTTGGGGCTGATTTTTTAAAATATTCTAGGGGGAGATGTAGAGAAATTAGGCCACGCCCACCAAATTTCGCTATGGATTCCTGTTGGCGGTTGTATAAGGATCCATCCTAGTGAGTTTGGAGCAGCTCTCCCCGAAACTGTGGAATTCAGAGCCAAACGAAATTCGATGGCGTTCGCAACGCCGCCACGCCCACCTGCTTCATCGCAGCCGGTCGGGGTTGGAATCCACAACACACCAACATGTCTTCTGTCTCTGGACACAGTTTCATGTTGATTAGGTCAAAGGGCTAAGATAGCAACCGTTCACAGTAAAACATTACACTTCCGGCTCTCAGGGGGCGTGGCCTACGTAAAAAAAAAATTTCACTGCAGGGTATTATAGGACACCCGATGCCGATCAATCACTGAAAGTTTGGTCCCTCTATGTGTTTTTGTATATGAAATATAAGAGGTTTTTGTTTCATGGCGTGTAGGTGAACTTTGACCCCTGGTAACCCCCCTTCAACATGCTCCAAAACTCACCAATTTGATAACTTTAAATCAGACATGCCTTATGATCAGACTGACCGAGTTTGAAGCCGATCAATCGAAATCCCTAGGAGGAGTTCGATCAAATACGAAGGCTGTAAACGTCAAACTCGAGGTAAAAAATGGACCTTCAATACAAAATGGCCGACTTCCTGTGATACTTGCACTATGACATTACTTGTAAATTCTGAGCGTCTTAGTGAGCTCTACAACTGTACCGAATTTCAAGTCTCTACGATGAAGTAAGTGAATAGCAATGGGTCTGTTGAAAATTGCTAGTTGCCGCCGTTGAGCAATTTTTTTTGCGATTTTTGCGGCGACCTGAAAATTCAAAATTTTTAAACCGCCCAGTCGCTTCCGCCAAGTTTGGTGAGTTTTTGAATATGATAAAGCCCCCAAAAAGGCGCACGAAGAGGGGGTAAGAATAATAATAATTAAAGCTGCAAGCAGCCTCGGGCGGCCCTCGCAGCAAGCGCCGCTCCGGCCTATTGGCCACCGCGGGGGTTCCGGCCACCGCAGAAGCTCTCGCGCGCTTTCCAGAGCCGCAGCCTGCTCCCCACCGCGGAAGCTCTGCCGCAGATTCCAGCATCGCCGCCCGCCAGCCGCCGCAGAAGCTGTCGCGCATTTTCCCCGCCCGTCCACCGGGCGACAGGCGTGAATGCGTTCAGCGGCGCTCCCCGACGACTGTCAAAAAATCTGGTGCAGATCGGTTGATGCGTCGAGGAGATACGGCCGATGTATCAACTTAGGGGGCGCAGTGGAGTCAAATTACATCTCAAACCCGTCGGGCTCTTTAGAGGTGAACAAAGGTCATACATGTCCAGTTTGGCGCCAATCGGATGATCCATGTGTGAATTAGAACCAAACGTATGTATATGGCGAGGGACTGATATTCGCCATTTGGCCACGCCCACACGGTTCAGCCAGCTGCGAGCATTGACAGAGTTTATCATCCAAATCATCTTGATTAGGTCAAGAGAGCCATAAACAGAGCTTTCCAAGGAAAAAAACGGCACTTCCGGTTCCGAGGGGGCGGGGCTTAGATGACGTCATAATGTGATGACGTAGGATTGACGGGCAAGCCTCCAGGATCACT
Organism: Xiphophorus maculatus; assembly: GCF_002775205.1. Classification (NCBI taxonomy): domain Eukaryota; kingdom Metazoa; phylum Chordata; class Actinopteri; order Cyprinodontiformes; family Poeciliidae; genus Xiphophorus; species Xiphophorus maculatus. The sequence continues at coordinate 397,575 of NC_036463.1, forward strand.
CAGGCCAAGTTTGATGCAGCTCGGTCAAAATATGTGGAAGGTAGAGGCAAACGTATACGAACGGCGTTGCCGCCATTGAAAACTGTTGGCACTTTAAAGCAAGCGAGACCAACTTCCTATCTGTCATCCAACACAGAATCACCTTGATTAGGTCAAGAGAGCCATAGATGAAAGTTTCCAAGGAAAAAAATAGCACTTCCTGTTCTGGGGGGCGGGGCTTAGATGACGTCATAATCTGATGACATAGAATTTTCAGGTATCACACCAGCATCACTCAAGCCAAGTTTGGTGCAGCTCGGTCGAAACATGTGGAATCTAGAAGCAAACGTATGGCATCGGCGTTACAGGTCACTTCGCCACGCCGCCACACCCAGCTGCTTCATCGCAGCCGGTCAGGGCTTGGATCCACAACACACCAACATGTCTTCTGTCTCTGGACACAGTTTCATGTTGATTAGGTCAAAGGGCTAAGATAGCGACCGTTCACAGTAAAACATGACACTTCCTGTTCTCAGGGGGCGTGGCCTAAGTGATGTCATCATTTCACCACAGGGTATTTTAGGACACCCGATGACCAATCACTGAACGTTTGGTGTCTCTGTGAGTTTCTGTGCAGGATATATAAGAGTTTGGTGTTTCATGGCGAGTAGGTGAACTTTGACCCCTGGTAACCCCCCTTCAGCAAGCTCATACAGTCACCAATTTGATAACTTTAAATCAAACATGCCTTATGATCAGACTGACCGAGTTTGAAGCCGATCAATCGAAATCCCTAGGAGGAGTTCGATCAAATACGAAGGCTGTAAACGTCAAACTCGAGGTCCAAAATGGACCTTCAATAGAAAATGGCCGACTTCCTGTTGGGTTTCGACCATGGCTCTAATAGACTTTTTTGTACGTCCTGACAAGATACACATATGTACCAAGTTTCGTAATTCTAGGTTAAAGCATGGCTTGGGGCTGTTCATTTAAAATACTCTAGGGGGCGCTATAGATAAATTAGGCCACGCCCACCAAATTTTGTTATGAATTCCTGTCGGTGGGTGGATAAGGATCCATCCTAGTGAGTTTGGAGCAGCTGGGCCCGAAATTGTGGAATTCAGAGCCAAACGTATGGCAACAGCGTTACAGGTCACTTCGCCACGCCGCCACGCCCACCTGCTATGTCAAAGCCGGTCGGGGTTGGAATGCTCAACACACCAACATGTCTTCTGTCTCTGGACACAGTTTCATGTTGATGAGGTCAAAGGGCTAAGATAGCGACCGTTCACAGTAAAACATGACACTTCCTGTTCTCAGGGGGCGTGGCCTAAGTGATGTCATCATTTCACCACAGGGTATTTTAGGACACCCGATGACGATCAATCAGTGAAAGTTTGGTCCCTCTATGTGTTTTTATATAGGAAATATAAGAGTTTCGTGTTTCATGGCGAGTAGGTGAACTTTGACCCCTGCTAACCCCCCTTCAGCATGCTCCAAAACTCACCAATTTGATAACTTTAAATCAAACATGCCTTATGATCAGACTGACCGAGTTTGAAGTCGATCAATCGAAATCCCTAGGAGGAGTTCGATCAAATACGAAGGCTGTAAACGTCAAACTCGAGGTAAAAAATGGACGTTCAATACAAAATGGCCGACTTTCTGTGATAGTTGGCTTATAACATTCAATGTAAGTTCTGAGTCTTTTGGTGAGCTCTACAAGTGTACCAAATTTCATGTCTCTACGATGAAGTACGTTCATACCATTGTGTCAACAGAAAATTGCTAGTTGCCGCCGTTCAGCAATTTTTTTTGCGATTTTTGCGACAACCTTAAAATTCAAAATTTTTAAATTTTCTAGTCGCGACCGCCAAGTTTGGTGAGTTTTTGAATATGATAAAGCCCCAAAAAGGCTCCTCTTTAGGGGGGCAGAATCGTAATAATAATAAGAAACAGTACAGATACAATAGGCCTTCGCAGCGCTTTGCTGCTCGGGCCTAATAAACAGTACAGATACAATAGGCCTTCGCAGCGCTTTGCTGCTCGGGCCTAATAAGAAACAGTACAGATACAATAGGCCTTCGCAGCGCTTTGCTGCTCGGGCCTAATAAACAGTACAGATACAATAGAGCTCGCTAAGCAGCCTCGGGCGGCCCTCGCAGCAAGCGCCGCTCCGGCCTATTGGCCACCGCGGGGGTTCCGGCCACCGCAGAAGCTCTCGCACGTTTCCAGAGCCGCAGCCCGCTCCCCACCGCAGAAGCTCCGCCGCAGTTTCCAGCACCGCCGCCCGCTAGCCGCCGCAGTAGCTGTCGCGCATTTTCCTCCGCCCGTCCACCAGGCGACACGCGTGAATGCGTTCGGCGGCGCTCCCCGACGACTGTCAAAAAATCTGGCGCAGATCGGTCGATGCGTCGAGGAGATACAGCCCATGTATTAACTTAGGGGGCGCAGTGGAGCCAAATTACATTTCAAACCCGTCGGGCTCTTTAGAGGTGAACAAAGGTCATACATGTCCAGTTTGGTGCCAATCGGATGATCCATGCGTGAATTAGAGCCAAACGTATGCATATGGCGAGGGACTGATATTCGCCATTTGGCCACGCCCACACGGTTCAGCCAGCAGCGAGCATTGACAGAGTTTATCATCCGAATCATCTTGATTAGGTCAAGAGAGCCATAAACGGAGCTTTCCAAGTAAAAAAATAGCACTTCCTGTTCCGAGGGGGCGGGGCCTAAGTGATGTCATCATTTGACCATTGGATATTATTGGACACTCGATTATGATCAATCACTGAACGTTTGGTGTCTCTGTGAGTTTTTGTGTTAGAATTACTAATTATTTAATTTTTTCCTCCATTACAACATTGAACTTTCATTCCGTAGGGCAATGCTGCCCTCTGGTGTCGAATTACTGAAATAATGAAACTATTTCAGTGGGCAGCAGAGGGCAGCATTGCCCTACAAACAACGAACATGGACTGTTTATTATGTAATTACACAGAAGATCTCTCTAATTCATTCTGAGGGGGCGGGGCTTAGATGACGTCATAATATGATGACATAGCATTGTCAGGCATCAGACCAGGATGAGTCAGGCCAAGTTTGGTGCAGCTCGGTCGAAACATGTGGAATCTAGAAGCAAACGTATGGCATCGGCGTTACAGGTCACTTCACCACGCCGCCACACCCAGCTGCTTCATCGCAACCGGTCAGGGCTTGGATCCACAACACACCAACATGTCTTCTGTCTCTGGACACAGTTTCATGTTGATTAGGTCAAAGGGCTAAGATAGCGACCGTTCACAGTAAAACATGACACTTCCTGTTCTCAGGGGGCGTGGCCTACTTAAAAAAATAATTTCACCACAGGGTATTTTAGGACACCCGATGACGATCAATCAATGAAAGTTTGGTCCCTCTCTGTGTTTTTGTATAGGAAATATAAGAGTTTCGTGTTTCATGGCGAGTAGCTGAACTTTGACCCCTGGTAACCCCCCTTCAGCAAGCTCATACAGTCACCAATTTGATAACTTTAAATCAGACATGCCTTATGATCAGACTGACCGAGTTTGAAGCCGATCAATCGAAATCCCTAGGAGGAGTTCGATCAAATGCAAAGGCTGTAAACGTCAAACTCGAGGTCCAAAATGGACCTTCAATCCAAAATGGCCGACTTCCTGTTGGGTTTAGAGCATGGCTCCAAGAGACTTTTTTGTACGTCCTGACAAGATACACATGTGTACCAAGTTTCGTAATTCTAGGATTAAGCATGGCTTGGGGCTGATTTTTCTAAATATTCTAGGGGGAGATGTAGAGAAATTAGGCCACGCCCACCAAATTTCGCTATGGATTCCTGTTGGCGGGTGTATAAGGATCCATCCTAGTGAGTTTGGAGCAGCTCACCCCGAAACTGTGGAATTCAGAGCCAAACGAAATTCGATGGCGTTCGCAACGCCGCCACGCCCACCTGCTTCATCGCAGCCGGTCGGGGTTGGAATCCACAACACACCAACATGTCTTCTGTCTCTGGACACAGTTTCATGTTGATTAGGTCAAAGGGCTAAGATAGCGACCGTTCACAGTAAAACATTACACTTCCTGCTCTCAGGGGGCGTGGCCTACGTAAAAAAAAAATTTCACTGCAGGGTATTATAGGACACCCGATGACGATCAATCACTGAAAGTTTGGTCCCTCTATGTGTTTTTGTATAGGAAATATAAGAGGTTTTTGTTTCCTGGCGTGTAGGTGAACTTTGACCCCTGCTAACCCCCCTTCAACATGCTCCAAAACTCACCAATTTGATAACTTTAAATCAGACATGCCTTATGATCAGACTGACCGAGTTTGAAGCCGATCAATCGAAATCCCTAGGAGGAGTTCGATCAAATACGAAGGCTGTAAACGGCCAAAATAGGGTCCGAAATGGACCTTCAATCCAACATGGCCGACTTTCTGTGATAGTTGCACTATGACATTACTTGTAAATTCTGAGCGTCTTAGTGAGCCCTACAACTGTACCGAATTTCAAGTCTCTACGATGAAGTAAGTGAATAGCAATGGGTCTTTTGAAAATTGCTAGTTGCTGCCGTTGAGCAATTTTTTTTGCGATTTTTGCGACGACCTTACAGTACTTAAATTTAAAACTCGTTTTATGCGACCGCCAAGTTTGGTGAGTTTTTGAATATGATAAAGCCCCCAAAAAGGCAATTCATTTGGGTGGAAGAATAATAAGAATAATTAAAGCTGCAAGCAGCCTCGGGCGGCCCTCGCAGCAAGCGCCGCTCCGGCCTATTGGCCACCGCGGGGGTTCCAGCCACCGCAGAAGGTCTCGCACAATTTCCAGAGCCGCAGCCAACTCCCCACCGCAGAAGCTCCGCCGCAGTTTTCAGCACCGCCGCCCGCCAGCCACCGCAGAAGCTGTCGCGCATTTTCCCCGCCCGTCCACCAGACGACACGCGTGAATGCGTTCGGCGGCGCTCCCCGACGACTGTCAAAAAATCTGGCGCAGATCGGTCGATGCGTCGAGGAGATACAACCCATGTATTAACTTAGGGGGCGCAGTGGAGCCAAATTACATTTCAAACCCGTTGGGCTCTTTAGAGGTGAACAAAGGTCATACAGATCCAGTTTGGTGCCAATCGGATGATCTATGCCTGAATAAGAGCCAAACGTATGTATATGGCGAGGGACTGATATTCGCCGTTTGGCCACGCCCACATGGTTCAGCCAGAAGCGAGCAATGACAGACCTCATCAACCGAATCATCTTGATTAGGTCAAGAGAGCCATAAACGGAGCTTTCCAAGGAAAAAAACGGCACTTCCGGTTCCGAGGGGGCGGGGCTTAGATGACGTCATAATATGATGACATAGGGTCGTCAGGGATCCCGCCAGGGTCACTCGTGCAAAGTTGGTGCAGAAGCTATCGACCGTTCACAGTAGAATTACAAATTTTTAATTTTTTCCTACATTACAAAATTGAACTCTGTCTTTCCGTAGGGCAATGCTGCCCTCTGGTGTCGAATTACTGAAATAATGAAACTATTTCAGTAATTTCAGTTATTCGACACCAGAGGGCAGCATTGCCCTACACATGACAAAGCCCTTTGTATTACACAGTCGATCACAGGGGAACTTTGAGCCTTGCTAACCCCCCTTCCACATGTTCAAATGTCACCATATTGATAACTTTGAATCAGACATGCCTTATGATCAGACTGACCGAGTTTGAAGTCGATCAATCGAAATCCCTAGGAGGAGTTCGATCAAATACGAAGGCTGTAAAAGTCAAAATCGAGGTCAAATGAAATTCAATCTAAAATGGCCGACTTCCTGTTGGGTTTAGACCATGGCTCTAAGAGACTTTTTTGTACGTCCTGACAAGATACACATGTGTACCAAGTTTCGTAATTCTAGGTTTAAGCATGGCTTGGGGCTGTTCATTTAAAATACTCTAGGGGTCGCTATAGAGAAATTAGGCCACGCCCACCAAATATCGCTATGGATTCCTGTTCGGGGATGGATAAGGATCCATCCTAGTGAGTTTGGAGCAGCTCACCCCGAAACTGTGGAATTCAGAGCCAAACGAAATTCGACGGCGTTCGCAACGCCGCCACGCCCACCTGCTTCATCGCAGCCGGTCGGGGTTGGAATCCACAACACACCAACATGTCTTCTGTCTCTGGACACAGTTTCATGTTGATTAGGTCAAAGGGCTAAGATAGCGACCGTTCACAGTAAAACATTACACTTCCTGCTCTCAGGGGGCGTGGCCTACGTAAAAAAAAATTTCACTGCAGGGTATTTTAGGACACCCGATGACGATCAATCACTGAAAGTTTGGTCCCTCTATGTGTTTTTGTATAGGAAATATAAGAGGTTTTTGTTTCATGGCGTGTAGGTGAACTTTGACCCCTGCTAACCCCCCTTCAACATGCTCCAAAACTCACCAATTTGATAACTTTAAATCAGACATGCCTTATGATCAGACTGACCGAGTTTGAAGCCGATCAATCGAAATCCCTAGGAGGAGTTCGATCAAATACGAAGGCTGTAAACGTCAAACTCGAGGTAAAAAATGGACCTTCAATACAAAATGGCCGACTTCCTGTGATACTTGCACTATGACATTACTTGTAAATTCTGAGCGTCTTAGTGAGCTCTACAACTGTACCGAATTTCAAGTCTCTACGATGAAGTAAGTGAATAGCAATGGGTCTGTTGAAAATTGCTAGTTGCCGCCGTTGAGCAATTTTTTTTGCGATTTTTGCGGCAACCTTAAAATTCAAAATTTTTAAACCGCCTAGTCGCTTCCGCCAAGTTTGGTGAGTTTTTGAATATGATAAAGCCCCCAAAAAGGCACACGAAGAGGTGGGAAGAATAATAATTAAAGCTGCAAGCAGCCTCGGGCGGCCCTCGCAGCAAGCGCCGCTCCGGCCTATTGGCCACCGCGGGGGTTCCGGCCACCGCAGAAGCTCTCGCGCGTTTTCCAGAGCCGCAGCCAACTCCCCACCGCGGAAGCTCCGCCGCAGTTTCTAGCACCGCCGCCCGCTAGCCGCCGCAGTAGCTGTCGCGCATTTTCTCCGCCCGTCCACCGGGCGACACGCGTGAATGCGTTCGGCGGCGCTCCCCGACGACTGTCGAAAAATCTGGTGCAGATCGGTCCATGCGTCGAGGAGATACGGCCGATGTCTTACCTTAGGGGGCGCAGTGGAGTCAAATTACATCTCAAACCCGTCGGGCTCTTTAGAGGTGAACAAAGATCATACATATCCAGTTTGGTGCCAATCGGATGATCCATGCGTGAATTAGAGCCAAACGTATGCATATGGCGAGGGACTGATATTCGCCATTTGGCCACGCCCACACGGTTCAGCCAGCAGCGAGCATTGACAGAGTTTATCATCCGAATCACCTTGATTAGGTCAAGAGAGCCATAAACAGAGCTTTCCAAGGAAAAAAACGGCACTTCCGGTTCTGAGGGGGCGGGGCTTAGATGACGTCATAATATGATGACATAGGGTCGTCAGGGTCCCGCCAGGGTCACTCGTGCAAAGTTTGGTGCAGAAGCTATCGACAAATTTTTAATTTTTTCCTACATTACAAAATTGAACTCTGTCTTTCCGTAGGGCAATGCTGCCCTCTGGTGTCGAATTACTAAAATAATGAAACTATTTCAGTAATTTCAGTAATTCGACACCAGAGGGCAGCATTGCACTACGGAATGATAAAGGATCCCCTTTGTAATTACATATTACACAGTCGATCACAGGGGAACTTTGAGCCCTGCTATCCCCGCTTCAACATGCTCCAAAACTCACCATATTGATAACTTTAAATCAGACATGCCTTATGATCAGACTGACCGAGTTTGAAGCCGATCAATCGAAATCCCTAGGAGGAGTTCGATCAAATACGAAGGCTCTAAATGTCAAAATCGAGGTCAAATGAACTTCAATCTAAAATGGCCGACTTCCTGTTGGGTTTAGAGCATGGCTCCAAGAGACTTTTTTGTACGTCCTGACAAGATACACATGTGTACCAAGTTTCGTAATTCTAGGATAAAGCATGGCCTGGGGCTGTTCATTTAACATACTCTAGGGGTCGCTATAGAAAAATTAGGCCACGCCCACCAAATTTCGCTATGGATTCCTGTTCGGGGATGGATAAGGATCCATCCTAGTGAGTTTGGAGCAGCTCACCCCGAAACTGTGGAATTCAGAGCCAAACGAAATTCGATGGCGTTCGCAACGCCGCCACGCCCACCTGCTTCATCGCAGCCGGTCGGGGTTGGAATCCACAACACACCAACATGTCTTCTGTCTCTGGACACAGTTTCATGTTGATTAGGTCAAAGGGCTAAGATAACGACCGTTCACAGTAAAACATGACACTTCCTGTTCTCAGGGGGCGTGGCCTACGTAAAAAAATAATTTCACCACAGGGTATTTTAGGTAACCCCATAACGATCAATCCCAGAAAGTTTGGTCCCTCTATGTGTTTTTGTATAGGAAATATAAGAGTTTCGTGTTTCATGGCGAGTAGGTGAACTTTGACCCCTGGTAACCCCCCTTCAGCAAGCTCATACAGTCACCAATTTGATAACTTTAAATCAGACATGCCTTATGATCAGACTGACCGAGTTTGAAGCCGATCAATCGAAATCCCTAGGAGGAGTTCGATCAAATGCAAAGGCTGTAAACGTCAAACTCGAGGTCCAAAATGGACCTTCAATACAAAATGGCCGACTTCCTGTTGGGTTTCGACCATGGCTCTAAGAGACTTTTTTGTACGTCCTGACAAGATACACATGTGTACCAAGTTTCGTAATTCTAGGTTTAAGCATGGCTTGGGGCTGTTCATTTAAAATACTCTAGGGGTCGCTATAGAGAAATTAGGCCACGCCCACCAAATATCGCTATGGATTCCTGTTCGGGGATGGATAAGGATCCATCCTAGTGAGTTTGGAGCAGCTCACCCCGAAACTGTGGAATTCAGAGCCAAACGAAATTCGACGGCGTTCGCAACGCCGCCACGCCCACCTGCTTCATCGCAGCCAGTCGGGGTTGGAATCCACAACACACCAACATGTCTTCTGCCTCTGGACACAGTTTCATGTTGATTAGGTCAAAGGGCTAAGATAGCGACCGTTCACAGTAAAACATTACACTTCCTGCTCTCAGGGGGCGTGGCCTACGTAAAAAAAAAATTTCACTGCAGGGTATTTTAGGACACCCGATGTCGATCAATCACTGAAAGTTTGGTCCCTCTATGTGTTTTTGTATAGGAAATATAAGAGGTTTTTGTTTCATGGCGTGTAGGTGAACTTTGACCCCTGGTAACCCCCCTTCAACATGCTCCAAAACTCACCAATTTGATAACTTTAAATCAGACATGCCTTATGATCAGACTGACCGAGTTTGAAGCCGATCAATCGAAATCCCTAGGAGGAGTTCGATCAAATACGAAGGCTGTAAACGTCAAAATCGAGGTAAAAAATGGACGTTCAATACAAAATGGCCGACTTTCTGTGATAGTTGCACTATGACATTACTTGTAAATTCTGAGCGTCTTAGTGAGCTCTACAACTGTACCGAATTTCAAGTCTCTACGATGAAGTAAGTGAATAGCAATGGGTCTGTTGAAAATTGCTAGTTGCTGCCGTTGAGCAATTTTTTTTGCGATTTTTGCGGCGACCTTAAAATTCAAAATTTTTAAACCGCCTAGTCGCTTCCGCCAAGTTTGGTGAGTTTTTGAATATGATAAAGCCCCCAAATGGGCCCACGAAATGGGTGGAAGAATAATTAAAGCTGCAAGCAGCCTCGGGCGGCCCTCGCAGCAAGCGCCGCTCCGGCCTATTGGCCACCGCGGGGGTTCCAGCCACCGCAGAAGCTCTCGCACGATTTCCAGAGCCGCAGCCAACTCCCCACCGCAGAAGCTCCGCCGCAGTTTCCAGCACCGCCGCCCGCTAGCCACCGCAGAAGCTGTCGCGCATTTTCCACACCCATCCACCAGGCGACACGCGTGAATGCGTTCAGCAGCGCTCCCCGACGACTGTCAAAAAATCTGGTGCAGATCGGTCGATGCGTCGAGGAGATACAGCCCATGTATTAACTTAGGGGGCGCAGTGGAGCCAAATTACATTTCAAACCCGTCGGGCTCTTTAGAGGTGAACAAAGGTCATACATATCCAGTTTGGCGCCAATCGGATGATCTATGCCTGAATAAGAGCCAAACGTATGTATATGGCGAGGGACTGATATTCGCCATTTGGCCACGCCCACACGGTTCAGCCAGCAGCGAGCATTGACAGAGTTTATCATCCGAATCATCTTGATTAGGTCAAGAGAGCCATAAACAGAGCTTTCCAAGTAAAAAAATAGCACTTCCTGTTCCGAGGGGGCGGGGCCTAAGTGATGTCATCATTTAACCATTGGATATTATTGGACACTCGATTATGATCAATCACTGAACGTTTGGTGTCTCTGTGAGTTTTTGTGTTAGAATTACTAATTATTTAATTTTTTCCTCCATTACAACATTGAACTTTCATTCCGTAGGGCAATGCTGCCCTCTGGTGTCGAATTACTGAAATAATGAAACTATTTCAGTGGGCAGCAGAGGGCAGCATTGCCCTACAAACAACGAACATGGACTGTTTATTATGTAATTACACAGAAGATCTCTCTAATTCATTCTGAGGGGGCGGGGCTTAGATGACGTCATAATATGATGACATAGCATTGTCAGGTATCACACCAGGATGAGTCAGGCAAAGTTTGGTGCAGCTCGGTCGAAATATATGGAATCTAGAAGCAAACGTATGGCATCGGCGTTACAGGTCACTTCGCCACGCCGCCACAGCCAGCTGCTTCATCGCAGCCGGTCAGGGCTTGAATCCACAACACACCAACATGTCTTCTGTCTCTGGACACAGTTTCATGTTGATTAGGTCAAAGGGGTAAGATAGCAACCGTTCATAGGAAAACATGACACTTCCTGTTCTCAGGGGGCGTGGCCTAAGCGATGTCATCATTTCACCACAGGGTATTTTAGGACACCTAATCATGATCAATTACTGAAAGTTTGGTCCCTCTATGTGTTTTTGTATAGGAAATATAAGAGTTTCGTGTTTCATGGCGAGTAGGTGAACTTTGACCCCTGGTAACCCCCCTTCAGCAAGCTCATACAGTCACCAATTTGATAACTTTAAATCAGACATGCCTTATGATCAGACTGACCGAGTTTGAAGCCGATCAATCGAAAACCCTAGGAGGAGTTCGATCAAATGCAAAGGCTGTAAACGTCAAAATCGAGGTCAAATGAACTTCAATCTAAAATGGCCGACTTCCTGTTGGGTTTAGAGCATGGCTCTAAGAGACTTTTTTGTACGTCCCGACAAGATACACATGTGTACCAAGTTTCGTAATTCTAGGTTTAAGCATGGCTTGGGGCTGTTCATTTAAAATACTCTAGGGGTCGCTATAGAAAAATTAGGCCACGCCCACCAAATTTCGCTATGGATTCCTGTTTGGGGATGGATAAGAATCCATCCTAGTGAGTTTGGAGCAGCTCACCCCGAAACTGTGGAATTCAGAGCCAAACGAAATTCGATGGCGTTCGCAACGCCGCCACGCCCACCTGCTTCATCGCAGCCGGTCGGGGTTGGAATCCAGAACACACCAACATGTCTTCTGTCTCTGGACACAGTTTCATGTTGATTAGGTCAAAGGGCTAAGATAGCGACCGTTCACAGTAAAACATTACACTTCCTGCTCTCAGGGGGCGTGGCCTACATAAAAAAAAAATTTCACTGTAGGGTATTTTAGGACACCCGATGACGATCAATCACTGAAAGTTTGGTCCCTCTATGTGTTTTTGTATAGGAAATATAAGAGGTTTTTGTTTCATGGCGTGTAGGTGAACTTTGACCCCTGCTAACCCCCCTTCAACATGCTCCAAAACTCACCAATTTGATAACTTTAAATCAGACATGCCTTATGATCAGACTGACCGAGTTTGAAGCCGATCAATCGAAATCCCTAGGAGGAGTTCGATCAAATACGAAGGCTGTAAACGTCAAACTCGAGGTAAAAAATGGACCTTCAATACAAAATGGCCGACTTCCTGTGATACTTGCACTATGACATTACTTGTAAATTCTGAGCGTCTTAGTGAGCTCTACAACTGTACCGAATTTCAAGTCTCTACGATGAAGTAAGTGAATAGCAATGGGTCTGTTGAAAATTGCTAGTTGCCGCCGTTGAGCAATTTTTTTTGCGATTTTTGCGGCGACCTTAAAATTCAAAATTTTTAAACCGCCTAGTCGCTTCCGCCAAGTTTGGTGAGTTTTTGAATATGATAAAGCCCCCAAAAAGGCGCACGAAGAGGGGGGCAGAATCGTAAGAAGAATTAAAGCTGCAAGCAGCCTCGGGCGGCCCTCGCAGCAAGCGCCGCTCCGGCCTATTGGCCACCGCGGGGGTTCCAGCCACCGCAGAAACTCTCGCACGTTTTCCAGAGCCGCAGCCCGCTCCCCACCGCAGAAGCTCCGCCGCAGTTTCCAGCACCGCCGCCCGCCAGCCGCCGCAGAAGCTGTCGCGCATTTTCCACGCCCGTCCACCGGGCGACAGGTGTTAGTGCGTTCGGCGGCGCTCCCCGACGGCTGTCGAAAAATCTGGCGCAGATCGGTCGATGCGTCGAGGAGATACGGCCGATGTATTAACTTAGGGGGCGCAGTGGAGTCAAATTACATCTCAAACCCGTTGGGCTCTTTAGAGGTGAACAAAGGTCATACATATCCAGTTTGGCGCCAATCGGATGATCCATGCGTGAATTAGAGCCAAACGTATGCATATGGCGAGGGACTGATATTCGCCGTTTGGCCACGCCCACACGGTTCAGCCAGCAGCGAGCATTGACAGAGTTTATCATCCGAATCATCGTGATTAGGTCAAGAGAGCCATAAACAGAGCTTTCCAAGGAAAAAAATGGCACTTCCTGTTGTGAGGGGGCGGGGCTTAGATGACGTCATAATGTGATGACGTAGGATCGACGGGCATACCACCAGGATCACTCAGGCCAAGTTTGATGCAGCTCGGTCAAAATATGTGGAATGTAGAGGCAAACGTATACGAACGGCGTTGCCGCCATTGAAAACACTTGGCACTTTAAAGCAAGCGAGACCAACTTCCTATCTGTCATCCAACACAGAATCACCTTGATTAGGTCAAGAGAGCCATAAACAGAGCTTTCCAAGGAAAAAAACGGCACTTCCGGTTCCGAGGGGGCGGGGCTTAGATGACGTCATAATGTGATGACTTAGGATTGACGGGCAAGCCTCCAGGATCACTCAGGCCAAGTTTGATGCAGCTCGGTCAAAATATGTGGAATGTAGAGGCAAACGTATACGAACGGCGTTGCCGCCATTGAAAACTCTTGGCACTTTAAAGCAAGCGAGATCAACTTCCTATCTGTCATCCAACACAGAATCAACTTGATTAGGTCAAGAGAGCCATAAACAGAGCTTTCCAAGGAAAAAAACGGCACTTCCGGTTCCCAGGGGGCGGGGCTTAGATGACGTCATAATGTGATGACTTAGGATTGACGGGCAAGCCTCCAGGATCACTCAGGCCAAGTTTGATGCAGCTCGGTCGAAACATGTGGAATCTAGAAGCAAACGTATGGCATCGGCGTTACAGGTCACTTCGCCACGCCGCCACGCCCAGCTGCTATCTCAAAGCCGGTCGGGGTTGGAATCCTCAACACACCAACATGTCTTCTGTGTCTGGACACAGTTTCATGTTGATTAGGTCAAAGGGCTAAGAGAGCGACCGTTCACAGTAAAACATGACACTTCCTGTTCTCAGGGGGCGTGGCCTAAGTGATGTCATCATTTGACCATATGGTATTGTAGGGCACCCGATGCCGATCAATCACTGAAAGTTTGGTCCCTCTATGTGCTTTTGTATAGGAAATATAAGAGTTTCGTGTTTCATGGCGAGTAGGTGAACTTTGACCCCTGCTAACCCCCCTTCAACATGCTCCAAAACTCACCAATTTGATAACTTTAAATCAAACATGCCTTATGATCAGACTGACCAAGTTTGAAGTCGATCAATCGAAATCCCTAGGAGGAGTTCGATCAAATACGAAGGCTGTAAACGTCAAAATCGAGGTAAAAAATGGACGTTCAATACAAAATGGCCGACTTTCTGTGATAGTTGGCTTATAACATTAAATGTAAGTTCTGAGTCTTTTGGTGAGCTCTACAAGTGTACCAAATTTCATGTCTCTACGATGAAGTACGTTCATACCATTGTGTCAACAGAAAATTGCTAGTTGCTGCCGTTCAGCAATTTTTTTTGCGATTTTTGCGACAACCTTAAAATTCAAAATTTTTAAATTTTCTAGTTGCGACCGCCAAGTTTGGTGAGTTTTTGAATATGATAAAGCCCCCAAAAAGGCACACGAAGAGGTGGGAAGAATCGTAATAATAATAATAATTAAAGCTGCAAGCAGCCTCGGGCGGCCCTCGCAGCAAGCGCCGCTCCGGCCTATTGGCCACCGCGGGGGTTCCAGCCACCGCAGAAGCTCTCGCATGATTTCCAGAGCCGCAGCCAACTCCCCACCGCAGAAGCTCCGCCGCAGTTTCCAGCACCGCCGCCCGCTAGCCACCGCAGAAGCTGTCGCGCATTTTCCACGCCCGTCCACCAGGCAACACACGTGAATGCGTTCGGCGGCGCTCCCTGACGACTGTCAAAAAATCTGGTGCAGATCGGTCGATGCATCGAGGAGACACAGCCGATGTATTAACTTAGGGGGCGCAGTGGAGCCAAATTACATTTCAAACCCGTTGGGCTCTTTAGAGGTGAACAAAGGTCATACATATCCAGTTTGTCGCCAATCGGATGATCCATGTGTGATTTAGAGCCAAACGTATGCATATGGCGAGGGACTGATATTCGCCGTTTGGCCACGCCCGCACGGTTCAGCCAGCAGCGAGCATTGACAGAGTTTATCATCCGAATCATCTTGATTATGTCAAGAGAGCCATAAACAGAGCTTTCAGAGGAAAAAAATGGCACTTCCTGTTGTGAGGGGGCGGGGCTTAGATGACGTCATAATGTGATGACGTAGGATCGACGGGCATACCACCAGGATTACTCAGGCAAAGTTTGATGCAGCTCGGTCAAAATATGTGGAATGTAGAGGCAAACGTATACGAACGGCGTTGCCGCCATTGAAAACACTTGGGACTTTAAAGCAAGCGAGACCAACTTCCTATCTGTCATCCAACACAGAATCAACTTGATTAGGTCAAGAGAGCCATAAACAGAGCTTTCCAAGGAAAAAAACGGCACTTCCGGTTCCGAGGGGGCGGGGCTTAGATGACGTCATAATGTGATGACGTAGGATTGACGGGCAAGCCTCCAGGATCACTCAGGCCAAGTTTGATGCAGCTCGGTCAAAATATGTGGAATGTAGAGGCAAACGTATACGAACGGCGTTGCCGCCATTGAAAACTCTTGGCACTTTAAAGCAAGCGAGATCAACTTCCTATCTGTCATCCAACACAGAATCAACTTGATTAGGTCAAGAGAGCCATAAACAGAGCTTTCCAAGGAAAAAAACGGCACTTCCGGTTCCCAGGGGGCGGGGCTTAGATGACGTCATAATGTGATGACTTAGGATTGACGGGCAAGCCTCCAGGATCACTCAGGCCAAGTTTGATGCAGCTCGGTCGAAACATGTGGAATCTAGAAGCAAACGTATGGCATCGGCGTTACAGGTCACTTCGCCACGCCGCCACGCCCAGCTGCTATCTCAAAGCCGGTCGGGGTTGGAATCCTCAACACACCAACATGTCTTCTGTGTCTGGACACAGTTTCATGTTGATTAGGTCAAAGGGCTAAGAGAGCGACCGTTCACAGTAAAACATGACACTTCCTGTTCTCAGGGGGCGTGGCCTAAGTGATGTCATCATTTGACCATATGGTATTGTAAGCCACCTGATGTCGATCAATCACTGAAAGTTTGGTCCCTCTATGTGCTTTTGTATAGGAAATATAAGAGTTTCGTGTTTCATGGCGAGTAGGTGAACTTTGACCCCTGCTAACCCCCCTTCAACATGCTCCAAAACTCACCAATTTGATAACTTTAAATCAAACATGCCTTATGATCAGACTGACCAAGTTTGAAGTCGATCAATCGAAATCCCTAGGAGGAGTTCGATCAAATACGAAGGCTGTAAACGTCAAAATCGAGGTAAAAAATGGACGTTCAATACAAAATGGCCGACTTCCTGTGATAGTTGGCTTATAACATTAAATGTAAGTTCTGAGTCTTTTGGTGAGCTCTACATGTGTACCAAATTTCATGTCTCTACGATGAAGTACGTTCATACCATTGTGTCAACAGAAAATTGCTAGTTGCTGCCGTTCAGCAATTTTTTTTGCGATTTTTGCGACAACCTTAAAATTCAAAATTTTTAAATTTTCTAGTCGCCACCGCCAAGTTTGGTGAGTTTTTGAATATGATAAAGCCCCCAAAAAGGCTCCTCTTTAGGGGGGCAGAATCGTAATAATAATAAGAAACAGTACAGAAACAATAGGCCTTCGCAGCGCTTTGCTGCTCGGGCCTAATAATAAACAGTACAGATACAATAGGCCTTCGCAGCGCTTTGCTGCTCGGGCCTAATAATAAAACAGTACAGATACAATAGGCCTTCGCAGCGCTTTGCTGCTCGGGCCTAATAATAAACAGTACAGATACAATAGGCCTTCGCAGCGCTTTGCTGCTCGGGCCTAATAATAAACAGTACAGATACAATAGGCCTTCGCAGCGCTTTGCTGCTCGGGCCTAATAATAATAATAATAAACAGCACAGATACAATAGGCCTTCGCAGCGCTTTGCTGCTCGGGCCTAATAAGAAACAGTACAGAAACAATAGGCCTTCGCAGCGCTTTGCTGCTCGGGCCTAATAAACAGTACAGATACAATAGGCCTTCGCAGCGCTTTGCTGCTCGGGCCTAATAATTATAACTAAAGATGCAAGCAGCCTCGAACGGCCCTCGCAGCCCAGTGCCGCTCCAGCCTCGTGGCGACTGCGGGGTTAAAGCAAAGCCACTCGCTCACCATCATTGATGCTCTCGCACAGTTCCCGCACCTATCCTCTAGGCCAGTGGTTCCCAAAGTGTGGGGCGCACCCCCTAGGGGGGGCGCAGTGCCATTGCAAGGGGGGTGCGGGAAGCAATATGGATGAATGAAAAAAACAACAAAAAACAGTTACACAAAAGTGCTTCACTGTAAAGATGGTTTGTAGTGTGTTTTGTTGCAACCTGAAGTGTGAAATAAACTTCAGTGGAGTTTGAAAACAAAATATGTTTATATGTTTATGTCTGATTGAACAATGTGTGTGCCCAGTTGATTCTTTTTCTTTTTTGGGGGGGATTTTATTGAAACAAATAGGGGCCCCAGAAAATCTTTGGGAACCACTGGGGGGCCCAGAAGAAAATCTTTGGGAATTACTGCTCTAGGCGATACACACTGATGTGTTCAGCAGTGCTCCCTGATGATGTACCAAAAATCTGGTGCACATCGGCACATGTAGTGGGGAGATTTAGCTGATGGCATAGCTTATGGGGCGCAGTGGGGTCAAATTACAATTTAATGCAGGTTCACAAAGGTTTGGTGCAAATCGGATGATGCATGTATAATTTAGAGATAACCATATGCATACAGCGAGGGATTGAAATTCGCCTTTCAGCCACGCCCACATGGTTCAGCCAGCATCCAGCGTTGACAGAATTCAACATCATTTCATTTTATGCAACTTGGCACAGGTTTAAAACTATATTAATCAAAGAGCAAAAGTAAGACATCCAGCAGATTAAAACAGGTGACTTCCTGTTGGAGGGCTAAGGTTGTGCCCTCTTGACCATGTAAATGTGATGAGGGCTGGCCTGTAGTGAGACATAGAAAGTGTCATTCAGCTGTGACCTTGTATATGGAAGTTATTGCACCTTGATAATTAATTGCGAATAGTCAGATTTTGACACTAAGCCACGCCCACATGCTTTGATGTACAAAAAATCATTTGATGTCTTTTGACCTTCAATGCCTCAAGACTGTGCTGAGTGATTCTTAAGTCTGTATGTCAAAAGCTGTAGGACGGGTTCAATCAGATACGAGGTCTATAAAAAAGAGAAAACAGCAACTTTGATCCAAAATGGCCAACTTCCTCTGGGGTTTGAACCATGGCTCCAAGAGACGTTTTTGTACATCCTGACAAGACACACATGTGTACCAAGTTTCATAATTCTGGGTTAAAGCATGTGTTGGGGCTGATCATTTAAAATATTCTAGGGAACGCTGTAGAGAATACGGATCAATCCCAGTGAGTTTGGTGCAGCTCGGGCCAACTCCCTGGAATTTAGACTCAAACGCATAGCAACAACATCACAGCTCACTTCGCCATGCAGGCCTGCTCCACTGAAACCGATCAGAGTTGGAAACCACATTACAACATGTCTTCTGTTTCTGGACACAGTTTCATGTTGATTAGGTAAAAGGGGTCAGATAGAGACCATTCACAGTAAAACATGACACTTCCTGTTCTCAGGTGGAGTGACTTAAGTGATGTCATCATTTGAGCATTTGGTATTGTAGGGCACCTGATGATCAATCACTGAATATTAATGCCTCTGAGTTTTTGTTTAGGAGATATAACAGTTTCGTGTTTCATTTAAGCATGCACAAAAAATAATTTTTTTGATAACTTTTTTCAGCCATGCCTTATGAACAAACTGACCAAGTTTGAACCTGATCGATCTCAATACCTAGGACGAGTTCAATCAAATGCAAAGGCTGTGAACGGCAAAAGTGGCTTGAAAATCAGAACTTCAATCCAAAATGGCAGACTTCCTGTTTGATGTGCACTATGACATTAATAGAGTTTTCTGTCCAGTCATCCTATAATTAAAATAAATGGTGAACTGAAGTGATGACACTGCTTAGCCTTCTTGGAAAGGTTTATTCTATATTGAAACAATAGAAACAAGTTGGAGTCTAACCACATCCATTTATACTCAAATACAAACACAAATGCAATTTGAAGAAAATCATAGGTGCAAACTAAGAATGGAATATGTTTACCTCTAGGTAGTCAAAGTTACAGCTGCTTTGGCTCTCCACATCAAAGTTGTTAAAGAAGAAAGAGATAGAGCTGTTTTGTGGTGCTTTCAGAATTATGACACAATCCATGTTGTGGGGGTAGATTTCAGGCCATCCTGGGCTCTTTAGGTAGCCATATTCCTGTTCATATAGTCGACTACAGGCTGAAAACCAACACAAACATCTTAGAGCACAAATCAGAAACCAAGTTATATTAAAAAAGTAACTGTTCAAGATAAACCATTAAAGGACATTTTGTTCTGAAACCCACTGGCAATTTCATAGCTGAAACTGAGGCCATTTCCTGTAAGGAAGGCATCAGATTTGAAGTACACAAGGACTGTCCTGCTGTTACTGTAAAAGTCTGGAGGATGGTCATCTGAAGCACAGAACTTATGTGATTGTCCATAGTCTCCCTGGAAACACAAAGAACTTGGTTCAGCTGGAAAGTGCAATAACTAACAAGTGCAGTTTAAGCTGTTAGTGCAAAGACTGGTAGTACAATTCAAACAGCACAACTTTAAGAGATGCAGTCTTTAATAAATCTGTGAGAAATATGTGAATTTTGAGTTACTTATAGATTCTGAAAATGTGAATTCTCAACTTTTCAATGATATCAAACAAATTGAAATAAAAAAGAAACAAAAAAGATATGGTTATTAGGCCTCTCACGATGACAAATTTTGCTGGATTGTTCCAGAAATTGTTCCAGAAGTTATTGCGATAAACAATAAAGATCAAAAAAGGATCAATAAACTTTAAATTCTAATGAACATTTAACACTGGAACTGGAAGCCATTTTAAATGTCCAAAATAACAAAACAACAAATAAAATGAATTTTGACGTCTTTGTGAACAAAGTTCTCCTTCAACAAGAGGGCTAGTTGAGACCAAAGCGCCAAACTGAACACATTTATTATCAAAAAAGAGATAAAGGATAAATCATGTCAATTCAAATGATTGAGTTTGTATCAGTATATCATGTGATTAATTGATTTATTTATTATTGTGACAGGCCTAATGGCCATTTGAATGTTAGCACTCAGACAGTTATTTACTGAGAAAACAGCTCTAAAAGTTTCTCCCCAAACCTGCAGAGCATCTAGGAAGGGAGGGATTGTTTAACAAAGGCTTGTGAACCACCATAACTTTCAGCAGGTGTGAGTTCGCTTATCTAGTCAGAAATATATATTTTTTCCATTCCATTTCCCAACAAATCTGTGAGTTTCTGTCTTGTTAGCCTTTGTCATGGAGCCATCTGTGAACCTGAGCTCTTGTGGAATGCTGTACTCAGAACACAAACTTAGGAGGTTTTGCTAAAAAAATGTTGTGTTATTTTGCGTGGTATTTGCAAGTCCTCATAATTTTCTTGAGGTACCCGTACTTCCTCACACAGCCAGAAAAACAGCCATGCCCCTTAAACTGGAGACTATATATTATTTCTATTGAGCAGCAGTAAATTCAGTTACTCACTAATTTCTATCAACACAGTTGTAAACATTATTATGTTTCAGTAACAAAATAAATTAGAGGCACTTTTCAGATACTCATGTTTTGACATCTGGATACATATAAATGTATCCCAGTGATTTTCCTTCAACTGTCCAACAGTCAAGTGAACTATTTCAGGGCATTTCCAAAATAAGTAATGTTACATTGGATGGGAAGTAACTACAATATACCTTCATGAGAAGGTGTGAGAGGACTAGCTGGTCTGTGGATAGCCCACTTTTATCTCACCTCAACCTTCAGATTGCCATTAAAACAGAGGCTACTATTTAAGTTACTCTGTATCTGCTTGTTGTTATGGAAATATGGAGTAATACTTAATTCATTGAATTCTTAAAAACACATCCCAACACAAATTCTTAGTTTGCTATAACCATGTAAAGCTATTTTTTTTATTTGACTAAAACTGATATATTAACATTAGAGTCAGAGTGACGAGAATCTGGAAGAGAATCGGTGGATGAACCTAAGATTAGGGTGATAGAAAGGAGGCCTTCCGACTTCAAAGACTCAGAGCTCATCACCAAAAATAAGTTCACAAACTAATATAGCAACCATAAAGCTCAATATTCAGAAAAGTCTGATTGCTATAATGCCATTGAAGATTGTCTATGGATTATTGAGGGGATAAATAATTTTTAACATGCCATTTTTATTTATAATATTTAAAGAGAAACTAATTCTGCTTTCACATTATTTTACTATCTTTTGATAGTTGAATTAAATAACTTCAAATCTAACTCTACCTGAGGTGTGAATAGTTTTGAGTTTTATATGATCCACAGCTGCATCCATCCCTATGTGTACTGTTTCAGAATCGGGGAGCCATATTTGTCTCCACACAGTCATTTCTGTGAGGCTCAAAGTTAAACTGAGAACTTTAAAAATAGATTTTTTTATCAACTTGATAATTCAGCTTTATAAACATTGGGAATTCTATCTGTAGTATAGCTATACTTTTATATGTCTGTAAAGAAACCAATTTTATTTTATTTATATAGTCCAGCAAATTTTGATCTTGCTCTAGTTTATACTAACCAAAGGCCAATCATTAATCTCCAGGTAATTAGTTGAGCAACTTTGGCTTGGGTCCAGGACAAATGTCTGGATTGACACTTTAATGGTTTCTAGTGGTGGAGAGTCAATGATCCACCGACAGTAGGTGTAAGGAGGATAAGCGTTGGGGAAGGATGGTGAGGTCAAAGTCTGCTTTGCAGTCGTAGCATTCAGAGTCCCGCCACACAGCACTGAAGAGAGGCAGACACAGAGGGGAGTTGTAGAGTTGCACACATCAACCGAATACATTGACAAGAAGAAAATATATTTTACTGGAATGATCATTAAATGGGTTTTCTTCTCCACCAAACCAAAGAACCCAAATTAAACACTAATGTTTTTTTTTTAATTCAAGATAATGCTGCTGGAAATAAAAATGGGGAATTTATTTTAAGAAGATTTATTTTAAGAAGTCAGAGTGTAACAGTGGAAGAAGAGACAAGAGATGTTCTTACATGGTACTGCTCTGTAGGTCGCATTGAATCCTTGCTTCTGGACGGAGCTGTCAGAGACAAAGTGAATCGTCAAGAAGTTTCCACTTGACAAGAAGTAGGCAGGAATGGAGCTTCCACAGTATGTCCCAACTAGAGGAAAGTTCATATTATCTCCATCGTATATCTGGTGGAGATAAAAACACATTTAGAACATTATCAGAACACAAGACCATATTCTAATACATCAAAATGAGATTTATTGGCATTCTGTTAGGTTGCAATAGATTCAAAACTAGGGGGTGGAATAAGTAGGTAAAATTAATACTGCCGAAATGCATGGACTTTCATTAAACTGATGGGTGTCTTCAAGATAATGTTATCAATATGATAGTGTTTGGTCAAAGTGGGCTTGGTTTCTGCACAAAAATGTAGGCAACTTAACATTTGGAAAACATTAGTGAAAACTCACTCATTGATTTGACATTCAAGATATGTTCCTTGCATGAAGCCTAAAAACGTTGACCCAAATTTACAGTTCTAGATGAAAGCATGTAGTTTGTAACTAATGGTAGTAGTAGCAGCTCTGACTCTGACCAAACATCTTGAAAATTGGCATACTGTTCAGACCCATTTTGCCTATAAAACACAATAAATATCATTCCAATTTGAGTTCTCCTTTGGGTTTAATAAAGCAATAATTAAATATGCTAAGCAAGATGGGAAGTTTTCATTTTATTTTGAAAAAATCTCTGGAGTGTGCCGACAGACAATCGGGCAGTTTTTTGACATAATGGTCATTGGTGAATAAGGGCAGTTTTTTGTATTAAAAAAAAAGTTTTATGATTTTTTTTAGATTTATTTATAATGTTATTCCCTCATCAAAAACATACACAGAATGTTTCCATGATTACTTCATGGATGTTATTATGATATAATCCTTTAATCTCCTGTTGCAACCATTCAGCTGTGCAAATGATTGGGGGAACCCAGCACTGCCTTCAAGGTTCAGCTTGTCCTTGGGGTGCAGCTTCTGAGCTTCTGCATTACAGAGCAACCCTCTCCCACCACTCCCTCTCTCAGCTCCTTTAGACCAGCCAGCAGCAATTAGCAAACACCTGCTGAAACCGCACATCTGCTGAGCTCATTATGTGAGCTACTTCTCAGTGCAACAGTGATACAAACGTTATTTATGAGGAGCCATGTTGTGATGACTTCCCGAAGGTGGAGAGTCAGAAAGAGTAGGAGTTTCTCAAAGAGACAGAGGCCTAATTTTAAGGTGTTAAGTTACAAAGTCAAATTTCTTTTAAGTCATATTTGATATATACAGCATTTTTGTAACTAAAGAAACACAGTTGCTGGATTGTGCAATAAAATGGCACTAAGCTCTGGGAAAATAGATTTCCCAGGATTGCTAAATATTCAGAAATTTAGCAAATTTCTGAATATATGTCACTATTACTAACATTGCCAAAGTTAAGGTTCATTTCTTTATTATGGACATATATTATTCCACATATGGACATGGCAATGTGAGGATATTTTCAGAATTTTATGCTAAACTTTGAATTTTTTATGATTTTTGAGTTTTAGTTGTGTATCATCAGAGTGATGCTAACAATTTCATTGAAAAAGCATTTGATCCGGGCACTTGGACTCCTTAAACCCAGTGATAATATCTCACACTCCTTCATAGCAAATAAATGCAATGCTTTTCTGTCATTTTCCCAAAACAAAATGAATGCAATTTACAGTCATCTGACTACCATCACCATTGTTTCAACCTCCCCAGATCCACCTCCTTCCCCCTGCAGAACTCAGTGCCTGTCTCAGTCCTCTCCTGTTTCCCTAGGGGAGCTGTCCAAACTCATTGCAGGCATGCTCCACAAGCTCCACTTGTCCTGTGGACTCCATCCCATCCTCCTTTCCTCAGATTTCATCAAAGCATTCTCCTTTTCTTAGATTTCACCGCAGCCTTTGACATCATCAAACACACCATTCCCTCTTGCTTAGGATCCTCCCTCATCATCACCAGCACTGCCCTCTCCTGGTTTCCTGTTTGTTCATATCTCACAAACAGGGAACAATTCATTAGTATCAATAACCTCATCCACTGCTTGTTCCACTACTCTTCATCCTTTACATGCTCCTCTGTGTTTACATCCGCAGCCACAATCTCCAATTCCACCTTTATGCTGACGATGTCCAGCTCTCCTCAAGCTCAAACGTGACAAATCAAACATCATAAGCCCCAAATAATAATAATCAATCAAGAGTACTCCTCCGCAGTCACCACTTCTGCTCCTACGATGCCATTGCATGATGGCAAGTTTGATTTTTGGTCTGCATTGGAAAAACTTTGAAATCATGTTTTGTTTTTGGTTTCCTGTGGAATAAGACTAATCTCCTCGTTAGTATAGTGGTGAGTATCCCCGCCTGTCACGCGGGACACCGGGGTTTGATTCCCCGATGGGGAGTGAAGTTTGTTTCAGGTCCCTCTTGAAAATGAGATCTAGATCTCAACGGGGTTTACCTGATTAAATAAAGGAAAATGAAGACTTTTATAGCGCTCTATGCAGTACAGGCCATTTACCATTTTTAACATTGAAATAACAGAAATAACTCTTTACCTTGACATAGTCATAGCGACAAGTAGAGGAGCTCTCAAGGTCAAAGGAGCTGAAGGAGAGATTGACGGCTTTGTTCACAGGCATCTCAATGGTCCAAACACAGTTCATCCTGGGCTCATAACGTCCATCCAGGTTTGGGTCTGGTGAGCCCAACATGCCCATAGGCATGGAGAGGTAGCCCCCACATCCTTGTGCTGGACCTACAGAAATTTACAACTAAAACAATGATATGGCACTGGCTCTCATTGGCAATATCCAAAAACAACATTGTGCACTGAGAAAGACAGACAGACAGAAAGCAAGAAAGAAAGAATGAAAGAAAGAAAGAGAGATCCATCCATCCATCCAGAATTTCGAAGAGAAAGTTTTGAACATTTGATTTCTGTGTTTAGAAATAAAATATGAATTTATAACATCATGTTTATTAATGCATGTTGTTGGTGATGTAGGCAGAAAAAATACATTTGATGAGAATAAACACTTCAGCTTAAAAATAGTATACCATGGAAAAGGTTAGGCCAAATAACTTATATACATATACTGTAACTTATAATGTAAAGATGTCTTTACTATTTAATTTATGTACGGCTAAACAAAATTTATAAAATAGTTTTAGGTTTTGGGTTTAGACTTAAATTACACAAAATAACTTCATTTGTTTCTATACTTTGCAATAATTTCTTTTTTGGCCAGCAAGGTATTCCACAATGTATAGTGTCACCAGCAGAAGTGACTAATTAAACCGCTTTTTTATTTGTCACAAATTTTAGTTTTAAGATGTTTAAGGCAAAAATATAGATTCCAGCGCTTCATCTAAACAGTCAGTTAATGAAGAATGAAGCTACTTTCAGAGTAGTGCTTATTGGCTAGTTCTTTTGCATTTATGTTTGAAATTGCAACATGAGTAACATATATGCTTTTTTCATGACCCCACTCTGCCTGATGATGTAGCCTTGCAAATGGTTGTGTTTATTTAGTGAAAAAAGTGAACAGACTATTGCTGTTTCCTATATATATATATATATATATATATATATATATATATATATACACTGCCTGGCCAAAAAAAAAGTCGCCACCAAAAAATGGTCACACTCTCTAATATTTTGTTGGCCCGCCTTTAGCTTTGATTACAGCCCGCATTCGCTGTGGCATTGTTTCAATAAGCTTCTGCAGTGTCACAAGATTTATTTCCATGCAGTGTTGCATTAATCTTTCACCAAGATCTTGTATTGATGATGGGAGAGTCTGACCACTGCGCAAAGCCTTCTCCAGCACATCCCAAAGATTCTCAATGGGGTTAAGGTCTGGACTCTGTGGTGGCCAATCCATGTGTGAAAAAGATGTCTCATGCTCCCTGAACCACTCTTTCACAATGTGAGACCCATGAATCCTGGCATTGTCATCTTGGAATATGCCCGTTCCATTTGGGAAGACAAAATCCATTGATGGAATAACCTGGTCATTCAGTATATTCAGGTAGTCAGCTGACCTCATTCTTTGGGCCACAATGTTGCTGAACCTTGACCTGACCAACTGCAGCAACCCCAGATCATAGTACTGCCCCCACAGGCTTGTACAGTAGGCACTAGGCATGATGGGTGCATCACTTCACCTGCCTCTCTTCTTACCCTGATGCGCCCATCACTCTGGAACAGGGTAAATCTGGACTCATCAGACCACATGACCCTCTTCCATTCCTCCAGAGTCCAATCTTTATGCTCCCTAGCAAACTGAAGCCTTTTTTTCTGGGTAGCCTTACTGATTAGAGGTTTTCTTACAGCTACACAGCTGTTCAATCCCAACCCCTTGAGTTCCCTTCACATTGTGCGTGTGGAAATGCTTTTGCTTTCACAATTAAACATACTCCTGAGTTCTGCTGTTGTTTTTCTTCGATTTGATTTGACCAAACGTTTAAGTAATCGCCGATCACGATCATTCAGGATTTTTTTCTGACCACATTTCTTCCTGGAAGATGATGGTTCCCCACCATCCTTCCAGTTTTTAATGATGCGTTGGACAGTTCTTAACCCAATTCTAGTAGTTTCTGGAATCTCCTTAGATGTTTTCTCTGCTTGATGCATGCCAATGATTTGACCCTTCTTAAACAGACTAACGTCTTTTCCACGACCACAGGATGTGTCTTTTGCTATGGTTGTTTAAGAAATGAGGAGTTACTCATTGCATCAGCTGGGGTTAAATAACTTGTTGCCAGCTGAAAGATAATCGCCTATGCAGTACTTATCCAATAGGAGGCTTGTACCTATTTGCTTAGTTAAATCCAGGTGGCGACTTTTTTTTTGTGGCCAGGCAGTGTATAAACAGTATATATATATATATATATATATATATATATATATATATATATATATATATATATATATATATATATTACATTTATTACTTCAAGGGTAGGCTACTGAAATTCTTTACTGACAAAAAGTCCATAAAATACAACTAAAAGCTTTCAGCTGATCCAAAATGCTGCTACAAAAGTTCTGATTAAAATTAAAGCAAGAAATCATATTTCTCCTATTGTAGCTTCTCTTAGTAATCAAACTCCATCATACCTCAGATCTGACAGTTCCATGTTCCTAACAGAGCACTTTGCTCTCAGACTGCAGATTTACTGCAAGTTAGTGGTACTATCCCAATTGAGTTGGGGTGTCAGTATGATGTTGTGAGGCTGTTTAGCTGTAAAAGCTACTGGTACACGTCATAAAACAGGTGGCATGACAAGGAAGAAAACATTACGTAAAAATATTGAAGCAACATTTCAAGACATCAACCAGGAAGAAAAAGCTTGGGCACAGGTTGGTATTCCAAATGGACAATGCAAAAAGCCAAAGTGGTTACAGAGTGGATAAGGACAACAAAGTCAATGTTTTGCTGTGGCCATCACAAAGTTCTATTCTCAATCCTATTGAGAATTTGTGGGTAGATCTGAAAAGGTGTATGAATGAGGTGGGCTACAAACCAGATAGACTTCAACTAGTTCTAGCAAAAGGAAAGGGCCAGAACTCCAGCTAATTATCGTGAGAAACTTGTGTTAGGAAACTGAAAAGGTTTCATCCAAGTCATACTAAAAAGCAATCTTACCAAATATCAAATGAAAAAATAGTTTATCTCTATGATAATCGAACTACAACTTTGTCACATTCCAGCAAACCATTAGCTACAATAATTGGTTGTTCTTGTCATTGTGCTTTTGATTCTGCGTGTTAACCCATTTATTTTATATAAACACATCCACATCATTATAAATAATCTAAATGTTAACTTACCAAGTGTTTGACTGTAAGTGGCTCTCCAGCCAACACCACTAACTGTGGCATCTGTACTGAAGATGATGAACAAATTGTTTGTAGAGGAGCGTATGTCAGGAGGGATCACTGTTCCACAGAACCTTCCCATCAATGGTGCCAAGCTGTCAGGCCCGTCATACACGGCCACATAGTCATAGCGACATGAAGAAGAAGCTTCTAAGCTGAAAGTATTGAATCTATAAAGAGAAAAGACATGAAACATAACTAAATGTGGTTTGAACTTACATTATACTGGCTTTAAACTGCCAGTGTAAAAAAACATTGTTTTAGTTTCAAGTAAATTATTATTTAACTTCTATTTTATTACACGTAGTCTTACTTGAGATCCACCACTCTGTCTGCTTGGACGGTGATGTGGTAGGTACAGTTTATGTTGTGGTGGTAGTTGGTAATGGAGAGGGCCGGACTGCTCACTGTACCTGAGGTGCTATTGAAGAAACCCCCACATGCTAAAGACACATACACAAGCACACAAACACACAAAGAATCAAACATCAAATGTTTAATATATTTACTTTTACTTTTATGAATATAAAAAATAATCCCACATCATCTGTTTCTTCTTGTACATTCTGCTCTTTCTTCTCAACCCCCCAGTTTGTATTGAACCAGGTTCTGCTGGAGGTTTTTTCCTGTTAAAGGGTTTTTTCCTCTCCACTGTTTCTACATGCATGCTTGGTAAGGGATTGCTGAAAAGCCAACAACAACTCATGTATAAAGCAATAAAAAAAGAAAAAGTTTGATGCCATATTTACACAAAAGTCAGCATTTATAAAAACGGAATATGGCATGAAAGTTTGCAGTAAATACAGTATCATAGTATTTTGTAACATGGTGTCTTTATTCTAAGGAGGGTTTCCCCCAGTGTATTATAGGCCTGGCGGCCCGCAATGCTTTACGAACCCCACCGCCAGGCTCAGAAAAAAACACTATCTTTATTTTATTTTATTTATTTCTTTTTAAAGCCGCATTGCAAGCACAGGGCCAGCCTAAGCCTCCATGGGGCACTAAGTGAAATTTGGTTTTGGGGCCCTTTAGTTCTGCTAACAATGTGGACTGGCTGCAATCAGCAGCCCGATCATTAGATCATTCACACAACTTGCTATAAACTTATTGCATCTCTGACAGTGCTGTTTCCATTATATTGATCTGTTGAAATAACAAAATGCCATGTAAAACTCTGAAATGTCATTACAAATGACCTGAAGTAAAACGATTGTGAAGCAGCATTAAGTACTGACCATTTTAACTGTAATAAAGCTATGATTGCATTTTTAATGCATTTGTAATCAGAAAATAATTGACTGCAATTATGTAATGTACTATAGGTTGTTGATGTGTTAGAAATATAGATGTTAGTTTATTGATGGGGGCAGGATGTGTCTGTGAACCAAGACAAAAAAGGAACTAAGAAGGAGCCAGTGTTGATCACTGGGCCTTTAGGAAGCAGATGGCAAAGCATACATTAAGAAAAAAGAACTCAAAATGCTGAGAGACAAGGAGTGTGCAGGCTATGGCATGGAAGGTGACCTTTGAAAAGTCTTGGGTTCGGAGCAGAGCCTAAAACTCAATCTATGGCAGACCTGATGGCCAACTCAAGGTAAAGATAAAAACTATTCTGCCAAGTCATCACTTGGGAAAAGGAGGAATCAGAGAACCCCTCAGAGGATTCCTGCCTGCCTCCGGCTGCCTGCTCCATCCTACACACTCCCTGCTGGACCTCACTCATCACCACGTCAACTGCCTGTATGAATCGGAGTTCAGTTGCCATTCTCTGTCAAAGTCTCCTATTTAGCACTATCAGCTTCAGAGCTAGGGAGAGTTATTTAGATAGAAGTGATTACATATAATGTGCATTTGATTCAATATTATCACCTGATTTCTGCTGCTGGATCAAGCTGTAACTGACCCCTACAAAAAATGCCTTACTAATAAATATCAAGCATGAAGGAAAATCTAAAGATGGTGGGGAAATTGTACTTTCTGAGTCATGATTATTTATGTGTTCTTCAACAGCACCCCTGGTACTCACATGAGTCACTAAAACTAATCCGGTTCAGAAACAAGTGGGACAACACTTGCAACAAAGAGGGAGAGCGGCCGTTAACAGGTGTGCTCTATCAAACTTAGTTGGTTGCAAGTTTAAATAAAAAGCGAAATGTTACAGCACTAAAGTTCTAATATCATTTTAGACCAGGGATCTCCAAGTTCAGTCACCAAGAGTCACTGTACTCCAGTTTTTAGATGCATCCCTGCTCTGACACAGCTGATCTGGTGGTTGGATAACCTCCTCAGCATGACATCAACTTTAAAGGTGTGGTGATTGATTTGATTCCAGGTATACTGGAGCAGGGAGTAACCTAAAAGCAGGACAATAGTTATTGAAAACTAGTGTATAGAATGCTGCTCTAAACTGCATTATGCCTTGTCTGATCTAAAATGTAAAGCTTTGCAGATTTGAAAGTTGTAAATTGGAAAATTCTCTGAGTCAACATTAATTATCCTTACTGTCAGATCAAAGCTACTGTTGTGCAAAGGTTAAAAAAATATCATTAGCTTGTCAGCACATAGTTATAGGTTTAATGTTGAATAGCTTATGGTC
Source organism: Xiphophorus maculatus (assembly GCF_002775205.1). Lineage (NCBI taxonomy): Eukaryota > Metazoa > Chordata > Actinopteri > Cyprinodontiformes > Poeciliidae > Xiphophorus > Xiphophorus maculatus. The sequence continues at coordinate 428,281 of NC_036463.1, forward strand.
TCAAAATTGAGATGTGAAATCTAGCACCCATCAATGTGTTGGGGTTCTAGTATCCCAACACATCGACAGATGAGATGTTGCCATTGTGCTGAGCTCAATAAAAGTCCTGACCTGAATGGACACTTTTATTCTACTACTGTCTTACATCTCAACATATCAGAAGTAGGTAAAGTGTCCAAAAACTGAACTGAAGTAAGAGTAAAAAATAAACTTATGAAATTAATACCTAGTGTAGGCACAGTATCTGTATGCTATATTTACTTACGTATGGCACTGTATTCTGCCATGAAGCCTCGGCTGGTAATCAGAGAGTCAGAGTAGAAGTGAAGTAACATAGGACCAAAAGTGGAGAAAGGGCCTGGAATGTTGGTACCACATAAAGTAGCCATTGCAGTGCTACTAGAAACTGGGCTGTAGATCTTGAGACCATCATACATACAGGTGGAGTGTGCTAGACAAAAGATAAAATAAACCTTTGGTACAACATCCAACAAGGAAAACATGGTTTATCATCAAGGCTATTTATTTCTGTTCCCATGTAGTAGAGTGTGAACACATACCCTCTATCTGGAAGACCTGAAAACTGAGAACAATCACTGTCTGCTGTCCAGCATCTATAGTGTAGTTGCAGTTTGCTCTGTCTGGGTAGTCAGCTGGGAAATTTGGAGAAACTACTCGACCCTTGGAAGCACGGAAACTTGCACCACAGCCTCATGAGCAAAAGACATCAAAGTTTAGATCATTTTGGAGGAATTTCTGTCTTTTTAAAAACAGTAAAGAGCTTGAGACATTCATGCTTTGCACTGCTTTTGTGATGAAAATTTTATGATATGACTGATAACGCTGGTGCAAATATCAGAATTAATAGACAGGATATTGTTTACAGAACTGTATTGCTTACATAGAGCCTTTATTAATATGGCTTTTGCTCACCTACTAAGAGGGTTATCTGTCAACTGTAGAGGAGAACTGCTACCATGTTGGCAGATGTTACAATAACACAAATAGGTTGAGATGAATATACTTGAGATTCTTACGGGTGCTGAAGGACATGGAGAAACCTACACCAGCAGTAGAGGTGGCTTGGAATCGACTTGTGATAAGGTTATATGGTGCGACAACGGGCTCTGGTGCCAAAGAACCACAGCCTGTCACAAGCAGATCCTCAGAATTCTGGGTACTGCCTGACCAAACCTACGGAGAAACGCACAATCTAGTCAAAGTCTCTATTAATCCTTTCCTCTTTTGTCTGGTTCATGTCTTACTTTACCCTGAAATAATAGTTGATTTGAAAAAGTGTCAATTCCTGATTGTACCTTGATATAGCTGGTCTGGCAGCTGCCAGTGCTGTCTGGGATCTCAAAGTTATCACCAAAGCTCATCTCCAGGTGGTTTCCTTCGTGGGCAATGATCTGCCAAAAACACTCTGTATTTGCTGGGAAGTTCTGGGGGTAATTTGGTGACTTAATTGTTCCTGTATCAGCATGGATCACCCCTCCACAGCCTAGTGGAATATAAAAATATTACTATACACACGATTTTGAAAATCATCACATAAAAGCAGAAAATAAAGAGTCTTAAAACTCATAGATAAGACAACATGTGCAAACATTAAAAAACAGCTTGTATATTAGTAGAAAGGATATATGCCAGATACTTATTTACCTAACAAAAACTTACCAGAAGAGTCGGCAGACCAGGAAGCAAAAAATCCACCTTTTGATATACTGTGGTCCGCCAGGAAAACTACAGCCAGTTTGTTGGAGCCTGATTGGATATTTCCAGGAGTGGTGGTTCCACAATATTGGCCAATAATTGGAGATCCAGGGGATCCTCCATTAAAAATTGTGACAGAATCCCAGCTGCATGTGGCGTGTGATTCTAGGTTGAAGTAGCTGAAGCTCAACTATAGGAACATGGGAGAAAGACAACGAAGTACAGAAGGCTACAGAACACTTAAGGCATCCTGTATTGACCTCACAAATCATATACAGACAAAAGCAAAGCAGTTATTTACTTGTACTGTTTTTTTATTCTGGGGTTGGTCTGCACATTTTACACCAAAACACAGATGTTCACCTTGAACAGTGATGAATGGACATTCTCATTCCATTCAGTCTTGCATAAAGTGGTTTGAACAAATATCTGGAAGCTGGATCCAGTGATGAACCAGACCTGTAGTGTAACCTTAAAATACATTCACAGGTGTACCTTCACTTAACTTGGATTGAATTAACCAGAATATTAATAACCATGATTTCATTTGTGTAATGTAGCTCTTTATTATTTAATTATTTCTTTATATATATGAATCATTTGTGCAATGTAGTGAACCATGTGCATTTGGTCAGATTAGGGTTCTGTATTGTCATACAGTGTTAGCTTGTCATACTATGATGCCCTCCTGAAGAGTATTTCTTTTATGGCCAAAGACTGTGAAGCCACTAGTTCACAATAAAATATATTTGAAGATCTTTTGCTTCACTTATTTTATTTTTACTATTTACTCTGGCGCTAGAATAATTTTATGCAAAAAAAATATAATGTTAGTGTTCCAATATGTCCCAGATTTGACTGTATCTGTGTCTCCATAGAAATTCTATTAATTTGCTGTCAGCCTCTTTACAGTCCTGGAAGACCCGAGTTCAGTTTGAACAGAGAGACAACAAACTACTGCGCTTGTTTTTTAAAGGACTTTTTGGCTCCATTGATCTTTATTTCACAGTATGACAGTAAAGTTGGTTATGAGAGAGGGGAGAAGACATGGTGCAAAGGTCAACAGGCCAGGACTCGAACCCTTGACAGCCGCGTCGAGGACTGGCCTCTGTTCATGGGTTGCATGCTAAACCCTCTGTTCCACCGCTGAGCCACACCAACTACTACTTTTGATGCTAGCTAAGATATTTTTTACTAGTACTATACTGCTTCTGAACACCTTTTAATTGAAACTGGCTAGCTTTCCTTTTTGTTCTATCATGGCAACTGAATGTGTTAAGGACTCACCGTGATAGTGTGGCCAATGGGGGCTTCCAGTAGCCAAGCACAGCGACTCGGGCTGGGATACATGTTTGGGTAATTAGGGCTGGATAATACCCCACCATCACCTGTTTGCCAGCCTCCACATTCTGCAAAAACATTAACTCTAAGGTCACAGAGTTGATGCATTATGGTTGAAAATGCCACAGGTCATGTTAAAAAACAATCAACTTATGTAAAATGACTTAAACCATCACTGTCTTACCAGAGAATGAGTACTTGGCCTTGAAACCCAAATCCCCCTGTGAAGAATCAGTCCGGAAATGAACCCACAGCTCTGATGTGAACACCACAATTGGGATCTGGGGTGGTGTTTGTCCACAAAATCTCCCTAACAGCTCCCCATCCCAGTCACCTTGAGAAGGGATGGACCATAAGACAGACAAATAAGCAAAGAAAACAATAGAAAATAAGAACTCTAAAAATTTAATTGGAAATGTTCCTCTCCATTCATTTCCTATAGAATTTGTGCAATGAGGTGACAGTCACTTATTCTCCTCCAGCCAAGCATAAGCAGCCAGAGGAACCCACATGTGCACATTTACATCCACCCATGGATGCACCCTGTGTTTATATGCATCTGTGTGTAGAGGGTGTGCACAAGCGGGTTAACAACAACACAAGAAAGTTGAAAAGTTTAAAATTTTTGTCGCTGTTTGCTATCATTTATTGCTCTCCGTGTGTCAAGCCCATAACACGCTGCTGTGAACCAGGTAACCCCCAATGGGAGAGATATTTATAAGTCAAAATAGGTAGGTTCATTAATCTGCATTATGTAATATTAATGCATTAAAATGTGCAGACTAATTACTTGTGTTAATGATTTAACGTTGACAGCCCTAATTAGAACAAAACATTAAAAAGGAATAAAAATCTCTATTTGCTTGGATCAATTTATATCTGTTTTATTTATATCTAGCCTGTTTGATTTGAACAGTTTGTATGTGAAGCCATCCATATGCCTGTGGGTAAAGTCTACCAAGCAACAACCTATTTAGTGACAGATGTTACCCACGAATGAAGGAAATAAAGACAAAAGGGCAGTTAAATTGGTTCATTAAGATTGCATCTCTTTTATTAAATAGGCATTGCTTGATATGTAGTGTGGCCAAATGAAGCAGCGGTTAACAAGAAAAAAATTGGTTGCTTCCACTTTACCCCCAAGAACTTTGACGTCCATTTAGGTCACCAAAACTATACATTTCTAGGATTACCCAATCACTATTGCCTTTTGGTCTAAGTTGTCAAACATCACAATATCCAGTTTGTTTGCCTTTGCTGTCTTTACTCTTTTTTTCTTATTTGGTCATTCTCAAAAACCTTTGAACCTGCCTTTGACTTTGAAACTATATTTTTCCTATAAGTATCTTTCATCCTATAAGGGTAACTTTGACTTTTTGAGGCATTACACTAAACCTCTTCAGGAAACGGATGAATCTCAAGCCTCATATTAAAGATCTATTGCAATCTAAACTCAGTTTACCATAAAAAAAACTAAACGTTCTGGTAGAACCCTATAGTCATTTTGGGAGGACTTACCCAGGCGGAACTGAAGGTAGTCTAATTCACAAGTCTGATGGTTTTCCAGGTGCAAGTCTTCAATGAGAACTACAATTGAAGAGTTGATGTGAATGGGATTCTGAATCAACCACTCGCAGTTCAGGTTGTTACTGTAATTGGACACCTGGAAACCAGGTGATGTGAAGTTGCCTCCAGCTGGGTCATTCAGAATTCCTCCACACTCTGATGAAACATGAACGTATAAAGAGAGGCAAAGTCATCCTTCACATTTCAAAGAAAGCACCCAATTTCTAGTGACTTTAGAGTCACTATTTCCTTTCAAGCTTAATGAATCAACATGCCAATACAAATTTATAATTTGTTCACATGTATTCTCCTGGATCTATTTCTGACCTGAGCGAAACTGTTAATAATGTTGACAGCTTTATGTGGGGGAACAGTATTCATTGTACCCAGACTGCAGATCTTGATTTACCAAACCTCATGTATAGCTTTAAACATGCAGATCTGCTTTCTCTGGAGATCTCCAGCTCTATTTTATTAACTAACTCCAAGTGACTATTTCTACTATATTCCTGCAGAAAACCAATTAAGACATGAAAACACTTACATTGTGGATTCGCCAATTAATGTGTTTTTCTGTTTATTTTCCACCAAATTATTTGTGGAAAATTAGCCTATTTTAGGAATTTTTGTAATGTTTATCAACATTTTTCAAAAGAAAATCCAGCTCGGGAACCTGAAGTAAATTCAACAGTTTTCCATTTCTGAGATCAAGAAATGGCATATCCATAGGCATAGGAAATATGGTAGCATTGTACCTTCAGCAAGACACTTGATCTGCCTTGCCTAGTAGTGGTGACCTCTGGTGGTCAGAGGGTCACCAGAGGTCACAATAGGAACCAATGCATGGTAGCTTCGCTCTGTGAGACTGCCCAGTGCAACTGTTGCTTCTTTCCAGTAGTTTGCCACCATCAGCGTGTGAATGTAGTGTGAAGTGTGCTTCATAAAGCACTACTGTATACAGGTACAGGCCATTTGCCATATGCTATTGGCTGGCATTTGCAAAGCAGTTAATGAGGAATTTGCACCATTAACATTCCTTGCCTTTGATTGATTGTACCCTGAAGAACAGAGATAAGGAAAACTGCAGATATTATCTTCTGCAGCAGTGCTGAGAAGATTTACACTCTGTATTGGTGAATATTAATGTATATTTGGTCTTTGAACAATTAAAAAATGCATTTATAAGTGTGTCTCAAGTATTCATGGATTTTAGCTATTCATGAGCGACTGTGGTTCCTAACTCCCTAAACACCAGGGGTCCACCGTGCTGTGTTAAAAGGATTGACATTTAAATTGGATAATGGGTAAAAAAAATTGCAAATAGTTTTTCAACTTGTAGGTTTTTTTGGAAAATAACTCACCCACAGGCTCATCAGAGGAGTAAGTAACCATAAAGCCACCACTGGAAACAGAAGCATCGGTGCGAAATACAATAGCCATGGTGTTGCCAGAAGAGTGCACCCGAGTGCCTGGTGAGACTGTCCCACAGAATCGATGCAGGCGAGGAGCATCAGCAGCCAACCCATTAAATATCTGTAAGAGATAGGACTCTGATAAAAAGACATTTGTTTTCTAGTACTTGAGTGAAATGAAAATTTTTGTTGCATAAACCGGCACAAATGTAGTATGAACGTTGGACACCAAATTTGTCTGATTAGAAGGTCTTCAGTTATTGTAATTTTTAGGTGTGGACCAAGACTTTACCACAGGAAATAATTAGAGAGAATGAAGCTTTCCTGCTGAATCAAAAGCTGAGTACAAAAGGCAAAGCACTCGATTTATGTTACCTTCACCTACAATGATGAGATATGAACCAAAACTGAAAAAAAAAATTCAGTAGCAATACTACAGTATTTTCTTCATTGTTTGGCCAGCACTTGAGATGAGGAATTCTATCCCTACAGGCTGTTCAGTTCTAATTTTGGGTAGTTTCAGTCAGTAAAGTCAATGTTTTGACAAATTACTCCATTAGATCAATTGAGGTCATGTGATTATGGGCCTATACCCTGTAAACGTGATGCAGATGAGAGGTGTGGCTTGTGCAGTAATTACTTGATCAAAGTGCATAATTCTTATGGATTTAGCACTGAAATACAAAGTTGTTGGTCACCAACATATCTGATTCAACTGATTACTTAGATCAGACCAATATAGGATGATAATGTGGTACCACTAATAATACTTTTGTGTCTTTTATCTTTTATCTAAGCCCCTTAGAGCTTCTATGGGTTTATGACTAATCCACAAAATCAATCAGGTGTTTAACATGGGTAGGTCGACTTAAATCTCCTTTCCATGTAGGGCTGTGTAATTTTATCGATTCTACAATATTTATCAATACATTAAATCCTACTTTGAGTTTTATGTCAAATAAACAAGAATTAAATGACAGCTATCACACATGACATTTTTTACCCAATTGCACATGGACATTAAAAATGACATGTAATCAAACAACCAGTTACAATTAATTAAATAATGAAATGAAATAGATAAATTACGTTATCTAATAGAGAATAAGACAAAAAAGGTTCCTTTTCTGAAGGGTTTCCCGCAGAATTATATTATAAGAGTGTGGTTCTGTCTTCATAGTGAATATGTGCAATTTTAGTATTTTGTGTATGAATGTGAGAGAAAAATTTATGTGTGTGAAATTTGAATAGTAAATATGTGCAATTGTAATATTTTGTGTATGTGTATGAGTCTTTAGTAGTGTGTGAGACAAAACATAGTTTTTGTCCTAAATGGCCCCTCATAGCTACGTGCTACTCGTAGTAATGTTTCCCAGATGTAGCTTTGTTTTTGCTCAACCCGCAGTGAACTCCAACACCAAACGTCTGATAAAGCTACAGCATGTCACTTAAGCAAAAAACAACAAAAGAAGATTTTTGATATGTATTAAAACTTTTGTTATGTGCCAACATAAGAGAGATAATCTCTGAGACAAACATCAATCTCCTCTGCCTCCTCCATGTGTTCTGCAGAATATTCCGCTCAGTCAGAAACAGCCAATCAGAGCCAGCAGAAAACAATTAGCCATGCTCTCAGGAAGTTTTGATCCAGTAACCCAGGATTGCTTATTTTGATGCAACTTGTATTAGACTCTGAATGAATGTTTTCTTTTTTCTTGAAATTATTTGATATAGGTAGTGTTGTGAGATTCATTTGACTCATGTATAATTGATGGTACTGAGAGCTTTACTGTTAAGTATTCCTTTACTGACTGCAGGATTTTCAGTTGTCCTTTTGACTGAGTAACTGTGGTATTGTGCCTGCAAGTATTTTGCATGTTTTATTACCAGATCATTTTTCAATTTTGCCAGACCACAAAGTATCATTTGTAGTATAAATAAATGATTGGCTGTTAATTTTTTGCTATAGATATAAATTTGACCTAAAGCGAAAAATTAACAGCCAATCCAGGTGATAAGCAGTGATCGGCCTCATGGATGATCGGAATCGGCAGTAAATCGGCAGCTGTCCGTCCATCCTCAGTCTCTTGCCCATCTCTGATACACCTGACAACTACAGAGTCATCTCAGTATTTCATGAAAAGGAATGGTAAGAGTCCCCTGTGGTGCCCTTGTGTTGCTGATCACAGTCTATCACTCCACTATCACCTCATCTATCATATCATCTATATTCAGTGTCTTCCCAAATAAGTATATTATGTATGTCAAATTGGAGCTGGAATTAAACTTTCAAACTTCCAATTGCCAGTCTCTTTCCTTGAGATTAACCGAGAATTAAAAATGTGAAAACTTACAGTACAGAAAACAGGCAAGATCCCAATAAGGGGAAAGGAACTCACATCAACGTAGTCAAACACACAGGAAGTCCCAGAACCTTCCAGGCGCAGGTCATTAATGATGAGTGTAACCCTGCGGTTTGGTGTGACCACCAATTCCCAGCGACACACTCTGCTGTGAGGATATAAATTTGGGTAATTGGGTGAGGTGATGGTACCAGATGGAGCATTCAACTCTCCTCCACATGCTAGAAAAAGGAAAAACAAATGGATATCTATTGAGATCAAATACTCCAACAAAATTTATTTTGATAGTCAGAACTCAAATCTTTTTTGTTTATTTAATATTAGTTACTACATGTAGAGTCCATTTTCCTAGACATACCAATCACTTAAAACATTTCACACTAGGGCTGCATTCATCCAGTCACACTTGTAAATGTGCACACATTCATACACTGATACACTAATCTATAGGCAACTTGAGTTAATATATTTAGAAATGGCTCTGTTTTATAGCTCTTTTCCAGTCCGTGCATTCACTGCCTTCTTTTCCACTCAAAGTGTTTTATGCTAAAGCCACATTCACCCACTCATACTCACATTTATACTCTGATCAGTAGGTACCCCAATGTATCAGACAGATACTGCAGCTTTAACCCCCAAAAACAAACAATTTTTTCCCATATTTCTTAAAACTGACACCATATTGTGACAGTATGGTATGAGACATATAATTGTGAAAAAAATCTATTCCTCCACCTCCTCCCGGTGTTACAATTAGGACTGCAAAAATGTACCACTCTGAGTCACAAACAATCAATCAGAGCAAGGAGGAGGGTCTTAGCACTGTCAATCCACCTCCTGTATACTGCTCAGTGTGTTAATGGTGGAAAACAATTCCAGAAAACCATTAACACACTGAAAACTGTTTATCCAACATCATTGGTGGCCATGCTAAGTCACCTTAGTATTTGTGGCAGGCTACGTCGTGTTGAGCAAGCTGTTGCTTAGCAAAGAACAAGCAGGAGGGAGTGAGCATGAGAGTGATTGACAGTATTTACACCACTCCTTCTGAGTGAGTGGTGTATTTCTGCAGTTAGTACTGGGAGTATGCAGAGGAGCCCAATTTTTTCACACGTTATCTGTCTTATATTATGCGGTCATAAAGTTACATACTTTATTTACCCTTGCCTGGGTCACCTCAACATATGGCAGAAGGAGGTGGAAATGGAACCTACCACCTTCTGATTGCAAGACACACTACTCACTGAACCACAGTTGGTACAACAGGCACGGCTTTGGTACAGCTGGTAATAACCAGGTTTTTCAGTGTACTGAACATATCTGGTTCTGAACCATGTATATTCATCTATAAAAACAAATCTGCTTGAATGTTGCTCAGGTATAAGCAGTTATCTTACATACATTCTAAGGAGTTGCAATTCCTAACATTTATTAGCAACATACCAATTCATAATAGTAAAAGAGCCCTAGCTTATAAAAACATCCGTCCGTTGATCCATCCATCCATGCTTATCTGGAGTCAGGTCGCAAGGGTAGCAGCATAAGTAGGGAGGCCCAGGCGTTCCTCTCCCCAGCCACTTGAGCAAGCTCCTCCGGGTGTTCCCAGGCCAGCCAAGAACCATAGTCCCTCCGTTGTACCCTGGGTCTTCCTCTGAGTCTCCTCCTGGTGGAATGTGCCCAGAACACCTCGCCAGGGAGGTGTTGAGGAGGCATTCTAACTAGATGACTGAGCTTCTCACCCCATCTCTAAGAACCCCAGACACCCTCCAGAGAAAACTCTTGTCCTTTCTGTCATGACCCACAGCTCATGACCATAGATGAGGGTAGGAATGTAGATCGACTGGCAAATCGAGAGCTCACTTTTTGACTCAGCTCTCTCTTCACCATGACAGACTGGTACAGCACCTGCTTCATTCCAGAGACTGCACCAGTCTGCCTGTCAATCTTTCACTCCATTTTTCCCTAATTTTCCACACTTGGGGCACTTGGAGAGTGTCATCTCCAACCTGGAGAAGACATTCTAGACTTTTCTTTTATAGAAGGGTCGAGGCTCAAGACCACGATGCCGGATTTGGAGGCACTGATCCCCATCCATTCACACTCAACTGTGAACCAGTCCAGCGAAAGCTGTAGATCATGACCTGATGAAGCCAGTAGGACCACATCATCTGCAAAAAGCAGAGACGCGATCCCCTCAACACCATGGCTACGCCCAGAAATTCTGTCCATAAAAGTAATGAACAGAATCGGTGACAAAGGGGAGCCATGGCAGAGTCTAACTCTCACCGGAAACGAGCCCAACTTACTGCCAGCATCGCGGCCCAGACTCATACAGGGACCCAACAGTCTGCATCAAAGTGGACAGCTCTGCACCTCTCTTCAGCTAAGTGTCCAAGACATGTGTCCACAGATCTGATGAGCACCAGCAAGGGCAATCATCAAACAGTGGCCTAGGGCTTCCTTGTGCCAAGAGCATGTATGGATCCCCTTATGCTTGAATTCTGTGTTCCTCATGGACAATCCATGATGAGCCCAGAAGGGCAACTCAACACCACACCCCTTCAAGTCTCACTTTCATTGCCCACATGAGTGTTGACGTCCCCCAGCAGAACAAGGGAGCTCCCAGGAGGGACAATCTCCAGGACGGGTAATCTGAACTGCTGTTTAGCGCATATGCATAACAACAGTCAGAACCTGTCCCCTCACTCGTACACGGAGGAAGCCTATCCTCTCGCTCACTGGGGTGAACCCCAACATACATGCACCAAGATCGGGGGCGACAAGTATGCCCACTCCTGCCCGGCGCCTCTCACATGGGCAACTCCAGAGTGAAAGAGTGTCCATCCCCTCTCATGGAGACTGGTTCCAGAACCAGAACCATGTGTTGAGGTGAGACCGACTATTTTTAACTGGAGCCTCACAACCTCACACACTAGCTCAGGCTTCTTCCATACCAGAAAGGTGACATTTCCACTATTAATTTTCACTGTAACTCACTTCCTGTTCATTTAAAGTTTGTAGCCAGTTTCAGTTTGTTCAAAAAGCAAACCCTGGATATATCAAAAACAGAACTGTATTCATATTTAATATTGTTTTCATTGTCATGTTTTGATATTGTATTGCTTTATCTGTATGATTTTGTATATGTAGTAAACATGTTGTACTACTTTTACTTTTTGACTATTATTTCACTTAAAAAGTTTTTTAGATGTACTGTTTAAAAAGCCCATCTAGGTACAAGTACTGCAAATTAGCTTACGCCATAAGCACCATGATACAAGCATGAGACTGCTGGTTTTTTCTCCAGTTTGTCTACGTTACCGTGCATCTACCCCATTAAATAAAATTAATATAAAAAAGAATAAAGTGGTCCTACCTTCAACACTGGCTTCAAAAAACAGGCTGAATCCAGCTGCATTTCCACTGTTGTCACTCACAAATTTGACATAAGCAAAACTGTCTGATGTATCAACTGAAGCTGGAATATTGTTTCCACAATGTTGCCCCAGCAGACGTCCTGTGGAAATTACAAACTTGAATCTAAAGAATTCATACTACGGTATTTACATGAGTTCCAAATAGAATTAGATTTTTGTCCTCACCTGAAGCATTGTATTCTCTTATCTCCACATAGTCAGCAGCACATCCTGCACTGTCCTGCAGGCTCAGGTTCTTGTAGCTCAAGGTAAGGTAGTGTCCAGTGGGCCCTTCTAGGTACCATTCACAGTTGGAGTTTTCAGGATAGTTAGAACCAGGGAAGCCTGGACTATGAATTTCCCCTCTCTGACCAATGTAGGTGCCTCCACATGATGCTGGATTTAGAGATGGGAAATGCAAAATGAAAGTGAGATCTGAAGTGTTGCTTAATTTTGTATAAAAATCATTATATCTTCTTTAGATCAATGCATATCTGGTTTGGATTTTAAAATAATGGACATTTTCCATCCTATCATCCCAACCTTGATCTAGTATCCCTTACATGATAAAGACAGGTTTGTAAGTAGTCTAAAATAGCTAGCTACTTGTCCACCACTTGCAAACTACAATCAGCTGCTCAGAATCTAATAGGCCTACCTTGATTGACAGTGAAAAGCTGTGGACATTCCTATGTAATTCCTATAATAGAGCCTAAATATAAAAACAGAAGGGATTTGAAGCACATGTGTTTACATATTCATCAGCAATGTCTACATAATATAATCCCTTTGAGTGTCATTTAATGCTGAAATTGCATTTAATTGGGCAGGAAATGGGTCTTAGTCACTTTTTGGTAAAAAAAAACATAGTTTTGGCATTTTTGAGGCCATTGGGGGCAGTTTTTTAATGTGACATATTGAATTCAACTATATCCGTAAAATATTATCCCTTTGAGTGAAACAAAGTCATAATTTGTCTAAAAGATCTAAACGATAGAGGAAGTCATTCAAAACCACTAGATGAGACACTCAGTCAGGCTGAATGTGCTCCTGCAGAGCTGCTCTCATTTGCCCCATCAATTTGTGTCAGACCATCACTGTTTGGCCCACCTGGTTTGCTTCTGCTGTTGGAACCTGCAGCAGCCTTACTGGCAGTTCTCGCAAGGCGAGTATCAGTTTGGAGAGGCATAGGAATGTTTTTTAAAATTACTATATTATAATATGGAACATTTTTGGGGAAATACTAATATGAAAAGGCAGCGAGAAACAGGAGTAAAATACGGTAGTTTCTAAACTAAGCGAGAAACTTGACCCACTTAGTTTGGTTCTCACTTTAGTAAAACGTGCCCTCTTAGACTTTAAATTTTCTGCTTCAAGAGATAATAAAAACACAAGATACTGTCCATACTCACTTTCATACTGCAAGAGTTTCATGGTATTGAAATAAAGTGAAACACTTAAAAAATATATATAATAAAGTCTACAATTGATATAAGTGCTATAAAGATGGAGGTTTGACAGAGAGAGACAATGGCATGAGAGAGTTCTGTAAAATTAAGATGATCTGTATATTGGGCATGAATTCTGCCAACCTTGTAAAACTGCTTTGCTTCAGCACTTTAGAATTTTTACATAATTTTCTACATGTACTTGAAAACAAAATATACTGAAATGAATAAAAAAAACTAATAAAATATATACAGTATTGTATATAATCTATGGAAATGAAATGGAAAAGTCTTGAATATACTTATATATATACGTATATGAGTTCGAGGAAATATACACACATATATATAGGTCATGTCACATGACATAATGCAAGATAAAAGGTAACTAATATTTTTTTTTTCCTCACTGAATCATTTTTGTGTCTGCTGAGTTTTTGTTTGTCCTCTATGTTGAAGTTGTTGAATGCAACACTCATGGTTATTATAACAATTACATTTTGATTGGTGAACATTAGTTTTTCATAACTTATTGTCTAACCTATGGAATATTTTGCTTTGAATCCTCTGTGTGTTACACTACTGTCAGTCCGAAACCTGAGCAACATGGAAGAGCCTTTTGAATGTTGCGTAGATGGTCTAGTGTTTCCACACAGTCGAGAAATTAAGTCTGAATTCAATGATGAGCCATCTCGAAGTTCCAAGTAATCAAAGCTACAGCTGTAGAAAAACACAAAGAAAAAAGCTAAGATAAGATAAGATAAATCTTTATTGTCATTGTCACAAGGACAATGAAATTCAAAAGGTGCCATCAGTCGGTGCATATGCCCAAAAACAAAAAATAACTGTCTCACAATTCACACAAGAATCAACAAACAACTGGCAAAAAAAAAAAAAGTAATAAAAGATTAAATCACATACAAAGATATATACAATGCAGCCTTGTTAGTTTGCCTGGCCCATGTACCAAACACGTACAGCGTTGTTTTATACCTAAACCAGTGATGTGCGGTCAGGGGAGGCAGGTGAGGCAGAGCCATGGAAGAATAATATTATATAATTTATATTGCTATTTTCACCCTGTGGTTTGTACTATAAAGAATTAATTTTTCATTTAGCTTAACCAATTTTGAATATTGTTTCTTCAAAATTGCTAAATTTTCATAATTTTCCATTCAAATGCTCAGAAGCGCAGCTGGTGAAGCAGCAGGAAGCTGAGCCTCATCTTGGATTGCGCAACCTCTTAACTGCACTGGCTGCCATTTGATGAGAGCGTGTTCCTTCTCTGTGTATGTTGCCAATAAAATGGTTAAAAACATTTAATATATAAACTGATTTTCCATAATTTAGCTCATGTACTGTATATATTGTACAGTGTTTTTTGTAACCAACTATGTGTATGTAATGTGATTCATGTGCTGAGGAGTGACTATAAATGGCAGAGAACTAGCCACAGAGTAAATAAGTGAAGTGCAGCAATAGATTTATTGTTTTCTCCTCTCTGTATCACTACATTCCAGTCAACATGGATCACTACATTTCTACATTTAAACAGTTTTCTAAAGTGGATTTTCAATCGGAGCAGGAAATAATAACTAAAGGAAGACCAACACTGGAGCTGAAAGGTACTGTCATGGGAGTCCTCTCTGAAATTTCCCAGCAGCTGAACTTATATGTTCTATTCAAGTACATCTGGTACTCTGGATTGTCTAAATATCAAAACAACTCCAGTGATTTAAACATTTTATTCTTAAATGTCTCAACAGTCTGATTAAGAGTTCCTAATCCCTCCCTCACTCCCTGAACCCGTTCCTCCATCAATCCAATATATCAGATGATTACAGATGATGGACATGCAAACACTAAACCCTGTGTATTAGAGCCATAAACTATGGAAGCATAGTTTACAGCTATATTCCAAGCATATAGCAATGGCCATATTAGAAAGGGAAAGAAAATAGCAAATATACCTGGCTGTGGGTTCAATGTAGAAATCTTCCTCAAAGTCAATTTGGACAGCTTCTCCATTGGGTACGGTTATCACCCATGTACAGTCAATGTTCTGGGGGTAATTCTGTGGATAGTTTGGTGATGTGATGTAGCCAGGTGGGTCATTATCCGTCAGCAATATGGAGCCTCCACATGCTGTGAAAAAATTACTTGGGTCACAACAAAAATAAGAAAATGTATTCCATCTGTTATACACCAAAACCAGGAAACACCAGTTCTATTTTGCCAAAGTATTTTGAGGTAATAATTATTACTCTGGGTCATACCAAGCTAGGAAATTTCAAATATCTAACAAAAGCAAAAATGTTTGACAAAACAAATAAATATTATTCTATGCTTACTTTGATGTCTTTCATGGTATTTTTCAAAGGAAGAAAAATCATTCTGAACTCAAATTGTGTTGGAATGTTTCTCAGCTCTGGTCCTCAGGAACAACTGGCCTGCATGTTATAGATGTGACTCTGTTCCAGATCACCTGATTCAAATGACTGCATGATCTCATGATCTCCTCTGCATGTCATCAGATGCTGCAGAAGCCTGTTAATCACCTATTTATTCCAGTCAGGTGTGTGGCAGAAGAGAAACTCCTAGATGTAACGCTGTTTTCGGGGGCTCTAGTCTGACTGTGGTGTTTATTTAGTAACCAGTTTGTACTTTAATTTGATCAGAACTAGGAACGGCATAGAGTCATGAATTGGGTGAATGAAACAGAAGAGTTAGTTATACTTGTATTTATTTCTAATAATAATGAAAATGATAATGATAATAATTAAACAACAAAAATAAATCAGTTCAAAAGACATAATATAAAAAAATAAAGACACTTCAGAGAAATAACAGGTCTCCTGAGTTGAGTCTAAAGGTGAGAGAAAATTATTATTATTTTTCCTTTAGTGTTCCTGGGAGTTTGGTTCAGTTTCCTGTGTACAGATTGTGGTTCAGTTTCCTACCACCAGGTGGTGTGTGGGTAGCTCGCCATCTCAGTCATCAGGTGTAACATTTAAAGAAAAAAAAAAAACTTGACCTTGATCGAGTAGTGAATTGTTTGAAAAGGTTGATGCAATATTAGCAGTTTGGGAAGTTACCAGCTGCCAACTGGACCACAGCTTGGTGAGCATGACAGCGTGAAGGAAATAACGTTAGCGGTGCTATTGCAAATACGACATCTCATCAGATCCTAGTTAATAGAATAACTCACCGCTGAACATCAAGCTTCATGCAATAGTTGAGTCAGATTTGTAGGCTTCAGGTAGTTTTATGAACAACAGATGCCTACAGCCATAGTGAGCAGCAGCACTGGAAAAACTCAGAAACACCCATGATGATCCCAGAATTTAAAGAGAAGGTGGTTTGGTCCCATGGGTTACATAAAACATGCAGGACAGGGGTTCCTCAGGACTGAGAACCACTGATCTAGACTAAACCCTCTGTCAGTTATAGGGTTTAAGTGTATAAACGACCTGACCTAAAGAAATAAGTTTCAAACTTTAGTCAAGTTGGACATCAAGTTTAAGAAACCATGCTCCTCTGATTTCACCATGTTATCATTCATAAAGCTGCTTTTACTATCGACTAAATCCTTTAGTGTGTGTGGGCTGAGTTCAGCTTAATCAAATATCTTCATTCTTCAATTTTCTCATACTGTATCTGTAGACCACTACTGTAAATGACCTTAACTGTAATGAACAGAAGTGGTTGAATAGTGGTAAGTAAAAATTAATGACTGTTTTTTGTCAAATTCTCAACATGCACAACAAACATCAAGTATGTATGTTTAACTGGAGATCTACAATATTTGAAATTGGCATTTTGTTTGAATGACTACCCATTCATGGTAGCACAATGTATTACTAAAAAAAAAAGCCAACATATTCATAGTTATTCTCTTTCTTACTTATCAAAAACAGAACAAGAGATTCTACCTTCATTATGGACTTCAAAAATCAACTTAAAGCCGCTGGCCTCGTTACTTGAATCAGTTACAAAGTGAATATGGAGGTGGTTGTCTGTAGTTTGGAGAATGGAAGGAGGACTGGAACCACAGATACGACCTCCTAGAATTGGAGACGACCCATCTGGACCATTTCTGAGCTGTAGAAACAACAGGGAGTAAATATATATCTGTGACCTCAGTGAGAGTTCATAGAGCTCAGAAATAAAGTAATTAATTAGGTAAGGAAGAAGACACAGCCTACTATCTTAACTAACTTTCTAAAACACTGAATTTTGGGTTTCCATTGTCCGTTAGCCATCATCATTAAAACTTTGAAATATTTCACTATATGAGTAAACAATCTATAACACAGGTGCTTGGCATAAAATTGGAATATCATGAAAAAGGTTGATTTATGTCAGTAATTCCATTCAAAAAGTGAAACCTGTATATTGTATTAATCCAGTGGTGTCCAAAGTCGGTCCTCGAGAACCTCGTGCCCATAGTGGGTCTTGGCGGGCCGGCATCCTGCATGTTTTAGTTCTCTCCCTCTTGGTAGTAACAACCTTTTCAGCATGTCAGTGTTCTTCTAAGGCCTTCTAACGAGCCATCATTTGGTCCAGGTGCGTTAAACCAGGGAGAGAACTAAAACATGCAGGATGGCGGACCTGCAGGACCCACTATGGCAGGGGTGGGCACTCCTGGTCCTCGAGGGCCGGTGTCCTGCAACTTTTAGATGCATCTCTACTTCAACACACCTGAGTCAAATAATGAGGTCGTTAACAGGACTCTGGAGAACTTGACTGCACTTAGGAGGAGATTCAGCTGTTGGATTCAGGTGTGTTGAACCAGGGAGACATCTAAGAGTTGCAGGACACCGGCCCTCGAGGACCAGGAGTGCCCACCCCTGCACTATGGGCACCTTTACACACAGACTGATATATTTCAAATGTTTATTTTTTTGATGATTTTATTGATGAGTAGAACCGGTAACTAATGAAAACCTCAAATTCAGTATCTCAGATAATTAGATTATTACTTAAGACTAATAAAAAAAATAAACTTTTTTTATTTAAAAAATGAATAACATGAAAAGCACAGGTGTCAAACTCCAGCCCTCAAAGGCCACTGTCCTGCAGTATTTAGATGTGCCAAAGGTACAAAACACTGGAATGAAATGGCTTAATGACCTCCTCCTCAGTGTTGTATAAAGTACTGAAATCTCAGAGTCAAGTAAAAGTACAAGTACCTCTCCAAAATACGACTTTGGTAAAAGTCGAAGTCACTGACTGAAATGTTACTTGAGTTAAAGTCTTAAAGTATCTGAAACTTCTTGTACTTAAGTATGGAAATTACTGTAAAAATGGATGTACTCAAGTAATGTAATGAAAAGTACAAGTAAAAAGTAAAACAAGGCAAGTTTGAATGACATTTCTTATATTTTGGTAAACTTGTCAAATAAACTTAAAATAATGTACCCAACCAAGTGCAGGCAAAATGAAACCTGCTAATAAATTGTTCCAGTTTTAAAGAGTAGCACATGTTAATGGTTTGTGGTTTTGAACTTGCATGCCTTTCCTATATTCGTTAAATTTAGTCTAAATTGCTATCGCTATGGCTTCTGTCCCCCATTGAACTAGGGTGACCAGACGTCCTCTTTTTCCCGGACATGTCCTACTTTTCAGACCTAAAAAGATGTCCGGGGGGAATTTAAAAATTGTCCGGGATTTTGGTCAATTGCCTCAAAACACATTACATAGCTTACAGTGCATTGTAGGGCACGGCGCTGCGTGTCACGTAATCCCTGAGCCGCGTCAGTGGGCAGCACTCTTCTCTGTACGTACGTCCCACCCACCCTGTGTAAGGTGTTCTGATTTCCCCAACAATGGGAGAAGCGAAACAGGTGTATCCTATTGGAGGTGATGAACAAGCCCAGGCAAGCAGGCTACGACTTTGTTCGGTAGCCTGCTTGCTACTTGCTAATCAGTAGGTGGGATCAAAACACTTGCGTTTCTCTCTCTCGCTTTTTTGTAACGAGTAACTAAACCACACATTGAAAATGTATCGGAGTAAAAGTACGCAATTAAGTTCGGAAATATAGTGAAGTAAAAGTGAAAGTCATCAAACATTTTCATACTCCAGGAAAGTATGAAGTACTCCAAAATATACTTAAGTAAAGTAGTGAAGTATTTTTACTTCGTTACTATACAACACTGCTCCTCCTTGTGTAGATCAGTTCCTCAGAGCCCCAATGACCTAATTATTCTATTCAGCAGAGGCACATCTAAAAGTTGCAGGGCAGTGGCCCTTGAGGACTGGAGTTTGACACCCTTGATGAAAAGTATGAGCATGAACAGCACTCAGTACTTAGTTGGGGTTCCTGCTGCCCAGCTTACTGCAGCAAAGCAGCGTGACATGAGTCCGATCAGTCTGTGGATCTGTTCAGGTATTCTGAGAGTCCAGGTTGTTGATGGTGGCCTTCAGCTTTTCTGAATTGTTGGGTCTGGTGTATCGTGTCTTTCTCTTCACAATACCTCAGAGATTTTCCATGGAGTTAAGGTCAGGTCAGTTTGCTGGCCAATTAAGATTCACATAGCCACAGTGGTGGTACTTAAGTGCATTTTACTTAAGTAGATTTAATCATGTGTATTTTCGACTTTTACACCACTACATTTTTCAGTAAGTATCTGTACTTTCTACTTCTACTTCAGATTGGGGGCAGGATCTTGTGTGTTTGACCTCACGAAGTAATGGGTCTTCAAAGTGTAGCCCCCACTTCTGAAAGCTAAACTCCGGGCCTGGCAAATTTTGAAAAAATTTCAGAAAGGTGTGTGGAGCAAAGAGACACGCTGAATGTGGGAATGAACTGAGGCGGGGTTGTGATCATGGTGAAAGAAGCACTGTTGTCAACTTATTGACTTGGCTGCTATATTTATCAATTTTTCAGACTCCAGTGAATTAAAAAGAAAGAAAGACAATTATTGGTAAATCTAGCAACTTTTTCTGTGTTGTTGGAAACTTTTATGGTGACAGGGTTCTGCAGCTCGGCTGCAGCCTGTCTGTCCCAAGCAAGCAGCGAGAGAGGTTATTAGCTTTTCTCGATTCCTCAGCACTGCAGTCAGTCTGACAGTCATTTGTTCTACACCATATCTTCACCAATGGTCAGAGCAGCTTACAACATAAAGTTACAACCCTAATTCATCTGTTTAGTTTATCATCATGAAAAAATTTGATTTGGGGTGAATTTCTCTTTAAGTTTACCTGGAGGTAGTCTCCTGAGCTACAGTCGGTGCCGTAGCCCTGAATCTGGAAGGGAGTTTGGAATAACACTGAAACCCGAAATCCTGGTGTAACCATCACATGCCAACTGCAATTTAATCCAGGCAAGTAGTTCTGAGGGTAGTGAGGACTGCTCAGAACACCTCTGTCTACATGCAGCAGGCCACCACAACCTGAAAACACAAAGAAAATCTCCATTGAAATGGATATCATGCTGCAGAGTCACAGCAACATTGTTGTCTAAAAATGTGAGACACTCAAATTTCATGACATGCCAAGTTATGAACATTAAAAATGGGTAAAATACTGGACGCAACGTGGTGATGAAAATGATGTCTGTCTTCAGAGTTCCACATCATTTAGTTTGCATCCAAAGGAGCCAATTAATCAGCACCTCCTAAATGATACTGGTAACTTCCAGTCAAAAAACAAACATGAAGAGCAGTGGAAGCTTCTTCTGATTCAAAAGTTTTAACACCTCAGCCCTATTTAGATATCTAACATGAATTTACATTAAAATACAAATATTTAAACAGTGAACCAGGATCAAAATATTTTATCTTATGCTTGACATAAAAAAATAAATACACTACAAAGGTAGCCCGACATTCTGTTGTCATTACAATAACGAATGAAAAAAAATGTAATATTAAAAAAAAGTAAAGTCAGAATAAAGAAAGTAGAATATGTATTTGCATCTGTGCAGAACCTTTGGAGAAGGAGGCATTAAAGCCTTGGCCACTGACATGGCTGTCAGAAGAGAAGTGAAGGAACATTGAGTCTCCTGTTGAGTGTATGGAGCCTGGAGGATCCCTCCCACACACACTGGCCAGGACAGGGGACAGGCTGTTTGCACCTGTTAATCATAAAGCAAAGCAGTTCATTGCAAACTGATGGGTCTGATGAAATCAAACAGAGGGGGATACATAACCAAAGAAGGGTTAGGACTTTGAACCTTCTATTGGCGCAAATGAAAGTTAAGTATATCCCACAGTAATGCACCAGACTTCAAAACCAAATTCTTCTCTGTTTCACTCAGGTGTTTGCAAACTTTACAATCTAAAGAGGTATTCTTACCCTCAGTCAGAGGGCCCTGTGGCGCAGGAGGTCAGACTGCCCCAGCAGCTACTATACACTTGATTGCCACCATCGATGTGGGTGTGCGTGTGTGTGAATGTCTGTAGTGTGAATCTCTATAAGGTCCTCTGGACTTGATAAACATGCTACACAAGTGTAACAAGTTTAAGCCATTTACTATTCAGTGCAGCTAGAACACCACCCATGCTATCGCAAAAGGCAACTTCTCATTTTGGGTGAACTTCTACCATTTCAAGCTTGTTGTTATTTTTAAAGAGCCAATATTTTATTTATATCCTTTGGTTTTGATATAAAATAAAAACCAACATATGACGTTTCAAAAACGAGGATGGAAACAGCGATTTCTGTAGAATGTTTATATTTATTTAATCAACTGGCCAGTTATAAATAACCATTGTGTGAGTTTAGCCAGCTCCAGACCCCTGATTTAACTAAAGTTAAAAATGTTGGAATCTGGTTGCATTTGATGTTGAATTTGAATCATTTCTATGTTAAAACTGCAGAACTAACGGAGGATGTACAGTGTGGAACCTCTGAAAACTGTCAGGACTCTGGGTTTTGGATTGGGGATTTTGTTTCCTGGGTGTTTCTTTTTCATTTTAGTCTTTCCTTTCAGGGTTATTCTACTTTCATTATTTGAGGTAACTTATTTTGGTTAAATATGTATTATTCTTATTCTCCTTATTTCGGTCCCTCATAGTGTTTCCAGTTGTGTTTATTTCTTAGTTATTTCGTTATCCTAGGTTTAGTTGTTCCTATTTGTCTGAATGATGTTTATCTTTCTTTTGTGATTCTAGTTCTTCTAGTTATTAATTATTTCAGCTTCCCTCGTAGTGTTTCTTGTTTTCTTATCTTGTTACTTTAGGTTTAGTTATTCTTTTATGTTTGAATCTTTGTCCATCTTTCTTTAGTGATTCTAGTTAGGTTATTTCTTTGTTTAGTCCTTCTAGCTGCTCTAGCTCTGTGTACCTAGTTATTATTTTTAAATCAGTCTTCTTTCCGTTTCTTTCATAGCTTCCCCTCATGTCTTTGTCTCTTTCTAGTTTGTCATGTTTTTCATGTTAGAATTATTTCCAACTCTCTTATGTTACTTCCATCACTCTTTTGTGTTCCACTGTATATCTATGTAGTTTTCCTGTGCCACCTTCTCCCCATCCCTCAGTCTGGCTCCTGTTCAGCAGCCCTGATTTTCTCTAGCTCTCAACCTCTCAGTATTTAACCCTCTGATTTTCTCCCACTAGTCGTCAGATCCTCATGTCTCCTCCCCTCAGTCCTCTGTGCATCCTTGTTTCTACCCCATGTCTCCTGGCTGGATATTCTTTGGGTTAATTTTTTGCTGCTACCTTGGATCTTCTATTTTTTTGAAGGTGTTCAGCATTTTTTCATTAAATCGTCTAACTCAGTTGCTGCCTCTGCCTCTCTGCATTTGGGTCCACACTTTAACAACCAACATCATGACAAAAACAAAGTTCATTCATTACAACAGGCTGTTAGTATCTTGAATTATTGTGTTTTGAAACACACTTTATCACTGAAAGTAATGGATATTAACATTATTCACTGGCAATAAATTATATTTAATTATGTTTGTACTTTAGAGGCTTTACTGCAGATTCATTTTACCAAACTTTGATAAAAAGGCTCTACTCTTTCTACTAACGATGGAGAAACTCCAGGCACTTCCTGCATTGGGTTGTTCTCAACATGCATCTAGATATGTGCTGACCTAAATCATAATAGTCCTGTAAAACTTTACATGAAATAGTTATCTTAAAACTGTGACAAAGGTGACACTTTGAACTATGTCTTTACAGTATATATTTAACACATTTTCCAATGTTTACCATCTCTGATAATCAGGTTGTCAGAGTAGCAGGGTGGATATCCCTCCATGTCCAGAGACAAGAAATTAAATTCTACGATGGAATCTGGAGCCCGAATGAGCCAGGTACACTCTTGGTTAGGAGGATAGTTTTCAGGCCATCCAGGGGAAAAGAGGAAACCAGGAGAATTTCCAATTAGAAGAAGTCCACCACAAGCCCCTGAGAGACACACACACAAAACATACACATCAAAACTGACCCACCACCACCATATCAATGAAGTTTTCATTAACATAGACATGAGATTACTTCGGTTTCTTCTTTTGTTTTAATAATCAATTTTGACGTCACTTTATAAACAAAATTATAATTGCTGACTTGTCTGATTTGTTTTTCAAGTGAAAAGATGACAAGTCCTGAAAATCACTGATAGGGATGGTCAAGCCTTAGGAGCTGAAGAGATTCACCACTTATTGCTCTATGGAGTCCAGTTTAGGCTTGGTGATCTCAGAGGCATATGATTATAGGCTCTCACATATTTCAGTCAAATACCAACAGATGCCACATGGTTCTGGGACGTTCGTATTTGCACAGACATTACAATTCCCATCCAGGAGTTAATAACTTTCTAAACTTGTCAGTACAGTAGTTACTTAGTGAAAGTCATGAACGTTACACATAGCGTCAGACACTCATTCTTCAAAGCTCCTGTCTCCTACAAATACAAAAATTTGTAGAAGCAGTTACAGATCTAGTCACATGGGGAAAGCGAACAAGATGGCAGCTGGCTAAGAGCTCTCTGTTCTGACAATAGATGATTATATTGTGGTTAGGGGCTCTTATTTGGTATCGTTTTCCATAAGTGAGGTAGCAGTATAGGCTTGTGGATGATTTTTTCTGAAAAAAAAAAGTAATTTAAAGAAACACTCAAAGAGCACAAGACACGTAGAACCCCAGCAACCCTCCACGTGAGGAAGAACAGAGAGACACCTCCTCCTCCAAATCTGATAAATTTGTTCTCTGAAGTGGTTAAAATGAGTAACATTTTACAATATATAGCTGTGGATATCTCCACAATAAAGCAGACGACGTCAGAATTGAATACAGCAGTGGCTGCAAGGCTGGGGGCGCGGGGGTTGGGGGGCTAGAGGGAGGATGTCCTGCCCCAAGTGGAGAGTTCAAGTATCTCAGGATTTTGTTCAATAATGAGGAAAAAATGGAGCGGGATATCAACAGATGGATTGGCACAGCTTCTGCAGTGAAGTGTGTGCTGTACCGGTCTATTGTGGTGAAGAGAAAGCTGAGTTAAAAAGCAAAGTTCTTGACTTACCAGATGATGTACGTTCCTACCCTCATCTAAGGTCATGAGCTTTGGGTCATGACCGAAAAAACGAGGTCAAAGATACAAGCGGCCGAAATGAGTTTTCTTCGTAGGGTGTCTGGGCTTTCACTTAGAGGTAGGGTGAGAAGCTCTGTTATCTGGGAGGGACTCAGAGTAGAGCCACTGCTCCTTCACATTGAGAGGAGCCAGTTGAGGTGGCTCGGGCATCTGGTTAGGATACTTCCTGGACGCCTCCCTGGTGAGGTGCGCCGTGCACATCCCATGGGAAAGAGACCCCGGGGAAGACCCAGGACATGCTGGAGGGACGATGTTTCTCAGCTGGCCTGGGAATGCCTTGGGAATCCCCAGGAGGAGCTGGAACAAGTGGCTGGGGAGAGGGAAGTCTGGGTCTCCCTTCTTGAACTGCTAGATGGATGGAACTAAGGGCTCCTGGAAAACAACCTGATACCATAATCCCACTTGCAATCAGACAAGTACCGTTCTCCTGGCAACCGCCAAACCCAGACTCGTCCATCAGATTGCCAGATGGAGAAGCAAAAATCATCACTCCAGAGAATGCGCCTCCACTGCTCTATAGTCCAGTGGCAGCGACTTTACACCTCTGACGCATCTGACGCTTTGCATTGCACTTGCAGCTGCTCCACCATGGAAACCCATTCCATGATGCTCTCTGTACACTGTTCTTGAGCTAATCTGAAGGCCACCTGATGTTTGAAGGTCTGTAGTGATTGACTGCAGAAAGTTGGTGACCTCTTCGCACTATGCGCTTCAGCATCGGCTGATCGTCAGTTTCCGTGGCCTACCACTTCTTGGCTGAGTTGCTATCATTCCCAAACACTTCAATTTGTTTTATAATACAGCTGACAGTTGACTGTGGAATATTTAGGAGGGAGGAAATTCCACAACTGGATTTGTTGCACAGTTCATCCTATCATAGTTCCACACTGGAATTCACTGTGTGGAACTGTGAATTCCACCCATGGATATACTGGATACACCCATAGTGTATATCCAGCAGTACTGTAGACATTTAAATGTGCCTTATTTAGAGTCTTCAAAACAGGTGATATAAAATAATCATAGTCCAAATGTAACGATGTATAAAACATATACAGTACAGACCAAAAGTTTGGACACACCTTCTAATTCAATGGGTTTTCTTTATTTTCATGACTATTTATAAGGCAAGAAATCCCACTTATTAACCTGACAGGGCACACCTATGAAGAGAAAACCATTTCAGGTGACTACCTCTTGAAGCTCATCAAGAAAATGCAGAGTGTGTTAAAGCAGTAATCACAGCAAAAGGTTGCTACTTTGAAGAAACTAGAATATAAGGGGTATTTTCAGTTGTTTTACACTTTTTTGTTTAGTACATATTTCCACATCTGTTATTCATAGTTTTGATGCCTTCAGTGTGAATCTACAATGTCAATAGTCATGAAAATAAAGGAAACTCATTGAATTAAAAAGTGTGTCCAAACTTTTGGTCTGTACTGTACATGTTGACAAAATATGCAGGCACATTCTATAAATTAATTTTAGATTCATTCAAATGAGATGCATAAAAAGTACTTAAAAAATCTTTCAGTAGTAACTGAAAATACTTTTTATTATAGTCAAATACCTGTGTTAAAATTTTATTTATTGTTCTGATGTAATATTCTGATCTTAAATGTCATGATTTAATTAGCTGTTAGCAGGAAATCATCAAAATTTTAACAGTAATAAAACCAAGAAAACATCAGTCTGTGTGGAATTAGTCTATTTAGTGTGTTTCACTCAGTGATGGAGTCATTGTAATAAGTGAACTTTTTAATAATATTCTCATTTTTGAAAGAGAATATTATTCTATATCTGTGAATCTTCAATCTATTTATGATACCTGCCTAATACTTTCTGGTTACAGGGAGGGCCGATGCCACTCTGCAGAAGTTACTAGGTAAGAATACACCCTGGACAGATTTCCAGTCCATAATTCAATCAATTAACAATTAATTAGCTATTGAATTGACTAACTTTATAATAAAAATGCAATTTATTAAACAAACCAAACGGGGAGTCATCGTTCTGTCTTACCTGGTGTAATAGTAGGTGGTGGTCCAGAGCCTTTCACAGCTGTCCAGTCCACAAGGAAGCCTCGTCCTCCCACTACTGAATCTGATTTGAAGTGCAAGGTGACAGTGCTTCCTGAACTTCTAAGTGGAGTTGGTAAATTCAGACCACAGAACGTTCCAAGAGGGTAGGAATAAACATCTGGGCCATCATATATCTGGAGAGAAATAAAGATTTTTGACACCCAAAGTCATTATTGGGCCCGAGTTGGGTTAAACTTAACCACCTAATTATAAGCAGTCAAACATGCAACATTTATATGGTAATATCTAAATTCTTGTCAGATACCAGAGGTTAGTTTATTTCCAGAATTTATTTTGAAATCATAATCTAAATATACAAGAAACTTCCAACCAGTTGTTCTAATATATAGCACAAGTCGCATGCTGTCTATGTCCTAAAGATATTAACCAATCATTTTAATGGAATATAATCTGATAAGATCATAAAAAAACATGAGATAATATAGCCGACATAGTCCTACTTTCAATTGGTCATAGTAGCAGTTATAGAGGTCCTCTATGTCCATGTCCAAGAAGCTGATCTGAATGTAGCTATCTCCTCCCACTGTTATGGTCCATCTGTAATTGGCATTGTTGGGATATGTCCTGGGAAACAGTGGGGATGAAATTTGACCCGATTCTCCCACCAAATCAACCCCGTACACTGAGGAACACAGACAAACTTGAAGGTTAGCTTGGCAGTCCATCCCAAGTTTGGTTTATCATTGCAATTTATTGATGAGAAAAATTAGGTTTTCATAAAAACTGCGTTTGTGTTTTTAACATTCTAGATATAGTTTTGGAGTATTAGAGAATGTTGTTTTGTTAGCTAGGTTTTTCACATAGGTTTTTCCTGCTTTCAGGAAAAACACTCCATAGGTAGGTAGGTAATGTCATTTGATTTATGCAGCACTTTTCAGCAACAAGGCAAATCAAAATGCTGTACATGAGTTAGAGGAAATACAAACAAAATGACAAAAGAAAAGCAGAAGAAAAACAAAAAGTACTCCACAATTTGTAAGCTAATAGGAGTTTGTCTGGATAAGCTAATAGAAAATAAAAGTAAAAGTATAAAAAGTTTAATGCTAAATGTTGATCTAAAGCAATGAGTAGTTTCTCTATATATCCAAGTTTGTTCTAATTTCTGCTATGGGTTGAAGTATAAAACTAGATGTTCTTGTTCTGGGTTGCTAAGCAGATAAATATAAGTACTCCATAATTTATAAGCTAAATGTTGGCTGTCCATGTTTGATTCTATGAAGTAGATGGTCCTAAATGTTGATCTAAGTTAATAAGTTTGTTCTAATTCCTGCCCTGGGTTGAGTGAAGTATGTAAACTAAATGTTCCTGTTCTGGGTTCCTGGATAAGAATAAGTTCTCCACAATTTATAAACTAGAGGGAGATTTTCTGAACTAGCTAAATATTGGTCTAAGTAATGAGTACTCCACAATTTCTAAAAGTAACAATAAAGTAGACAGACAGACAGACAGGGCAAAGAAGTGACACATCAGAAAAATATTAGCACATCTAGCAACATCCAAAGCTACATGTAGCGACATGAGCCAGCAAAGACAGTGAAGCCAGGGTGTGTTTATATGTATGGTCAAGATGTGTGTCCAGATTAATCCATGTCTCAGTACAGCCCGTTCTCCCAAAACAGTCTCTGATAAAAGGTGATATTATCGAAGAGCAAGTCCTTGGAGAGTTCAGCCATACAATTCCACTGGTTTCCCACACACTGCGTGGAATCTTCTGAGACAACTGCTTGTGATTTGCCAATAGATTGGAAACCGATCCCCCGTTTGAGAAAGGGAAAGACTTTGTGAAAGTATAATTGCTGTAAATAAAAGAGAAACACTCAACTTGCAGGCATGTTGAGTGTGGTTTCTGTGAAAATCTGCAATGTTTACCATCAACAAAGGTTTCATTTAAACTGGACATGAGGTTGGCTATAGAGCCTGTGATCTATCTCCTGCATTATTCCAGACTTTGGGTCTTGGAAAAGCATCCTGCTCTCTAAACGTTCTGGTTACGGCTTTGGTTCCCCACTGACAACAATGATCCAGAATTTCTGATTCAGCATGTCAGCAATGATGAACCCCGGCAACGGTAACAGAGGTTCAGTTCCTTCAGATAAGAGACGTACTTTGAGAGAAATTGTGACTGCCAATTGGTTAGTTACTGATAAACCTTATAAAATGATTGACAAATGGGTCATGTCCATTGGCTTGTGGCCAAGCACTGAGTCAGGGTGCATGATCCAGACAGTGCAAAGTGGATGGTCAAAAATACCCTTGTTTCAGTGAATAATTGTACTCAATTCAAAGGTTTAAAGTTTTTCCAACACTTTCAGTGTTTAGTTTTTTAATGAATTAAAAAATTAAAAACCTTAAACATGCTGGGGTTTAGCTGCAAATATTTTCTCACATAACATGAAAACATCTAAATATTGACATCGACTGATTTTTTTGTCATTCAATTGTACATTTAAATATGTACATATTGAAAGAAATGTCGTTCCAAGATTCCAATAATAATAGACAAATAAGCAATGATAAAAGTATCAAAATACATATATACAATAAAAGATTAAATTAGTACGTGATTAATAGCCTTATGGCATGAGGGATGAAGCTGTTGTGAAATCTGGTTGCTCTGCAGTTGTAGCTGCTGAACATTTTCCTAGAGGGCAGCAGGGAGAACAAACCATGGTGAGGGTGGAAGGGGATCCTTCATCATTTAACACATTGCAGCAGATCAGGATCAGTATTCTATTTTGGAAGCTGGAATACTTACAGTGTGAGAAGGTGGCTCTAAATCCGGCCCCACTAACTGATCCATCCGAGACAAATTTAACCCACAGGATGTGACCAGTCACAGATGTGTAGTTGGAGGGCAGCGAGGTACCACAGAAGCGATCAACAAGAGATCCAGTTGAACTGCCTTCTCGGATTTCCAGGTAGTCATTTTGACAGTCTGAGTTTCCTTGAAGGTGAAACATACTGAACAAAATATAGTTTTTAGCAACACAAAAAAACAAGTAATGTCTGAAATGTAACAGGGTGATGTGGTGTTATATTATCAATGACAAAATGGATTGTTTGATAGTAAAGACAACAAACCGAACAATTAAAAATATGAATCACTTCTTCCTTCACACTATCTGAGAAAAGGGCTCTTCACATTTCAAAACTCACATAAATGAGATCTGTATACGGTTCCCTGGTGAGCTCCTAAGTGTCCAAACACATTCCATGTTTGGTGGATAAGCATCTGGATAGTTAGGGCTGTTAAACGCACCACTCTGCATCACCAGATCCCCGCCACAACCTGAGCAATTAAAACAAAAGGACTTAAGAACAATTTCCCCAATATCTCATTAGCAAAGTGTGAGATTGTCTTAGTATAAGTTTGAACTGATAAAGGTTCCACTTTACTGGAGGTGGAGGCAGAATAGACAGCTCTGAACCCTTTCATGGAGACAGAGTAATCAGAGATGAAATTGATCACCAAAGAGTTGCTGAAGGACGTCACTGGATGTGGTATTTCGAAGCCACAGTAGCGCCCTGACAAAAAAAAAATAAATCAAACCAAGAGTTTTTTGTTCAGTTAGTAGAACCTAACATTGTTGGGATAGCTGGCTGGGTACAGGGGTGAGTGGATCTCCCCTGAAGGAGCAGTGACTGGCCCTCCATATAACATAAAGCTTCTTCCCCACAGCTGTCACGCTTTTGAACGCCTCCTGACATAAAACATAAACTATAAGGACTGTACTCCCCTATCCTCTCATACAACAATAACACATGGACTATCCTCACACACACACAGACATCACAGACTGTTTTCTTCACACACACATACAACCTGTACATTTTATCTGCCATTATTTATCTTGTATTATATTATATACATATATAATCCATTCCCTAACATTCTTGTATAATCTGTATATTCTGTATAATCTGTGCATATAGCTCCCATATTTATATTTATACACAATATCTATATCTCTTTGCTATAACCCCTTATAGTCCATACATACATAGTCATGTACATCTGTAAATAAATATTTATATCTCGTAGAGCACTTCTGGATAGATGCTAACTACATCTCGTTGCTTGTACTTGTGACAGTGCAATGACAATAAAGTTGAATTCTATTCTATTCTAAATTATTTTTATTGGATAATTTAGAAAATAATGCAATCACTTATGGTAACTTGTTGGAAGTTAAAATGCACCAAGAGTTAGAAAGCCCTAAATAGTAATGTCATGGCTTTGTAAGCTTCTGATTGGGTAATCCAATACAACATTTGTGTAAGCTGGAGGCACACCTATGAATGATTCCCCATTTTCGACTACAAATGGAATTCACCATTAGTCAAAGTGGTTTAAAAACGACAAAGTCCATGTTTTGGAGTGATCATAGCAAGGTGTTGATCTCAGTCCCACAAAAAATGTAAGGCAGAGTTGAAAGCATGTCTGTCACCAGGAGGACTGCAAACCTGACCCAGTTGCACCAGTTCTGAGAGGACGAATGGGCCCAAATTTCAGCACACTACTGTGAGAAATTTGTAAATGGTTAATGGCTATGACTTTCATAGAGCTTTATCAAGTCCAAAGGACCCCAACGCACTTCACACTACAGTCATTCACCCACCCATGAACACCCCCACATGCTGATGGTGGCAAGCTACTGGGACAGAGTGACAGAGGTGAGGCTGCCATGCACTGGTGACCTTTGCACCTGGCACTGGTGCCAAGGGGCCCTCTGACCACCACCAGCAGGCATGGTGGGTGAGGTGTCCTGCCCACAACAATAGAGGAAGGTGGAGCAGGGATTGAACCAACAACCCGTGGATTGTAGGGTGAACCCCTATCACCATAGCCCCATTTGTAGAA
Organism: Xiphophorus maculatus; assembly: GCF_002775205.1. Taxonomy (NCBI): domain Eukaryota; kingdom Metazoa; phylum Chordata; class Actinopteri; order Cyprinodontiformes; family Poeciliidae; genus Xiphophorus; species Xiphophorus maculatus. Next base: position 460,048 of record NC_036463.1, read on the forward strand.
GAGTTTATCTGTGTTTACCATACCCACCTATAGAGGGAGCTTGGTAATTGTCTCCATCAAGTATTTCCACAGCATCATGTGAGCAATTGGAGTTTATCTTCTCTAACTCAAAGTCAGTGAAGGACAGAGTCACATGGTTGACTAGCCAGAAAACAGATGCAAATGATTTTTATAGGTTTAACAAAGTATATCACATATAACATAAAACAATACGAAACACATTCGTTAATTTTACAAAGGCAGACCAACAGCTTACATGGTTCCTGTGCTTTGATGATCCAACTGCAGTTCTGATTTGGTGGATATTTTGCAGGGTACCTTGGTGATGAAATTGCCCCACCATTATCGTCTGTTATAATGGTTGCTCCACAAGCTGTCAAACAAAAGGTTGGTGTTATCCATACTAGAATGTGATCGCATTTGGGCCTCCTCTACCTGAAAGGAGCAGTTCTCCCAGTGCCCATACACTAAATTGTCTACTGTCCTGCAGGCCCACCGAAATACATATTGGAGAAAATAAGAGACACAGATGGAAGCACAATATGACCACGTAATAATCATATTGTGTTTCATTACATGATGCACCTGAGAATTAGCAGCAATGCATTCTGTTAGCATCCGTGAAACGGATGGATAAAATAACACACAACAAGTGACTTATTATAAAAAGGAAGAAAATCTTACCTTCAGAGAATCTAGCACTGAAGCCTCGATGATTTTGACTAGAGTCTGATCTAAAGCGGACATAGATGGTGTTCTGGGTGGAGGTGATGGAAGGAGGTGGGCTGGACCCACACACACGGGCAAGCAGAGGAAATAATATGCTTGGACCATCATGGATCTACAGTAGGAGAAAGAGTTCAAAGATCTTAAAAAGGTGTGTAGCTAAAATGATTGAAATAAAGTGTGGTTAACAGGAAAACTAATTTTTCTCCATGCCCTGTTTTTTACCATTGTGGTTTATATTAACATTTATTCCATAAACAAATCTAAGAAGTCTCTTACAGTGACATAATCAGAGGAACAGTTGCTATGATTTTCAATATCTAGGTCGGTGAAGTTTAACAAGACGCGGTGACTGGCATCCACACTGATCATCCAGGAGCAGTCCACATTGTTGGGATAGCTGGCTGGGTACAGGGGTGAGTGGATCTCCCCTGAAGGAGCAGTGACTGGCCCTCCACAGCCTGCAGGAACAAACACCACCAACTTCAGATTACTGTGGTTCTTCTAAAACTGCAGGAACGATTTACCTCACTCTAAATAAAAACATATCAGAAATGGAGATAACATGTATATAGTCTTTGGTAAAATGTCTTCTTTCATATTTCAAATGCACTGGCTATATCTCAGCACCAGAAAATCATGTCAATGCTAAATGCTGACGTGACTGGAAAATCAGTAGCGTCAAATCAATTTACACCCCATTATCATCTACCAGCTAAAAAACAAGTACAGTTCAGGGTTCCCCCAGTGTATTATAAGCCTGGCAGCCCACTATGTTTTACTAGCCCCTCCATCAGGCTAAGCGTTGCTTGTTTTTGTTTTTAGAAACATGTATAATTGGGGGAGGGAATTTTGCTTTTTTTAAGCTGGATTGCAAGCATCTCTGTTGTTCTGGCGTAGCAGATTTCTTCCTAAAAGCTGTATATAGTTGATGCATTTAAAGTCGGGAGAGCAAACCAATCACTCAGCCTCTGCGCGTTGCCTCCAGTGCTACAGCTGCTTGATCTCTGAAGTTTACCTCAGATCATACGCTCCTCCTTTCACTCAAACTGGACACAGGCTGACCTGTATGGATATTTACATCAAAACCTTGTGAGGAATTATGTTTCTTTGGAGAACTATACTTCAAGGTAAGAGTTTAAAACCCACCGTGTTAGCTCTGGTTGCGTAGCTCTATGTGAATCGCAGGTATGACTTACAGTTGTGCTTTCAGAGGTGCGCGTTGAGTGGCTAGAATGATGATTTATTTTGTGTTTTTCTTTTGTGTTCACTTTAGTCTCTGGCTCTCCATCCAGCACCCCTCTGCCCACCCTGGTTGGGTTGTTTTTTGTTTTTGGACTCTTTCAGGCATCTAGTAGTTGCGTTTTGAGGGAGAGGGGACTGTTTTTTGTGTGTATTTTTGATGTTAATTGAGTCTTTATGTTGTCATGTCTTGTCGTTGATTGTTCAGAGCTGTGTCTGGTGTTCCCTGATTACTCCTTATGGATTTAAACTCACCCCAGTGTCCCTTGCTCCTTGTCAGGTCCTAGTCGTGTCATTTGTCGTGCGACTAATGTCCTGTATTCCCAGTGCTACCAGTGTCTGCGTTTCCTTGCCTCATCGCTCACCTGTGCTGCCTGGAATTTCTGTTCTCCTACGTGTTTGTCACTAAAATCATCATTTTTCACAAGTACCTGCAACGACCGCATCCTATCTTCACCATCTACAACTCCAATTCATGACATCACCATGCAGGGCCGGTCTAAGACTGTATGGGGCTTTGAGCAGAATTTGACTTACGGCCCCCTCTTGCTGCTGAAAACCTCAGCACCTCTAACAGCTTCTGTGTTTGATTTATTCTGGGAGAGAGAGAGTAGATTAACTGGCCAACATAAAAAGCAATCAGTTATAATTGCAGGTTACTAATTTGTATTTGTGGGCAAACAGAGCTCAAACTCAAAGATTAAACTTACAGCATTAGATTGTTGATGTGGTAACAAAACAATCTAACTATGAATATTATTTTTTGAACTTTTAAAAGTTGGTGATTTAAAATCTTAAATTTAAATGTTAAACAATTTAAAATATTCTATTTTATGCATGCTGAAACTATTAAATCAGATTCAGCAGCATTGATCATCTCAGTAAACAAATGTTACATTTATGTATCTGTGGTCTGTGTTTAAATATTAGCATTTATGGGGCCCTGGAACTGTTGACTTAATTCGGTTTAAATAGAAGTCCAAATAATTGATATTCATTTAATTTGTATTTTTTGATTTGTTGTTTTTAAGACTCGTTGTGGGTTTAAATAGCGATTCACTGGTTATGTTTTCCCATAACACATAATTACGCAGTAATATTTTTCCATTTCCTGTATCTTTTAATACAAAAACATGATGGACCGCTGGAGGACCGCCTTGGCACCTTGATCACCGGGCTTAGCAAGTTTTCAGGAGGAGACCCTGTAGTTCATTTGACTGACATGTTTCTTCTGACTTTAAGTAACATTTACTACTAGTGTAGAATTTGATCTGTGGTGTAAAGATTAGAGTGATGGTAGAGAGTCCTTCCAATCTCAGACTTGGAGCTCATCATGGTATAAACAGCAGCCAAATAGATGAAATATGGAAAAAGCAGCTCAGCAATGGATAATTGGACCAATAAATGTTTTTTTCATATGGGGTGCTGTTTGTAAAGTCGCATAGTAAAAATTTATCAGAAATAATTTGGCTTCTTTAGCGTGACATAGATATGTGGATGTTAATTTTTCAAAATCATATTTTTACCATGTTATTGCTAAATTTATAAGTTTAAGAGTTCCAAACAAATTGCTTTCAAAATATTTAGTTTAGGAACTAAATATTTAGCTTTCAAATTAAATATTTAATTAGGAAGCTCGATATTTACTTCCCAACTAATGTTTAAGTTTGTGCTAAATATTTACTGTAGTTTATAAGCAAAATATTTAGCTCCAAATTAACTATTTATGTTGCTAATGCTAACTAAATATTTAGTTCTAGACTAAATATTTATTTTCCAAACTAGACATTTAGCTCAGACCTAAATATTTAGTTTGCTAACTAATGTTATGTCAAACTTTGTTTTGATCAATCAATCAATTTTATCTATCAAGCACCCTTCATGTTGGAGGCAGCTCGCTATAAGCACATAATAAATGGTATTTCTGAACTGGGTTTGAACCGTCCAGGGTTACAGTCTGTAGGTGCAAATACCAGAGCTGTGAATTAAACTGAATGTGGTGGGATTCTCCCTTTGGCTCCAATCTTTGTTAGAGGGCTGGTGGGTATAAATAGTGATGTACTTTTATCTTTTCCTACTTCCCTGGACTAGCCAGGAGAGTCATTGCTCATATTCTTTGCTTAATTTCTTACTAAAATAATCAAAATGCATTTTGATTCGTTCTTGATTGACTCAGCGTTTCACCTTAGGTAAGACTTATTTATTTCCTTAACACTAAATATTTAGCTAAATGTTAAGGTTGCTCACTAAATATTTCATTTACTAGATAAACATCTAGTTTGTAACTAAGTATGTAGTTAGCAAGCCAGAACACTTCCAGTTTACATTTATTTTATCAAAGTTTAAAACTTCCTATTTATTCATTTGTAATACAAAATTATTTATATGAAATTGAATCAGCACGTTACTGAGGCTGTACTGTGAGAGACCGAAAGAAATGCAATGTATACTGAACACAGCCAGCAGGATCATCAGCTCCCCTACGCCCTTCCTCATTAACATTTTTGACATCTTCCCCACCTGCAGAGTTATCAGCATTCCAAGTGGCAGCTCACACCCCACTACCTGGGACTGTCGGGGCCCACAGCACAGGACACTTGAACAGCTTTGCACCAGGCTGTCAGACAGCTGACCTTGCGTCTCTGTTGACCCCTGTCCCTGGATTTTAACCTTAATCTTGCTGTTATTGTATGTACTTATTTTACCTTGTTTTTTTTTTTTTCATTTAAATGTTTGAGAGATTATCTTTATATTTATCTGTATGTCCTACACATATGGTGAGTTGACTATTAAAAAATGATGCTACTGGATTTCAGAACTATTTCATTGACTATGTGAGTTTTTGATAATGGAAAAAATTAAAATGAAGAGAAAGGAATTTCCCCTATTTAACTTTCACTTTCAGTTATCAAGCAGATATCTGTGGTTCTCTCTCAAGCAGCACATTATTAATTCTTGCAAGAATGAGAACAGCAAGCATACATGCTCTGTGTCTGTTCAGTCTGGTCTGTTCTAACTAGACACAGAGTCACTACCTTCCTGTAGTTGACAAAGTTTCTCACAGGCAGTCTGGGAACCATTGTTTCTGGATCCGCATTAGGACATTAACAAAAACCTTTGAAACGTTGAAAGGGCTCCATTCTTATCTAAACCCTCCCTAAGTTCCAGCAGAGTGAAAATGCAATAAGCCTCACATGAATGTGGCAACAGCTGGAAGAGGAAAGTTAAATAGTTTCTTGGGGTTATAAATAAAGAAGCAGAAGCTATTTTCCTAAAGTACTTTCACTGATTGGTATTCACTCACCTCCCTGGAGTTCTGCCCAGCTTGCATTAAATCCTCTACCACTGACATAGGCATCAGATTTAAAGTGCACTGTGATCTGGTTTCCTGTGCTAGAGACTTGCATTGGGTTGGAAGTAGTGCTGCAAAGCCTGGCCAGCCTGGGTGCCTGTAAGTCTGGGCCTCCATACACCTAGAAAGAAGTCATTGCAAGTTAACTTGTAGACCTTATCAGAAATCACCACTTTGTGCACATTTTCAAAAAAAATTCAAGAAAATGTTTTATTGTCTCAAACCAAACATGTCTTGGGACTCTCAGTTTTTATATTCAGGAAGATTTATAGGAAGTCCTTTTGTTTTAAATATTAACCCTCCTGTTATGTTTGTTTGTGAGGTACAGCAATAATGTTCCTGGCTCAATTTGATGTGGAGTGTTTCATCATGCAATAGTGTCAGAAACCAAAAAATTCCTCCAAAACATTTTTGTATCTGATTATTAACTCCAATGCTAACCATTTCAATCAATATTTGTGCAATGATGTTTTTTTATTTCTCACAAATAAAGGATCAATGACGACAATGTATTTACTCATTTGGACATAGAAAATGGATTTTGCATTTTTTCTCTCCACTGGAAAAAACCTACAAACAAAAAAAACTATAATTTCCTTGAAATTGATCTTTAGTCAATATTTTAATATTACATTTATTGTTTTTCAATGAGTGATCTTTACAATTGAACTTGAGACACGTATACTGTTCAGGGTCAAATTGACCCACTGATTAAAATCAAGACTAATGAGTCATGCAGAGAGTATTTATGTTTTCCCATCACTTCTGCTGAGTGTCACTCAGAGTGGATGGAGTTTGTCCACAGGAACAGAAAAGGTTCCCATCAAAAGTTGTATAAACACCTGCTTTCTCGCAGTTTCCTAGTGAAGTTAAGAGAATAGTGAGAAAGTGGACATGTGAGTGCACCTTGTTTGATAGGCTTTTTCCCTTCTTATGTTGTTTTTATGTACCCATTGTGATGCATATTGAATCTTGTTGTGCTGGAGGCTCAATGACAATAAAAGGCTTATGACTTTTTGTTTTTACTTTTGAGTATCCATTCTATTTCTGAATTTCAAAAATAAATGATAGCATTATTCAGGTAACTTTGCCGCATTGATGAGTTGCATTTTTCATGTAAACACATCAGAAAAGTTTTTGTTTTTAAGAATACTTCAAGTGGAACTGCCCAGAGATGGTACTAGTTGAGTTTACACTGACTACAGATTAGGAGACCTAGAAACACGAATGTGATTGTTTTCGCTAAGCAGTTGGACATTACTTACTTCTAGTACATCATAGTTGCAGTTATCATGGAACTCCACATCAAACTCATGGATAGTCAAAGTAATACTGCTTCCAGGTGATGTGGTTATATACCAGATGCACTCTCTGTTGTCAGGATACTTGTTTGGATAGCCTGGGCTGCTAATGGAGCCACTGGGCCCACCAACATCCCCTCCGCAACCTGCAATGACACACATCAAGATAGACAGGCCACAACCACAACTGGTTCCATTTTGCTTAGATTGACAGTTGACCACTGGCCAGCTGACTAATAAGTAAATGATTTGGCAAAGATTAGGTTTCTTTAACTTTTCTGTCTGATCTGTGTATTCTAACTTGTAGTGACTCAGCTTTGTTAAACCTAATGCAGTATCTATCTGACTCACATTGGAAGACCCTGGGAGGAACCGTTTTTGTTTCACCCATTTAACAAAAGATGTGATTTATTTGATTATGAAAAACATTTGCTGTTCAAATAATGACAGGTAGAAATTCCCACACTAAACCTGTAACCTTTGCAAAGTTGTTGATATTTTAACTGGCCAGACCCTTTTTTTCTCTGGAAACAGTTTCACCAGACCAGATCATGTGACATGTGGAACATGATCTAGACGTTCCCACAGAGGTCTCTCTTTAAAATCCAAATGCATATTTTTAACTAGGAAAGAAGAAAATTTTCCATGTTTGTCTATATATCCCTTTTTCACTAATTTACTCTGACATTTTTCTCAAGGTATAATAAAATTGTAATCCACCCATTAATTGTTGTCTTTGAGAAAACATGAGTTTTCCACACCAGAAGAAGAGAACCAAATGATACCATTTCAGATCAGATACTGGAACATAAACTCCCATCCAGTGTAATTATTTTATTTTTGTCACTTTCTCCTTCCCCAGTCCTTTATGGAAGAAGGTGAGTTTCTCACAGACCTGTTGTTATTTTATTCCAGTTTTTTATGTGGTTCTTTAACATGGGAAGGTGAGCTGGTGCTTGTCTTGCTGCCAAACTTTATTTAATTCTGTGCATGTATGCAGTTTTGCATATTTTTTGTAAGGGAACTTTCGTGGTCAATTTTTGAAGTTGTATATTTAATTTGACAATATGCAAACTGTTCTTAATCACAGAAATCATTCTTTTTTTTCTTACTGGTTTAAAATGCATTGTTTATACTAGCATTTCATGCAGAATACTGTGGGAAAAGTTCCCATTTGTTCATGGCTGCTATGGAGGAAGGTGAGCTGGTGTCTTTCTGCTGAACTCTTTTCTCTTGTCTATTTTGTGCAACATAAACACCAGTTAGGCTGAACTGGAACTTCTGTGCCACCTTCATTTACACAACGTAGAACTTGGTGGTCTGCAAGAAGAAACCCAAACCTGGCTACAATTCCTATTTATCAGTAACATTTTTGATTTACAGTCCTTTTATATTCTGACTATTGTGCAATAAAATAATTGCAGACAGTCCATAATATTATAGCTTATTATGAATTGGATTATGGATAGCTTTTACATAGTAATTGTAAAAACTACCTCACCATTCTGATACCACATCATCTGAAATCCAGGCATGGGTATGGAGGAGTCTGTTCTGAACACCAGGGTGAGGGCGGAGCTTGTAGTGCTGTTAGCTGGAGGTGGTGTATTCCCACAGAATGCACCAATCAGAGGAGCTTGCTCATTAGGTCCATTATAGAGCTAGAAAAAAATATTAGGAGAAATGTTACAATATATAAATATTATGCTACACTTCTGTTACTAGAAATAATAAGTTAAACTTAATAAAGTGTTAAACTGTTTACATATTGTGATGGATGGAAAACTAAGTTTATGAATGTTAAGCTTGACCTTTAAGGTGTAGAAACGTTTTGTGCTGTGGATTCATTTTGAAACAGAAATGTAACGTTAGTTTGAACTTTGCAAACCAGACAGCATGCTATGTGTCTGCTCTCTCTGCTGACAGGAGGTTTGACTTCCTGTTACCAGGTCTCATCACAACATCTTTGAGAACCAATAGCTGCCAGCCAGGGTCCTGCATGACACCCTCCAAGGGTCATCCCCACACCAGCAGTCCCAGATGAACCAGAGTGGAGAGTTGCTCACTGATGTGTAAAACTGCTTTAGATTGTCTAATTTGATTTATTCAAAAGTGAGAGATACAGGCAAGAGTAATTATGGGTAAAAAGAAAATGAGGGGAAAAAGCAGTTCCACATCAACGTTACTACAAATGTTGTAGATGTAGTTGTAAAATATAATTTTCTCTAGTTTGTTCTTAATGGTATATGGTAAAATTGTGTGTATATTTGTACCTTTATGTAGTCGAAGTTACAGCTGGAAGTGTCTTCTAACTGAAATGCAGTGAAGGTGTAGTTAATCGTGTTTCCACTGCTAGCCTGGACGGTCCAGCTGCACAGACTATTGTCTGGGTAGTTGTTAGGAAAGTTCAGTGACTCTATTACTCCTTGGTGTTGATGTGAGATAATTATGTTATGACACTCTGAAAACAAACACAGTAATGCAAACTAAAGTACACTGGAAAACTACTTTGATTCAGATGCTTTTTTTTTTTTTTTGCTTTTGTGTATTTTGCTGACAAGCGAGATTAAATTTAATTTAATAGATTTAAAATATAAAATTTATTCTGGTAACAAAGTTTCTATTTATGCAAAAATATAATTTCTAATAAATAATTTTTTGCATACTGGTGGTGTAAAACGCAAGGAAGCCGCCAGTGTTGACACTGCTGTCTGTGCGGAGTTTGATGTACAGTTGATTCCTGGAAGAGTTGATCGGCCTTGGCAGCTCAGTGCCACACAACTTGGCCAGTTCTGGAGCACTGCTGCTGTTTCCATCATGTACCTGAAAACAAATAACATCAAAATGCTATTAAGAAAGTTAATCTGGATAACATGGCAAGATTGTTTAATGCACTGCTTTCAGTGGGAAAAAACTAAGAGTTCTCCTTGATGTCATACAAAGATGGGACAGAAACATGGCTTTCTGCTAAGTATTCTGAGCAGTCAAATGAAAACAGTTTGTTGCTGAATTAAATAAGATCATTGCAATAAGTTTTAGTTACTGTAATAACTGTGCTTAGCAATGTGCTTTTACAGTTCTGTATGAAGATGTCAGATTCAGACATTTTCTACATTTTTGAACACTGCAGTAAGATGAAAATATAATGATTTATTTCCCTGTTGAGGTTTTAAATTACAATAATAACATCAGTTTAATTGTAGGTTTTCACTTATTTTCAATATTACTAGAGACAAAATTCTTCCAATTACTTTAAATCATTTCTACTTTCAGTACAGTCAGCTGGCCTGCTGAAGTGAATTCCACCTGAACAGATAAGCTGGTGTTGCGGGCATTAGGTATAATATAGATATGATGATATATGACTTCTCATTTGATAAAAATGATTTGCTTTAGCATGTGTCTAGAATCAGAGCCATTTACATGAGGATAAATGCCAAGTATGTTCAATAGCTAATAATATACCTACATTAAAACCACACTTAGTGTATCCTGCAGGTTCTAAAATATCAGGCATATATCAGGTACTCTGATGTAAATGAGCTGTTTTAGAACATGTTGAGAGAGACTACTCACAGCTAGGTAATCATAAGAACAGGATGAGCTGGATTCCAGGTGGAAACCTGAAAAAGACAGTTGGACCTGGCTGCCCTGACTGGTCCTAATGTTCCAGTAGCACTCAGCATTGGGATGATATGGTAAAGGATAATTGGGAGAAGACAATCCACCAGAGGCAGTTGTCAATGTTCCTCCACAACCTTTATGAAAAAGAAGCAAAACATGTAAATGCATTACAGTTAAAGAAAATCTGACAACATTCATAGGTGCTTCATCTTTATGTAAGATGCCAGAATAGTGCATCTTTTATTTAAATATGAGGCAATAAATTCCATGTTCTGTAAAGATACAGTATAACTCATCATCAGAGAGCTTTGGCATAAAGTTGTCTCGGTAATATTTCTACATATCTCTGACAGAATCTGGTCAGTGGTCCTTTTTCTAAGTTTTCAGTGCTGTGGATTCTCAGTCAGTAATAAAAATTGTCACAACTGAAACATAAAACTGAAGGTTTGATGCTGTTGGACCAAACGAGGCAAAATAGTTTGGTGTTTGGTTGTAACTGAATCTCCGTACTTTTGTGATCTAAGCCTCACAGTGTAAATGAAAGAAACAGATAAAGAATATTAGTAGCATGTACCTGTCTGTGTTCCATCCCAGTGCGCAATGAATCCATGACTTGTGATTGAGGGATCAGAGTGGAATCTAATCCATAAACGATTGCTATGTGACACCACAACTGGAGGTCTTTGACTGCCACAGAACTTACCAATCAGGGGAGATGTCTCATAGCCCCCATCCCTGTAAATTCAGCAGATTTCATTTGTTCTGTTTAGATATGAAATATGCTAAATATACCTTGTAATGTTTTTCTGAATAAATGTCTTTTCCATCCTGTTGAAATTTTAAACACTTGCACTGTGAAATGAAGATGATGTGACAAAATATTTACCAGTTTTAATTTCTAAGACTAAACAGATTTTTCATTCCTAGGATATTAAGCATGCATTATTATTTGATTGGACTCATGCTGTTTGAAGTCATTTCTCACTGAATCTTGCAATTTGTGATAAAAGAAAAGCAAAGATTTTTGGGAGGACTATTGTAGCCACTATAGACTACTGGGTCTTTTATATCAGAGTGAGATGAAGAGTGGAGTAAAGCTGTTTAGTTTGCATGTGATACATGGTCAAAATGGAGCCTAGTCTGTTTAAAATTTGCTTCTGGGTTAGGTGTCCCATTTAGCAGTGGTAATAAGGACCAACAGGTAGGAAGAACACGAGGAGATTGGATTCAGTCTATGCAGTAACATAATCTACCACTGTACTTCATTTCATACCTGATTTCCACAAAGTCAAAGCTGCAGAAAGGAGGAGTGCCCTCCAACTCAAAACTGGTGAAATTCAACAGAATCTGCATGTTGAGCTGAACAATGATCTTGAAGGTGCAGTCTCGGCTGTTGGGATAGCTGTTAGGGTAGCTGGGAGAGGTGAAGGTTCCGGTTGGAGAGGTGAAGCTCTCACCACAGTCTAAAAATAAATAAATTACAATTCTATAAATCAATATTTGCTCAATGTATGAGATCAATCACCTGAATTAGTCCAAATCATACTAAATGAGAGCATGAAGAAAGGAGAGCAAAGCCAAGATTAACAACACAAACTTGTGTCATATTGTTTAGGGTTGGAAAAACTTGCTAAAGCAAGTTTTTCTTCTGATTCTTGTACTGCATTCTTGGAGAATTGGCAGTTATGTCCATAATCAGACACTTCATGGATAAATATGAGAAAAGATTTCCTCCAATTAAACTGCAGTAAAAATTTTACTTTTATTGCCTATAAAATGTTTTGACAAACTGAGTAGGAAACATTTAAGTCTTTTGGCAAACTTTACCTGTGCTAGCATTGATGGACACATAACTGGCAGAGAACCCTTCCCCAGATAAACTTGAATCAGTCACAAACAGAAGAGTCATTTGGTTGTCAGCACTTGTTATAGATGGAGGTACTGAGCGCCCACAGTATCTGTACACATGGCAAAAGAAAACATGATAGTTGCTATAGAAAATGCTTCACCAGCACTGACAAAAATGTGACATTTTAAGCTAGCGCTAGAAGTCTGCAGTAGCTGTAGGAGAAGCAGAGAGATGGAAGCTGAATAATTTAGGAATAAAATCTGTTTCCATGGTAGCAGCTTTCCTCCACACGTCTCCTGTATTTCTGTCGGCTGCATTATTTCACGTCGGTGAACTTTGCGCTGCTTCAAAGCTCAGAGAAATGTGGCGCAGAGGTGGGAGTGAAGCAGATCAAGCTGCTGCGCAAATAATAAGATAGAAGTAAACGAGTGTCAGTTTGCGCTGCAGGTTCTGGTGCCGCTAAAGGGAAAAGCAAACCGGTTCTGATCACTTGAACACAATCAAAGTTGTGCGCATCGCGGTGACGCGGAGAGTGGCTAGTTCGTGGATTTGAGATAAGGAGCCATTTTTCTACTGCAGAAAAAAAAAACAGAACAAAACTGAGTGAAATCAGAAAGAAACAGAGACTCCTACGACAGCTTAAATTAATAACGATAGTTATTATGGTGCGTCAGACGCGCTGTGTTTAACCTTTAAGTACGGTTTAATTTGTATTAATGCTTGAATATTAATGTTTATTAAATGCCCCCTTAAAACTATTGAGCAGGGGTGAATCCAGGAAGTTTTAAAAGAGGGCTAAAAGGGGCCGGGGTGATGTTACACCAAAAATATTGGTCCGTGGGTCTATCGGGTTCTAGAGGTTAAACTACAGTGTAAAATATGCAAATGGTAGAGGTCAGCACAATACCCTCAAATAGAATAGAGTAGAATAGAATTCAACTTTATTGTCATTGCATTGTCACAAGTACAAGCAACGAGATGTAGTTTGCATCTATCCAGAAGTGCCAGAAGTACAAATCTGAGCCATACCAGTGAATTTTCCTTCATGTTTCGAAAATGTTCTGCATGAGACACTTCCACATCCACCAGTTTGGCAGAAAAAGCTCAAAAGTTTTCTGTATGTCTGTGAATTAATTTTTACTACACTTAAGTCATTGTCTTGTTTTCACTGACAAATGTGAAAGAGTTGGTTTGAGTAGCTATAAGAGAGTACAAACCAAATTTAAAGACACTTGTAAAAAAAACTCAACACTGTTAAGTTTCCCATCAAAGCCTTGGGGACTAAGAAAAAGGCTGTATCAGCAAGCAATGTATAAATCTAATCTTGAAGTTGTTGTATAATCCTTGATGGTGATAATGAGTTTTATTTGGCTCTTAATGCTGAACTGGCTCACCACCCCGTAATAGATGGATATCTATTTAAAAAAAAAAGAAAACATTTTTTCACACTTCATGAGACTGAAAGTGAAGTGTTATATAAATGTCAGTCCTCACCAATGCCTCCATTTAACTCTGCTTTTTAAAAGTTCATGCGAAATGTTTTTATTTTTTTATGTGGACAGTGGGAGAAGGTCAAACATTGTGCTGTACATTGTTGAGTAAACAGCCATGACAGTTAATTTGAACTCTTTTACAGTACTATTTACCATACTTCTTGTAATTACAAGAACAATGAAACAAAAGACACACATTTCATGAAAATAATTCTCAAATTGCACAGAAAGAACACATTAAAGTCATGGTAGGGCTGATTATTGTGGCAACCTTTTCTGTCATCATGTCATGATTCAAGCATTTCAGCAAAACTTAAATTAATTATCAGCTTGTAAAAAATGACTAAGTCTTTATTTGATCTACAAAGCTCCTTAAGCTTCTTTAAGGGGATCATTTTGGAATCTTCACAGTTCCAATTGATCCATGATAGAATTTTTAGCAATGCACTCTCATTCAGAGTCCATGGCAGATTTCCTGTTCTTCACATCAAACTAGCACAGAACAAATGATAATACTAAGCAATAAACCAATCAATAAACATTACATACAGTAACCATATAGTGGGTGTTTTTGTTCATTTTCTAATAGTAACATTAAAAGTTTTAAAATGCTAAGACAATTCCGTCTCACAAAGTGGCATGTTTGCTACTCTTATTTGGTTATGAATAAAGTTTGATTTGTTTCATGTTTTACACTTTCAAATCTTCCCATTAATGTAGTTTTGTCAATCCTGACATTGTCCAATGATAAAGGTAAGATGGAGAAATAATAAGCTTAGGGGTAAAATGGACATCTATGGGGAAGTGGAGGGTGTGAGGATTGGAAAGTGCTTTTATTCTATGGTGTGTAACTTTCTCTTTCAAAATGTTCTTATTTCTTAATGCCACTTTATGTGTGAGTATGTGTTGTACCTGCCAGTCTTGTTCCCAGTTGTTCCAGTCCCATCATAAACTTCAAGATAGTCATAGTTACAGTTGGCATGGTACTCCAGGTTGAATGAGTCAAACAACAGTCGAATTAGGTTCCCTGGTAAAACACTAATGTACCAGGTACAATTGGCACCATGTGGATAGTTTGTTGGGTGACCAGGGCTGGTAATGGTGCCTGAAGGACTTGTCAGAGTATCTCCACAGCCTGGTACAAAAAAAAATGGTTACATTGAAGAGATCATCCTTCTACCACTTTAAAATGTGCAATGTTAAATGAAGGACCATGAACTAAATTTTTATGACTTTTTTTTTTTTTTTAAAGCATAGCAATCTTGGAAAATAGCTTGGTACAGTTGTTGGCACTGTTGATCTTGGGTACAAATCCCATTCTGGACTCTCTTTACATGGAGTTTGCATGTCCTCCCTCTGCATGCGTTTTCTCTCCACCTACCCTAACTTTCTCCAGCATCACAAAAACATGGATCACAGGTTCATTGATCTAAACTGCCCTTAGGTCGGTCAACATGTGAGAAGAAATTTCATCAAAAGGAAATTTAAAAAGCTTTAATGGATTTTATTTAGCAGTTGTCATAAAAGAATGTGGGTTATAAGAGAGCTGTCATCAGACTGTTACTTGAACACATCACAGCTACATCAAGGACTAAAGCATGTGGGTTACAGACTTTATCCCTGCACCACCATAGCACCCATGAGTCACTTTTTAAGACAAACCAACACATATCAGTTCAACAGAGCTATCTCAGCAGTCAGCTAGGCAGAGTATGTCGACTGCTGGTCACTAGTCCATATTACCACAGAGACATACTACAGCACTAATGTACAATTTAATTTAACTCTCCTGTTATGTTTGTTTGTGAGGTACAGCAATAATGTTCGTGGCTCAATTTGACGTGGAGTGTTTCATCATGCAATAGTGTCAGAAACCAAAAAATTCCTCCAAAACATTTTTGTATCTGATTATTAACTCAAATACTAACAATTTCAATCAATATTTGTGCAATGATGTTTTTTTATTTCTCACAAATAAAGAATCAATGACAACAACCTACTCATTTACTCATTTGGACATAAAAAATGTAATTTACATTTTTTTTTATGTCCACTGAAAAAACCTAGACACAAAAAAACAGTAATTATCCTTGAAATTGATCTTTAGTAATTTTTTTTATTACATTTTAATTTTTTTTTCAATGGGTGATCTTTATAGTTGAACTTGAAACATGCATACTGTTCAGGGTCAAATTGACCCGCTGATTAAAATCAAGACTAATGAGTCATGCAGAGAGTATTTATGTTTTCCCATCACTTCTGCTGAGTGTCACTCAGAGTGGATGGAGTTTGTCCACAGGAACAGAAAAGGTTCCCATCAAAAGTTGTATAAACACCTGCTTTCTCGCAGTTTCCTAGTGAAGTAAAGTGAGAAAGTGGATTTGTGGTGTTGTGCATGTATGTGTGTGGTGTGTGTGTGTGTTTTTAAAATATGTCTCATAGCTGCAAGGAAATAAATAGAATTGGAAATTTTTTTTTACCTTTTTTACCTTTCAACTTGACTGCAAAATCAAATTGACCCAAAGAGTACCTATATAAAATGTAGACCCAGGTTGGGTTGGAAATGCATAAAATGAACTATTTTCAGTTTATATGTAAAGTGCACCTATTAAGACAAATAAAAGTTTCATGCAGAAAAAATACTTCCAACTATTAAAAAAAAAAAGTTAACTTTATAATGGGTCAATTTGACCCGCAACATAACAGGAGGGTTAAATGTCAATTAAGACCAATTAACCAGTTAGAAAAGCATGCCTTCTTTTACCCACTGGAGGGAAACAAGGTGCCCAGAAAAATTCCTATATAGAAATAGTATTTTAAATATGAAACTATGGAGGAATTTAATATTTACATATTTTTTAACTATTAATATAATTATATTCCTCTACAAAACTAACTTGGTTTACATCAGTATACTTCTTCTGCTTGTCTGACCAATGAGCATAGTCATTTAGGACTCTGATAAATAAAAAATATTCCTCCCACCCTCAATGGCAGAGTCATATGTTGCTTCAAAGCCATGGTTGTTGACAGAGGAGTCTGTGCTGAACTGGATGTACATAGATTTCTGTGTTGACTGGAGCCTGGGAGGAATCTGGTCACCACAAAATTTCCCCAGCAGGGTAGAGCTAGGTGAGGGTCCATCCCTGACCTAAAAAGAAAGATAGTTGTTGACTTCTGTCCATCACCTTGGCAATTATCATTTTCATAGAAAAAGAACACCAAAGCCATAATCATTACACAAACAACACTTTAAAGATCTTACCCAAGCTTTACAAATATTATAAAGAAAAGGTTAAACAAACAAAAGTGATGTTGACACTGGAAGTATTTTGTGTCTTTATATAGATATAGTGGTATTTTTGTGTTCAATGGAAGACCTCAAATGTAGGCATGATAAATCTGAAAACTTTTACAAAATGTAAATTATTTGAAATAAATATTGCTTCAAGCTGGATCAGCTAATCAATGGAAGGGAAAAGGCACATGCCAAGTCCATGCCATAATTAAATAAATCAAGATGTCCCAAAAGCAGGGGCGAACTGGCATATGGGGCTACCGGATGGGTTTCTTAGTGGGCCAGTGGCCGGTGGACCGTCCATGCAGCTCTGTGCCAAAGCGGACAACTTGCAACATCCTCTAGTTTTGCGTTGCCACAATACCTCAAACTGCGTCATATCAAATGCCTTTTCTACCTAGCTTCTGCTGCTCCAGTCAGATTTCAGCAGTGGCAGGCGAGTGGACCTGTAAATTAACCTTTTGTGCATTAACCAGCACAAAAGTCTAACAATGAAGAGCGGCGATGTAAAAAACCCACCCCATAAAACCAAGGCAGCCAAAACAGCCTCTGTGGCTCAACAGTCACGATATAGCAAAGCCTCGTCTGCAGGTCTGTCCCTGATTGTGCCTTATAAATTCAATCTTCCTATTGGTCCCTGGCATCCAGCAGAGACATACACAGCACAGTGGCTCCAGCTCTTCATGCAGGGCCAGCCTAAGGTAATATGGGGTCTTATGCTGCGTTCAAACCAAATGCAGATTGAGCATCATGAGTGTCTGGTTTACATTCAAAGTCTACACTTACCGGCCACTTTATTAGGTACACCCTGCTAGTACTGGGTTGGACCCGCTTTTGCCTTCAGAACTGCCTTAATCCTTCATGGCATAGATTTAACAAGGTACTGGAAACATTCCTCAGAGAGTCTGGTCCATATTGACATGATAGCATCATGCAGTTGCTGCAGATTCGTCGGCAGCACATCCATGATGCGAATCTCCTGTTCCACCACATCTCAAAGGTTCTCTATTGGATTGAGATCTGGTGACTGTGGAGGCCATTTGAGTTCAGTGAACTCATTGTCGTGTTCAAGAAACCAGTCTGAGATGATTCATGCTTTATGACCTGACGTGTTATCCTGCTGGAAGGTGGGTGCATTGTGGTCATAAAAGGATGGACATGGTCAGGAATAATACTCAGGTAAGCTGTGGTGTTGACATGGTGCTCAATTGGTACTAATGGCCCCAAAGTGTGCCAGGAAAATATCCCCCATTTTCACCATCACCAGCCTGAACCATTGATACAAGGCAGGATAGATTCGTGCTTTCATGTTGTTGACACCAAACTCTGACCCTACCATCTGAATGTTTCAGCAGAACTCGAAAGGCAACGTTTTTCCAATCTTCCATTGGTGTGAAAGCAGAATAAATGTCATAAATGTGCACACATGTCCAACTTGAAGCATCAGACACATTCTTGGTGCGGGAAACGCATTCGTCGTGGACCCAGCATTAGGCAGGATCTGATTTAGCCCCCCCATATCCTCTTCTCTACCTCCCCTTGCCTTCCTACTAAGAACATCATTATCACTAACAGTGTTTAAATATACATTTAGTGTATCACTCAGATTATTGGCTATTATTTCCTGTTGTGTATTTGTGAACCAACCAAGCTCAAACACAGATCACAGATAGCACCATATTGTAGCCATGGTAAAACAACAATCAAACTATCAAGATGATTCTTTGCACTTTTACAAAGTAGACTTCCTAAGTAAATCCTACATGTACAGTATTTACATTTAGGATGTAAATACATTTAGGATGTATTTAAACTAATGAACCAATGAACAGATTAAATCAAATTTAATAGCATTGCCATTCTCAAGAAATGAATGATAAAGTTTTAGATCTATAATCTGTGTTACAATTCAAACATTTATTGGGGCCCTCGGGGGCCTACTGGTAGCTACTGAGTTTTATTTGCCTTGATATCTCTGTCTTACAATTCTAGATCTCAGATATGCTGACATAGAAAAATAATATAGAGTTAACCCCTATGAGCTTGTTTAATCTTTAAAGCAGTCTACAGCCTTGTTGCTATGGAGATTAAACAGCCAGATATGAGAGTTTATTTAGTAAAATAGCAGCAAATTTGCTTATTTCATAACAGACTTCATAACCAGCAAACTTTTCTCCTCTGGTCTGTTTAACAACTACAGTCTCAGATCAACACAGCCCTCCAGCTGTCAGCAGCAGAAACAGAAACATTATAACTATCAGGGAAAGTTTGCTTTGCATTGTCCACACCTGATGGCAATGTTAGTATGATCCAATAAAATAGTAGATTCTTGATTAAAATGGTTGGTTGCTATGGTGTTTTAAGATACTGTTAGTTTTAAAATCTTGTTCATTGTGCCCCTTTTTAACTTTGAGCCCCTAACCCTCCAAAGGTCTCTGCACGGCCCTGGAAGGGAGAACTCAAACCACAGACTAAAACAAAGCAATGAATGCAAACAAGCAAAGCAACAGAGAAACAAAGTCGGGCACATCTAGGGGAATCAAATGAGGAGTAACAGCTAGACAACAGTAGTCTTGTTCTACGCTTCGCCTCATTCAGAGGGTCTATACCCTCAACCTTTGAGAAAGGATTGCTTCCTGGAGTAGTGGACTGTGTTCACAGGTAAACGTGAAATGCATACTTCACGTTTTCCCATGAAGTATGTAATGCATCAGTTTGACGCTATGAAGCTTACTGCGAGGTAAACAAATATCCGACACTGCAAAAAGAGAAGTGCTGATCCAAACGAGGCAGTTGTTAATATTAATTCAATATTTGGAAGCATGGTCAACATGGACTGGATGGCTTCAATGCACTTCCTCCTTCCTCCTGCCATCTATAAAACTATGGGCAGACTTCAATTCTAAAACAGCACATCATCATTCACAATTTCTGTTCTTTGATTGGAACAGTTTAAATTCTACTTAAATGGGAGAAAGCCCAGACTGTGCTGTAGGCAAGATTAGAATCATGTGGAATAATATGGAAGGCAACAGCCAGGGTAAAACAACAGAAGAACAGCAGAAGAAAACTATAGGATCATTAAGCAGAACATAGGAATGAGACAACTTACAAAGATGATGAGGCTCTGATACAGGAAGTAAATTAGTACACTGTGATCAAAATGAACTAGCCTAAATAGAAACCAAAGTAACATAAGAGGAGAAACCAGGTGAACAATAACTTCAACTCCAAAATTTTAAAAATTCATCAAATACAATACATAGCAGAATAAGCACAGAGACTGAATCAGCTTTACCCAGCTGCTTAATACTTAAGGTCCAACTGTCATTTGTGAAACATGGGCATCATAACACCTGTTTTTATTATACTAAATGCTAGATATTACATTATATGCATATGACCATTTGTGATGTTAGAAAACAGCCATGAACTTAGAAAAAGAGATTTCATATTTTCTTGCAAACCTTGAGTATACCAAAATTTAAGATGTGCTGATGGTAATTCAAGTGGCTTACAACATAGCTGTTCACCCTCTTTGTTTTCCTATTTACACAAACCAATGAAGAAACAGAATCAAATTCATTTCCATGATGTCCCATTTTTCTTATGTCATATAAATGAATGTCATGTATTAATGAATTGATGAAGTTAACTGAAATACTTCACCTCAACAAAGTCAAATCTGCAAGAGCCTCCTTCAACATCAAACGACAGAAAATTTAATGTGACCACATAGCCCTCTTGTTGGTTGATGACCCACTCACAGACTTTGTTGTGAGGATAGGGATTTGGGTGGTATGGAGACCGGAACTCTCCATTTCCAGAAAGGGTACCTCCACAAGCTAGGAAAAGTGAAAAAAAAAGAAAAAAGAACAATATTCATATACATGTAGTGGTCTGGGTGGAATAAGTATTAACATTTTGGAGCCAGAGCCTGACTTGAATCTGATAGGGACATTGGCAGGACTAAGTATTGTGACTGAAGAATTGGAGAGAGGGAAGTCTGGGCCTCCTGACTTAGGCTGCTACCCCAAGACCAGTCTCCCTCTGGTTAAAGGGACGCATGGATAGATGCACACACAGACAGACAGACAGACAGACAGATATACTGTATATATAGAGAGATAGATATAGAATGTTCGAATATCAAGTATCATTGGACCTAGGTATTTCAGTTTCTCTCATTCTTTGAAATATTTCCAATATCCTCCAAAAAAAATCTGTGAATAGGGATATTTTCATCTCAAGTCATGTACCACAGAAATATCTGTGATTAGGGCAATTCATGAAAACTGAGCTGAGAGTAGGCCAATTTGGTAGCATCAAGACCTCTCATGATATATTTGACTCCATCATGCATCATTGCTCACACAAGGCCCCCAAAGGACCAAGGAGTCCTTTTCTTCAAGGCACTTCAGAAAAGTTTCTTTATAGCAAGGTTTGCCTTAGTTTGTTAAAACCTTGCAATTCCTTCATGTCTCTATTGTTATGGTTATTATCCAAACACAAAACACCACTTGCTTTGTTATGTATAAAATCTCACCAACACTGTAGGCAGCCCTGAAACCAGCACGGCTGACTGAACTGTCAGACTTAAAACGGATCCAGAGAGAGTTGGAGGACGAGCGAATCGGAGATGGCAGGGTGCTCCCACAATATTTCCCTATCAGTGGATCAGTCTCCATCCTCCCGTCACGAACCTAAAAAAAAAAGAAGACAAATGCTGGAGATAAAAAACACTCACTTTTAATTCAGGCAGGTAACAAAATAAGGCTCAGCATATCAACTGCTCACATCCCATGATGATTCAGCTCACTTTAAAACATTAAGTAAACTATAACAGGATTTGTTGTCCAAGATGGTATGGATGACGCCAAGGCACGATCATTCCGCCATGAAGTAGTAAACAAACATATGAGGTGAAGATAGTGAAGCTCACAGTGTAACCCGAGACATTTGGTGAGGCATTTTGTATATAGAGAAAATAGTTATCATATCCATAACAGTATGATCATAGAAGATTCAATATAAGTTAAATTACTTTGCAAAAAATTAAGGTCAGCTCATCAGCAGAAATCTGGAGAACTTGACTGAACATAGGAGGTAATTCAGCTATGACATTGTTGAACTAGGGACACATCTAAAAGTTGCAGGACACTGGCCCTCGAGGTCTGGA
The DNA here is from genome assembly GCF_002775205.1 of Xiphophorus maculatus. Lineage (NCBI taxonomy): Eukaryota > Metazoa > Chordata > Actinopteri > Cyprinodontiformes > Poeciliidae > Xiphophorus > Xiphophorus maculatus. The sequence goes on from NC_036463.1 coordinate 482,112, forward strand.
TTTGAGAACCTCTGGTCTAGGATATTATCAGATACCTCACCTGTGACCGTGTCCATCTATAGAGCCTGAACCCTCCTACATAACCTGAACTTCTGAAAAGTCATGAGAGATCAAATCAAACTATGTTGTTGAATGAGCAGTACCATGACTAGTCTGAAGGACTTGAGTAGGAGACTGACAGGGGGAGAGGGGCTATGTAACACAGTTGGAAACTACAGCTCCAAGTATGAGCTGTGTCTCGAAGGTGGCGCTAGGTCCGCCCAGGAATTTCAGCCACAGCTGAATGGTATCCACGGAAGATAGAGGGATTTCTCAAACATGCATGAAAGAATCAAGACAACAGTTTCGGTATGTTTTTGATTAATAATATTATAACATGATGCTTATGCTTTTGCGCAGATTATTGTTTATTACTTTTTTAACTTTGATTGTGCTGTTTCTTAGAACAGAAATAATATATATATACAGTAAATATAAAAAAAAAAAAATCCCTTCTCACCCACCGCGGGTGGTTCTTATCCTCTGAGCTCGGGTCCTCTACCAGAGGCCTGGGAGCTTGAGGGTTCTGCGCAGTATCTTGGCTGTGCCAAGGACTGCACATTTCTGGACTGAGATGTCTGATGTTGTTCCTGGGATCTGTTGTAGCCATTGGTCCAGTTTGGGGGTGACTGCCCTGAGGGCCCCGATGACCACAGGCACCACTGTGGTCTTCACCTTCCAGGCCCTCTCCAGTTCCTCCCTGAGGCCCTGGTATTTCTCTAGTTTCTCGTGCTCCTTTTTCCTGATGTTGCAGTCGCTTGGTATTGCTACATCTACCACAACGGCTTTCCTCTGTTGTTTATCCACTATGACAATGTCTGGTTGGTTCGCCATTACCATTTTGTCTGTCTGGATCTGGAAGTCCCACAGGATCTTAGCTCTGGTCAATAGATCTATCTATTGACTGGATAGCTCAATATATATATATATATATATATATATATATACTCTAATATATATATGGCTCTAATTTTTTTTTTATACTGTATATATATAACATTACCCTGTTGTGGAACTAAAAGTTATCTTGCCGTCTTAAAGACTCTGGAGTCCACCGTTACTTGGACACTGACTCTGAGGGCTCGACTGCTTTTAAAAGAGGTCAAGCTTAAGTTCCTGTTTGTATGTGCTTAGTTTTAAGAATATATCCCATATGTTGCAAATTATGTATTTACTGTTTGACTCCAGTCAAAAGAAAAGGTGTCCAAACGTAATACTACAGACAGCAAATTACCAGGTCACCGATGAAGGTCTCAACCTAGGTCAAACTATTGAGGAAAGCTCTGGATGTGCCTAATAATTCAGATTTTCCATAAAAGGTAAAATAATTTGACTAAAAAATAATCTCACAAATGATTCAAACTGGAAATTTAAGTATAGTTAATAAGTCTTACCTCCACATAGTCAAAAGAGCAATCACTATGATTCTCCAGATCAATGTTAGTGAAGTTGAGGGCCACCTGTTCACTTGGAGGCAATGTGATCAAATAAATACACTGCCGGTTGTGGGCATAGTTGTTTGGCCAGTTGGGAGATATTAGGATCCCCTCACTGTCAGTGAATGTACCACCACAGCCAGGATCACCTTAAAAGAAAATAAAAAACATTTAGTACAATTAGTCATACACTTGTAAAGCACTTTATCAAGTCCAGTTGCTGTAACTCTGGTATTAATACATTCAATTTAAATTGTTTATTCCATTCCATTATTGGCTCTAGTACACTAAACATAGTCCACTGTACTATGTTCAATGTACTACAGTGAACATAGTAACGAAGAATTCAACTAATTCTTCATGACTCAAAAAATTTAAGGCAAGTTATTTTGACTTTTTTTTAACGCAGATGCAGCTTTTTCTGTCATGAAACTGTGGTCTGAGGTGGTGAGGCAGACGCAGTGGACCCAGTTGCTGAAAGAAATGATGACGGATTAATGGTGAAGAATGCACAAATAATCTCAAAATCCAGGCAGCACAGCTAGAGCGGAAAGGCTCTACCAGGTAGCACTGGTAACAAACAAAAACCAAAAGGAACAAGACAGAATCAACAGCCTGGTACGACAAGGACCCGACAAAGACACAGAAACACAGGTGGCAATAAATACACAGAGAGTAATCACTGAACGAGACACACCTGGGAACAATCAAGGGGTAGGCAGGACAACACGGAGACTCAAAAGACACAGAAACCCAAAATAAACACACAGAAAAACTCAAATCAACACAGAGAAAACCAAATCCTTACATTTTATGATTTGTAACTTAGCACCTTGGAAATGTTTAGATGGCATAAAAGGCATATAGATTGGATAGATGGATAGAATGATATTCAGTTAACCTGATACTGAGCTGTAAAGAACCAGCCTAGACTACATCTTGCTAAACTGTACTATCATGGTAACAAATGAGACCTTTTATAGTAACCAGTATTTACTTTTACACTTTTATGTTTGGGTCATCAGCAGAGGTCGGTGGTAACTAGCTATATACTTGAGTAACTTTTTGGTAAAAGTGTGCTTTTAGAAGTAGCTTTATTACACTGTACATTTTACTTTTACTTGAGTAATGATGAAGTATTGCTACCCACTACCAGATTTGTGGCAACTACCAGAGGGTAGTAAACCTAGGGTAGTAAACTGAGGTAGTGCTAGTCTTACTTGATTACATTTTTGGCTACTCAGCTCTGGCCACCAGGTACTTACTAGGTGATGTTGTGTATGTGATGTGGAAGCCTCTGTCAGAGACTGTAAAATCAGAGTGAAAGTGGATCCATGCAGCTGGCCCAGTTGTTTGCAGAGGTGGTGGTGATGCAGTATTGCAGTATTTCCCAAGAACCGGGTCTTCTGATAGAAGGCCATCCCGAATCTGCAACATATAAACAAGTCATTTGAAAGATATGCTAGGTTAAGCTAAAAGCACACAACCACAGAAAACAGTTTATGTTATTTTAGTACTTTGATTCAGAAATTGGACAAGATTTGCCTTTTTGACCTGTTGTGAAGCTCTAGAATACCAGAGATAAATGTGGTGTGTTTTACTTGCTGTTTGTACCTCCAGAAAATCATAGTTGCAATCAGGATGCTGTTCTATGCTAAGAGTCCCAAATGCAAATGTAATAAGCAAGCCAGGATCCACAGAAACTGTCCAGTAGCAGTCTCGTCCAGGCGGATAGTTTCCAGGGTAACCAGGTGAGTTTATATTGCCATAGGAAGCAGTCAGATCACCACCACACACTGAGAAGACACAAAGAATTCAACTTCATTGTTTCTGTTTGAAGCCCACCAGAAATCAAAACATTTTTGTTAAGCTTTTAAATGATTCTTAAAATTTGAAAATGATTGACTCAGCCAATTCAGAACAAATGTCTCCAAATACCTGGGTCTTTGGACTCCCACACGATTGTGAAGCCACCAGCATTAATAGAATGATCTGAACGAAACCAAAAGTACAAAGAATTGTGGGAGCTGTAAAGTTCTTGAGGATTATTTTGGCCACAGTATTTTCCAAGTATGTAAGCAGAGGGATTATCCCCATCATGAATCTGTAGAAAGTCAAAGTTGCAGTTGCTGCTGCTCTCCAGATGAAAGAATGGAAATGTGATGCGCAGAACCTGTAGAAGAGAGTGCACACAATTTCAAGAATGAAGTCAAATTCTAATAATAATGTCTTATTTTTACATTTGGTTCAAATATTGTAATGTCACCTGAGGAATGACAAAAAATACTTTTCATCCATAGTGAGTATATTTATAGTTAAACTGTCATTTTTCAATTGAACATACTTAGTGTGGCTCAAATCAGCGATACTTAGTTTGAAGAGTTTTCCACTCCTATCAGTTACGTGGTAGCAGCTCCTATTTCAGTACCCACTTTGCTGGAGTTCCAAGCATACAGAGTCAGGCTGAAAATGCTTGGTCACTGATTGACCATGGGCCAAATGGCAAGAATCCAAGTTTTAAGCAGACACTAAGATACCTTATTCGGATCAGTGCGGACCACCCAAGTACAGCTGACCAGGTGATCATATTCATCATGACCTGGGTTGTTGGGATAACTGAAAGAACCAGCAGGACCAGTCAGCTGGCCTCCACACTCTGCAAAATGAACCCAGACTTACATCAGACACTTTATATATATTTATATATATATACACAGTATAATGGGTTGGTATTATTAAAGCAGACAGGCTGAAGCAAAAGGTAGATGTGAGAGATTTAATTACAAAATAACAAATAAACTTCAAGGAAGACAAAAGGAGCTGAAACAAGCACACGGATTAAAGGAAAAAGCAAGGAGTGAGAGGAGAAGTGTTTAATTACAAGGAGAGTACATCCTAGCCAGCAAGGTGAATGGGCTGGCATCATTAAAGATGAAATAGTTGGACCTTTTCAGGTTGAAGATGGATTCAAAATCAATTCCCAAACCTGCTGCCAGTTTTTAGAAGACACTTTCTTCAAGCAGTGATACAGAAAAATGTCTGCATCTTTCAAGAAGACCATTGTTTTTATGCAGGACAATGCTCCATAACATGCATCAAACTACTCCACTATGTGTCTGGCCAGTAAAGGTCTTAAAGATGAAAGAACAATGAAGTGGCCCCGTTCCTCACCAGAACTAAACCCCATTGAGAACTTGTGGGCCCTTCTTAAACAGTTCACATCTCTGATCAGTGTCTGGGAGGCTGTGGTTGCTGCTGCACTAAAGGTTGATCGTCAACAGATCAAGAAACTGACAGACTACATGAGTGGAGGACTTATAACTGTTATTGAAAAGAAGGGTGGCTATATTGGTCACTGATTTATTTTTCAAATGTCAGAAATGTTTGTCAATTTTGAATTGTATATTTATTATTCTCACTTTAACAGATGACAATAAACAAGTGAGATGGGAAAAGTTTCAGTTTAAATTCAGTTGGATAATAATCCTGCACACATAAATATTGTTTTAAAAAAGCCACAATCTCACTTTTACTTTCTTAAATATTCAGGTTTGAGAGGTTATTAACATTTTTGGATTGACAGAGAGCGCTGTAGATGTTCAACAATAAAATTAATCCTCAAAACCAGAACTTGCATAATAATTGTGCACAGAGTGTATATATTAATCTATTCTTGAATATTCTCTGCCTCCAGTCTCTCTTTTATGCCATTCCTTATAGTTTCGCTTTAATCCTCCCAGTTTTGTACCTTGTTGTGGGGTCTGACAGAATGGGCCTGTCCACTGGGCAGTACAGGTACATGTGAATCCATTAATGCTGTCAGTGCAGGTTCCTCCATTTTGACAGGGGTTGCTCAAGCATTCATTGATATTCTGATCACAGTGAATTCCTTGCCAGCCAGGGTTGCAGTTGCAGATGTAGCCAGATGCTGAAGTGGTGCTCTGCAACACACAGACATTAAAGAATGAAACTACATTTAGTTTCATTTTAGACTTAATTCATTTAATTTGGGGTCTAGCTTGTGATATGACCAAGCTGCAAATGCTTCTTTAATTGAATAACTTACCTATATTTAAAAAGGTAGGTATTTTTCCCCCAAAATATTTCAAAGTATTGACAAAAATAAAATTAATAATGAATCTAATTTAAAGATTTCCATTATACCTGTAAATGTATTTTATAATGAAGCAGAATACATACCCGATGGCAAACATGCATGCTAAAATACTTCTGAGCCTATCAGCACATCCTTTTAAGGAACTTGACTTGAGATGAAAGGAGATACTTCTGACATTTCCTTTTTGCTTTTCTTTGAAGGTACACCTAGATCAGTGCTTCTAATGCTACGATACTGATGTCTGAGAGCAAGTTAAAAAGGTAAGTAAAGCTCCTCTTTTTGCTGCAATGAAGTTGTAAACCTCCCAAACAATGCAAGCTAGTGCCACCTATTTTAGCTTCACGGATATGGACAACCCAATGGAAGTGTTCTGTCAGTCTCAGCTCCCCACTGGAGCAGCTATGCTTGTCTTAGTACTGGGTTTTGAAAGGAAAATCTATTTTTATGTGTCTGTTTATACGGAGTCCCAGGTCCTGTCTGGGGTTTTATTCTATGAAACAAATGTCATTTTTTTCCATTGGTGTAATCCAGGACCTGTAACTGTGATCATCTCTCCAGTATAAATATTGAGCTGTTGGATATAACTTTTTGTTAAGAATAACCCCTGAGAGACTTCTTTCAGTAGTAGTGTACATTGAACGATCAGCTGTGTGTCGCGTCATAAGCTGAGTTGTCACTTAGCTACAGCCATTACACACCAGAGTTTACTCTGACACTCATTTGTCTTCTAATCTTTCAGTGCTTCAAACAGTCTATCACCTGCTCCATCAGAGGAGGTTAAACATTTGATTTAATATCAAAGACACACCCAGCTCCTGTGGACAGCCTCCTTCTACTAAGGCAGATCATCATGTATTCTTTCTATACCTATCTTTATGTTTAATCTCTAGTTTAGGGGCAGCCTTACACCAAACAAAAGGGGTGGATTTCATTTTGTTTTAATAAGTTCAGTTCAGGATCAAGGCTGTTATTTTTCTCTGCAACCTTTACCCACAGATTTTCAGTCACATCTCAAATATTTCATCTAGAATATTACAAACCGTCTTGAGCATGATTTTCATCAAAGTATACAGAGTCTTCAGTGAGTCTTCTTCAACGTTTCTGTAATACTGGCCTCTACAGGAGATGTTAATTTGGTTAATATCCCTGTGGGATTAATTAAGTAAATTTTAATTGAAAATTAAATTAATTTAAAAGGAATACAGTGTTCCAACATCTTCCCAATTTTCTGGAAGTTTGTTCAAGATTTGTGGTGCATAGAAGCTGAATAGTGTTTCTCTATGTTTGATTCTGGTTTTATTGATGCAGAGTAGGAAAAAACCTGAAGACCTAAATAGTCTGGAAGGTTGATACAACAACAGCAGATCTTTAATGTATTGTGGTGCTAAGCTGTTCAGTGATTTATAAACTAACAGTATTTTAAAGTCTATTCTCTCAGTGTTAGGACTTTAGGTCTGGGGTGATGTGCTCTATCTTCCTGGTTTTAGTCAGAAAACCAGCAGCAGCATTCTGGATAGATTTTTTTTAGGCAAACCTTGGTTCTGCATCCACTGTTGCAGAAATTGATGTGACTGACGATAAACACATGGATGAGTTTCTCTAGATCTCGCTGAGACAATAGTCCTCTAATCATGAAAATGTTCTTCAAGTGATAGAAGGCCGACTTTGTAGCTGTCTTTATGTGTCTCTGAAGCTTCAGGTCTGAACTTCAGAGCTTTTCTTATTTTAACATGCACAACATGCACATGTGCAGCTAGGATGCAACTCTCTTACCGTACAATGTCCATTGACACAAGGGTTGTTAGTCTCACAGATGTTGCTTATCTGGGTGCAGCCAGATGGACCATAGCCATTGCCTGTGTATCCTTGTGGGCATGTACACAAAGGGAATGCTGAACCTGGTACATGTTTAAGAATAAAAAAGGATAAGACAAAGATCCGATGAGCTTTTGCTGACCCTATTCTTGATCATAACTTATGTACAAAAATCCATTTATTTAGTGTATCATGGGCAGTAAAATGTCTCTACTTTTAAACAAAATTATACACATTTTGAAACATCTCTCTTTAGCTAGTTTAACATGCTTTATATCCTACATGATGTTCTAAAATCAGAGACACTTGTTTACCTGGGTTGGAGGAGCAAATAGCTAGAGGATGACATCCTCCGTTGTTGGAAGAACAGATATTACTTTGTGTGCATGTTCTCCCATCCCCCTCATAACCTGCACAAATACAAGGCAAAGCATTAAAAATTAATTGCTTATTTCCAGCTTTGTAAAAGTGCACACATTTAATTTTTTATTACAGATATATACAGTGATTACTTGTCATATCTGTGAATGCAATACATGTTTCATTAATCAGTACATCTGTAAATCTACAATTGCAAAAGCAATAACTGTACAGTTATACCAGGGGGGCAAGAACCACAGTGGAATGAACCCATAGTATTCATGCACTGGACCACTGGGGTAGTAGAGCAGCCACCATTATTTGTCAAACATTCGTCCACATCCTGACAGCTGTAGCCATTTCCTTGCCAACCTGAAATATACAATAAATCAAGAACATATACGTTTAGACACACTGTTGTCCAAGTTTAAGTAAAGTAAGTAGATATTTAGTGTGGTAGCAAAAACAGAAGAAACTATTGGAAGGATAACTGCAAACAGAGAATTTAAAGTAGGGGCATTCAACTCCAGTCATTGTGGGTCTTTGCTCTACACCTTTTAGATGTGTCTGGTATAACAGACTTCAACCAAATGGATAAATTACCTTTCTGTTATGCAGATGAGTTGAATACATTCTAAGCTTGTTATCCTCAAGCCCCACATTCATGCAAGGATTCATTACAAGAGTATAAAGTGCTGGAAGTGATAGCTTTGCAATTTTATGCACAAAATGAGCTCATTTTAGATTTGATGCTTGGCATGGGTCTAGTTGGGACAACTCAACACAACTGACTGGACTGGATTCCTGACCCTAAGACTTAACTTGCAGTTAAGTCTTAACTTAACTGCAAGTTAAGACTTGCAGTTAAGTCTTAACTTAACTACAAGTTAAGTTAAGACTTAACTTGCAGTTAAGTCTTAACTTAACTGCAAGTTAAGACTTGCAGTTAAGTCTTAACTGCAAGTTAAGACTTAACTTAACTTAACTTGCAGTTAAGTTAAGTCTTAACTTAACTTAACTGCAAGTTAAGTTAAGTTAACTTGCAGTTAACTTAACTTAACTTAAGTTAACTTAAGTCACGTGGGTGACGTGGGTGGTGACGTCACCCACGTTGGTGGGAGACAACGTTGCATGTCTCTCACCAATTTCCTGTCTTGTGACTGACAATGAAGGTCTCTAGTGCAGCAAAAGTTTTTGAAATAGAATAGTTAGAATAGGGGCAACAAATGAGTGAAAAAGTATTTGTGGGCATAAGGGAGAAGATCTCTACATGGTGTTTGAGGTCTCCTGGTCCTCACACGATACTGCAACACTCATTGGCATGACTGTCATTAAAATTACTAAATGCATCTTGAAATACTTCCAGAAACCATTGTTGGTAAACACAATCCGCCGTGCCATCTTGTGAGGCCGTGATGCCAATAGGAGGCCATTGAACACTGTTCAGGAGTGTTGCTGTGTCCTGTGGGCCAAGACCAGGGGTGGGCAACTCCAGGCCTGGAGGGCCGGTCTCCTGCAACTTTTAGATGTATCTCTACTTCAACACACCTGAGTCAAATAATGAGGTCATTAGCAGGACTCTGGAGAACCTGACTGCAGTTAGGTGATTCAGCTGTTGGATTCAAGTGTGTTTGATCAGGGAGACATCTAAGAGTTGCAGGACACCGGCCCTCGAGGACCAGGATTGCCCACCCCTGGCCAAGACTCACTTGATATGGACTGTTTCAAAGTAGGTTCTTGTTCTGCGTAGTGTAGGGATGCAAGTTATGTAGTAACGAGTAAATCTAAAGTTGGCTGATCTTATTGACTGACTAATGATCAATGGATAAATGCCCAGATAGCAATGGTAATCCAACGTTGACTTATAGACAGAAAGGAATTTATGGTTAAGATCGATGAATGATGATGAATAAACCATCAAACAATCATCCAATTCTAGCCAATTAACTAATGTTGAAAAGATGCCATTGAATCAATGTTGTTTTGTGATCAAATTCTAATGATTAAAATGCTAACATTTGATCCAGTGTTTTCAACACTGTTCCTCCAGGCACACTGCCCTGCAAGTTTTAGGTATTTCCCTAATTCAACACATGATTTCAATTGATGGCTGATTAACAGGGTTTTGCTGAATTGAAAAAATCTGAAAACATGCAGGTCAGTTTGACTTGAGAACCAGGGTTGGAAAAAACTGTTAATGTTGAATCAAAGTAAGCTGTTAATCACCCACTGATTTAATCCGGGTGTGGCAGAAGGGAAACGCCTAAAACATACAAAGCAGGTGGGCTGAAACAGTGATCTAAACCTGCTAATCACTGATTCAGTTTTTTGATTCTTGGATTGGTAACTGGTTAACCAGACAAATTACTAGCTGTGTGGAATCTTTATCAGCATATGGACATTTTTGAATGAATTTGATCATCAACTTATTTGGAAATGTTTGCGGTTGATGGAAAATGTAACCAGGTATTCGATGGAAGTTTATATATATATATATATATAAATATAATGATAGCCAAATGAAGCCTTTTCTTGGATTTCTATTGGCTCTCTGATTCCTTACATTTTTTACTTATCAGGCCAGAATTTTACTCTTCCAACAGCATTAAGTCTGTTTCTGCTGTGCAAGACTGATATATCTTTGCAGAGCAAAGACATAGTGGAAATTTCAAGAAGGTGAGAATTTTGGAGGGGAAGGGGTTTGATAGGTTTATTTTGTCATAACCTGCAAAGATAAACTCATGAGTAAATGAACAGGAGGATAATTTTCCTAACAGGGTTAATTATTTTTATTTAAGAATCTTGTGAGTGATCATCTCGAAATCTTCCCACATGTCAGATTTTTTCTTCTTGCTGGCTCCATTTCAATCAAGTTTATTTGTGTAGCACATTTCAGCAACAATGCAGTTTCAGAGTGCTTTACACAATAAAAACACACAAATAAAAAGTCATAAAATACACCATAATCAACAATTGAGAAAACCGGTAACAAACATTATATTTTGATGAATCCCATCATCAAAATCATTAATACACATGAACTATGGTCAAGGTTCCTTTTATTTTGGCCACTGCTGAAAACAAATATTCCTCTGATGCGTGATCAAATACATTAACCCATGAAGCGGCACGGCTCATCACGCTTTTATTTTGAAAACCGACACGCAAAATGAAGCAGTCACGTGACCCATGCGAGGCATCGTTTGTTGTCAGTCACGTGGTTTTCAGCAAGACGACACAAGCATCGAAGCGGGGCTTCATCTGACACGCCCCCTTTTTACTGTACACGCCTCAAAGCCTGACTTCAGATGGCCCATCACTACTGTATATATACTACTATAAATTGTACTATAAATTATTTATATACTATAAATCATTTTTTCAACTCCCTAAGTTCTATCTTTAGGTCTTCCGATAAACAGGCCTTTACTTTAAATATTGATCGCCTCATTTTAACATGAGTGCACCATCATAACTGTGACACTATGCTGCAGTTTGACAGGTAAATGTGAATATATATGTGAACTAACATTAAGATGAATATTCATGAATATTCATTAGCATGTCCTTATTAATTTAGCTGTGAGTGTACAAGGGTAACCGCACAGTTTGTGTTTGTTCTCAGACCTATAACCAGTACATTACTTAATATTTCAATGTTTTTCAAAACTTTTCAAATGTTTATTATCCTTCTAACAGGCCCAACCCGGTGACATCACCACTTATTTCTGTTTTTCAGCTGCTGCTGCTCAGCAGTTTGACCCAAAGCTGACAGACATGAACTACAGCCTTACTGTCAAAAAGTGGCTTTGTTACGCAACAGAGCAGGAGGAAGGCATCAAGGAACCAAAGTGACGCCAATCAGAGTCAGACTTGGGTTACCCCAACTTGTACTGTTTCCCTGGTTCATTCAGTACAAGGCTTAACCTCATGGAATAGAATAGAATAGAATAGAATAGAAGTACTTTATTCATCCCAGCAGGGAAATTACTTTGCAGTTACAGCATAGAGACAAGACACAATAACAACTACCACTGAGTAGTAGTTGTAGATAAAATAAAAATAAAATATAAAATGCTATAAATTGTAAAAATATGAAATGCTGTTAATATAAAAAGCAACTTAAGAGCAGTCCTTGCAAAGATTCAAAAAATGCAGATACAGTATGTATATGTAAATATATGTACAGCAGTGTGCCACAGTGCAGTTGTGCAAAATTGGACTGATTAGTGCAGAACAATGATTTAGCTTTTATTGTACAGTGAGATGGCATGTGGCAGGAAGGATTTCCTGTATCTGTCCCTACGACAGCGGAGCTGGAGCAGCCTATGTGAGAAGGTGCTCCGCTGTCTGTCCACTATGTGGTGGACAGGGTGCTGTTTATTGTCCATGGACGTTGTTCTTTCATGGACGATGGAATGTTGTTCAAAAAGGAGTCAAATGTGTTTACAGATTTATGGCTATTTTCCTAAATAAAATGTAATATAAATGTTGTCATTTTTAAGTTTGTGTAGACACTTTTTTTGAAAATATGTATTATAAGATAATTTTGAACAACATGATATCCATCGTCTGCCAACAAAATTGCCTGTTTAACACCAGTGAAGAAACCTTTAATGGTATGTTATGATGTAGAACTATCAGAGCAAAAAGTGTACATGAATCAACATTTATTCCTTAACTTTGAATATAAATCAACACAAATGTGTAGATCCACATTCAGATGATGGTTGAATCAACATTGATATAGTGCCAGTTATGTTGAAACCCTGATGTTGATTCAACATGTAAGTCACCGACCACTTTCAATATCGTTTCAATGTCAGGCTTCAATGTGGATTCAATGTTTCTGCCCAACATTGTTTCAGAGTTCATTCACTCATATTTTCCCATCTTGTTGGCCATTTTTTTAAAAACCTGAGTTTTCTCTTGTATCAAGAGGGTCGACTGTCTTTCCGTGACTGAAGAGCAAAATATTTTATATGCTGACTTTAAAAAAAGGAAGCACATCATTATATTTGAATATGTTTTTGTGTCAGCTGTATTAAATACTGACAAGATAAAAAGAAAATTTTGATATTCGCACATGGGAGAGCAGAAGAGGACAGAGGATAATTTTTAGACCTTTGCTGAGGTAGATAAGATCAGGGGATAAGATTAGCTTCACATGCAAGGATCACCGATCACCAGTCTTCCAAATTTAAGGAAATAGGTGCCGATAAATCATCTGACCCAGAAATCAGTGTGCCCCTTCTTCAAAATGTTTTTTTAAAAAAAAGGAAATGCTACATCACAGCAAATATAACCTTATCACGACTATGATGAGACCCATAGCAAACATCAAATCTGAAATGTCCTCATTTTAAGCATTAAAGTCTAAAGTTCCTCAATTTAAACATTTATGTCATCTATACTCTGTGGTGAATAAATACCATTTAAAAGCCACTTGGTTTTCAATTTATTCAACTTTATAAATGGTCACAACTTTTCTTCAATTTAGGTCACATATTAATACGTATGCACCATGTAAAACATGGGGATTTTCTCAGTTGTTTTCAATAAGGGTGAACCTGCATAAAACTCAAAATTAACTTGCTTATGTGATTCTTGATGGGATTTATTTTTAAATAATGCCATTTTCTTTTGTTTAACCCCATGAATTGGGAACATTTTATTTGTATTACCAGTATTCTTCATTATGGCTTAGTTTGCTTTTGGATTTCTTTAGTTCACCATTTTCAGTCCAATTCATGTTTGAAAGTGCAGTATAAAGGTAAACATCTAAAATGTGGGTCATTTTTTGTATCACTACCACAAAAGAGGTTCACCAACAGAAAAAACGGCGAGTTAGTATTTTGAGTGTTACCAGCAGGACAGGCTCCACAGTAGAAAGAACCCTGAGTGTTGTAACATGGAACAGGAGGGTTGGATGAGCAGGGTTTGGTGGGCAGGTTACACTCATCAACATCAGACACACATGCTGGGTTTCCAGCTGGAGCTTCCCATCCACTCTCACAGATGCATTGGTATTTGGGCTGTTTATTGAAGCAAACAGTCAAACTGAGACCCATGATGTCAAAACCTCCACATAAAGCATAACCAATAGGTGTTACAAGCTTAAGTGGTGTGTAAAATAATCATTGTCAAATAACTAAAGTCACTAATAATTTTGCTCAAAAGATAGAGCTGTTTTTTAATTAGACAAAAAAACTAAACCAAAGCATCATCATGTGATTTAAGTGGCAAAGCATATGTATCTAGATAGGGTTACTCTAAATAAATAAACATACTGCCAATATTTAACACATTAAAAAACCCACTTAGAAACACACAGAAATGTTTCAAAGGATAGGAAAGTATGAGCCAGTCAAGTATGGTCATTCATACTTGGTCATTCATCAAGTATGATGAATGACCAAGTATTGTTTACCCAATGTTTACGATGGGTAAACATTGGCAGACGAATGTTTATCCATCGTCTGCCAACAAAATTGCCTGTTTAACACCAGTGAAGAAACCTTTAATGGTATGTTATGATGTAGAACTATCAGAGCAAAAAGTGTACATGAATCAACATTTATTCCTTAACTTTGAATATAAATCAACACAAATGTGTAGATCCACATTCAGATGATGGTTGAATCAACATTGATATAGTGCCAGTTATGTTGAAACCCTGATGTTGATTCAACATGTAAGTCACCGACCACTTTCAATATCGTTTCAATGTCAGGCTTCAATGTGGATTCAATGTTTCTGCCTAACATTGTTTCAGAGTTCATTCACTCATATTTTCCTATCTGGGTGGTACATACATACATATTTTGTTTATATCAAATATTTCTGAAAACTATTTACATTTGCAACTATAAAATATTATATTGGTAAAAATATTAAGAACAAGTTACCTGTCCAGATACCACCCGGTCTGAATCAATGCATAGGCCATGTACACACAAGTCCTGTCCGCCATTCCTGCAATCATCATAACGCACAGTGCAGAGATTCCCGGACCACTCTGGAGAACACTGGCAACTGCAACAAACAAGCAATTTCTAAGAATACATTTTGAGAATCTGCACTGAATCCTGGCCATATAAAGACACTCTAGCCATGCCGTTTAGGAATTTCTCATCTCCCTTGTTCAGACTACCAAAGGCAGCTTCTCAGCTGTTTATGTTACTGCCAGTGCTAAAGCTAATGCGTGTTTCAACTGCATTCAGTAAGTTGTGAGCAATCTCTCTTTTAAAGAAAACAACCCAGAACAATCCAGCTATCAGCTGAATGTCATAAAGATACATGTGAAACTCGTATAGATTCATTCCACACAGAAAGAAATATTTCAGGCCTTTCTTGTCATTTTGATGATATTTTAATAAAGGCCCAGAATAAGGCTTAAAGACAGTTAAAAACCCAATTTAGTGTCTCAGAAAATTTGAATTTTACAGAAGATCATTTGTCGAGAAAATCCGAGCTCATCCCACTTCCCCATGCTGGAGATTTTAGTTTAACAGTAATAATAAATAAAGTTATCTTTAAATTGAATCACTCAAGTGACATCAAGGCCCAACAGTAGACTTAGGTATCAATAAAATAAATCTGGTTGTGTGTGTTGTTTTTGTCTCATGCAAACTTTGCTTTAATTCTACTTTTCTCTATTTAATCATAAGAAATCATAGTCAGTCAGAGAGAGTCATTAAACAGGAAAAGCAGGTTTCCTGGAAAAAGAGGAAGTTTCCAGCCTGCAGATTTATAAAAATAGCTGAGACTATTCTTTATTTCAAAGGTAAAGTTTTAAAGAATGAAATCTAAACATTTTGAGTAATTGGATAAGATTCAAAGTAAAATACTTATATTAATATTGGTTTACTTGTAATAATACTTACACTTACATTTGTGGGAACACTTACAAGAAAAACAAGTAACTGTAACTTTGGCATCAAATAATTAGAATCATGTATTATTCTTGGTTTCTTTTCAGAAAAACATCTGTAATAACTCACATTAGGATTATAATAAGTATAATTAATAAGTTATGGTTATAAAATTATAAATGAATGCTAAATCAGAGAAGCTAAAGAAAATAAATGTGATATAAATGTGATTTTGACATTGAACTTGAAATGGTGTAAAAGGTGTAACTGCAATTAAACATCACTGATATGTTGGAGGTAGATGGTAGGTGAAAGGTGAACGGTTAAGGGAAAAAGAGGAACTAACAGGAGAGCAGAGATGATCAACGCCTTATTTGGAGAAAAGGTGAAAGGCAAGAGACATAGGAGGTTGAGCAACCCTGAGACATTAGCACAGACATTAGGACATAATGTCTGTAAGACAGTGATGGATATGAGATCATCTGTCTGAGCAGTCAGCCAATGAAAACGCCCCAAAAGGGTGGATAAACCCTATAAAAGGTGGGAGCAAAAGAGGAACCTTTGGTTGGATCCTCCGGGCAGCTTCGAGCCAAGATCGAGATGGACAAAGAACTCTGCAGCTGAAGAAGAGCCGGGGCCACAGAGCCGAAGACTGTCCTGCCATGGGGACCAACCCGTCAGCCCCACAACCTGTGGCTTCGAATCGCACTTCTCTCATCGGCTGGGTTCAGACCCCAAAGACAAAGATGAAGACAAAGACAAAGAAGAAGAACTGGTGCCTTTTTTCCTGCCAGCACCAAGTCCTGTGTGACCTCACCATCCATGCGGAGAAGAAGCTCATCAGACCTACAGAGATCCCGGCCTTCGCCGATCAACATCTTCCTCCTGCTGCAACACCTTCTTCATCATCAAGCCAGGTCTGGGGTTCGAAACGCCAAACTCCGTCCGTCTCTCTCAAAGGTTCCCTTTTTTAGTTCTCAGTGTCAGCAGTAGGGAAAGATAGACTAGATGATTGATTTTACTTATTTGATTATTTCTGCTACTGAATTAAGCTGTACTGACCCTTGCAAAAATGCTTTACTAATAAAATATTTAGCATAAAGAAAATCTAAAAGATGTTGTGGACATTCAGTTAATGAGTCACCTTAAAGTTCTTTGATGGTTGTAAAATAGCTGTGATGTTTGATTCTGGAGAGGAAGAAGTGGAAAATGTTTTTAGGTTGCTGGTAGCCCAAATGTAAAACATCATCCTTGGGACTCGCCCGAGTCACTAAAACCTACCTGGTTCAATAACAAATGCAAGTTGTAAAATAGAGAACGAGCGACCGTTAACAGGTGTGCTCTGTGAAACTAGTTGGCTGCAGGCTGCTCAGTCTGGCTAATTCACAGGGGGAAGAAGGGTGGGACACCTGGATGTAGGCCGTTAAAAATCAGGTGAATCGTTTCTCGAAACCAGCTTAAACAGAGTTTACTTCAGTTCTGGACAGGATAAATCCCAGCAGATTTAGGAAACTCAATTAACCCGTTAGAAGGAGAGCTGGTAGCACATCTCCCCTCTCAGAAGAGGAAGTAGAGAGTGAGAGAGTAGAGACAGAAAGGAGGGGGGGGGGGTCTTGCGCAACAACACATTATAGAAATGTTCATGTCTTTGTACTTGATTGGGTCTCCTTCTGCCTGATTAGGCAGTTTGCTGCCTAATCAGGCAAAGTATCACATGGTCACTGAAAAAAAAAACTGATATCTGCCAGCCTCCATTTTCTAACTACTGACATCTCATGCAGCCACTTCTGGAATGTATACATGCGCAGAAAGCACCACAATAAACTGAAAATATGAGAGAGATTCAATTGCCTTTGTCTTTGTTGAAGGCAAACATTTGGACTTATTACATTTTTCACAAAGTTTCCAGGAAGACTAAGCAAAATGGAGGATCCATGGAGAGCATAATTACATCTAAGCACAGATCAATATTTAGAACTTTAAAAAAAAAAAACATAGTCTCCACCTGTCATTCTGGCTTGCAAAACACACTTCATCAGATCATGAGGAAAACAAGGATTTAATTTTCAGATTCATTCATTATCTGTAAATCATAATTATCAAAATAAGAAGGAAAGACTTGAAATCATTTCCTCATGTGCAATGAATCTATATAATACACAGGGTTAATTGTGAAATGAGGGACACAAATATTGTACTCTTTTTATTTATTTTTTCACTGCCAGTGCTTTAGCTAACGAGTGTGTCAACAGCATTGAGCAAGCTATGAGCTTAATAAATGCTCTATTTTTATTAGAGTATTATTAATGAAAGATGAACGTGTTTCAGGTTTGGTGTATTCTACTGTATCATTCTTTCTTAATGAAACAGAGAGTGGAAATGTTAAACGATGTGTGGGTTAAATTCACACTGAAGAACAAACAGAGCAACCGTTAAAAAGATGAACTAACAATATCACATTTTTACCTTCAAAATCAGATGGTTTAAAAAATGTTTACAAAGCCCTCAGTTAATCTAAAGGTTTTTTTTACCCCTCCAGGGGCTATTTTTGTGGGCTCTAGTGTCCCTTATATCACAGTAGGCTGACAGGAAACGGGGAAGGAGAGGGGGAAACACATGCGGCAAATGGCGGCGAAGGCCCCGTTGAGGACTCAAGGCCTCCAAATACGGGTCGTGCTAACCGCTACGCCACCACGGCACGCCCCTTAATCTGAAGTTTTATCCCACACTGTCTCTAACAAACTTGTGAGAAAATCAACAGTTTTGTGTATTTGAATCATTTTTTAATGTAGCAGTTTCGTGTCACTTGCTGACTCAGTGGTTTTATATGCTGAACTTTGTGCAGCACTTAGGTCAGCAAAGCTTTGACCGGACTTTACGCAGCTGATTTGGCCAATTTGTAGCTTACATTTCCATCCAAGACTTTTCTGCTTCAAGTTTTTCGACTAGTAAACAAAGTGATTTTGGGATGCCTAGATTTTATCACTGTAATAAGTATATGATTATGTACTTTGACATAATATTAAATGTTACCATAAAGGTATATGCTGACAGTATTTTAAACTATAAAACATTTTGTGTATTATTCTTACAAGAAGTATAGCTTAATAGCACTGGAAAGCTAAAGACTTACGTAAATGATCCAGGGCTGTTGACACAGGTTGCCCCGTTCTGACAACCCTGCAGTGTTCCTGCAAATGCCTGGCATTCATTTACATCACTGGCACAGTCAGCACCCTAACACACAACACACATACATAAAGTACATAAAACACAGATGGTAGCATCACAACCACATTCAAGCACATCATAAGCCGAAACTAACATATAAACTATGTATTTTTATTTCTTAAACAGTGTAGAACTCACAGCCCAGTTGCTTGGACACAGACAGTGATAGGAGTTCAATAAGTTCAGACATGTTCCTCCATTCTGGCAAGGATTACTGCTGCAAGACACTCTCTGGACTGTCTGGAAGAAAAACAAGCAGGAAACCAGAACTTCCTGCATAGTTTCTACTTCTGAGGCATGATCACACATTTCTAAGTCTCACCTGTTGAAGTTCTGTTACTTGGTTACCCAGTGTTGTCACCTGAAAGAACCATGGGAAGTCAGTTTTGTTGTGGAAAAGTGGTACACATTCTTAATAGCTTTATATTGTTACACCAATGAAGATAATTTGTGGCTTAAATTCAAATAAACATGTGCAAACTGTTAAATAAAATCAGACAAACATTTATTTCCTGTTAGAAAATATAGCTGTGAGGTTGCTAGTAAATGCCATGTGTTTCTCTGCTTTTATGATAAAAGGTGTCAGCTTCAAATGATTCTGTTGAGGCAAGCACTGCTTTAGATATGAATCTCCTTATTTCACAAGAAGAATGTGGAAGAGTGAATCATTTCAAATGTAATTTAGTGTGTTTCCATTGGTAGGAGCAGTGGCTCCAACAACAGACGTCCTTTAGCTGTTGTAGAGGTTGTCCCTGACATAACCCAAGTTTTCTTTGATATGGCAGCTTTCTAACAGTCAGGAACTTCTCAATTCCATATATCTAACCTTCAACATTTATTACTGATGACTTCTAGTAATGATCATCATCTTCACATAAAATATATTAGATTTCTGTTACCTTGGTATTAAGTTGGTTGAGGTTGTTGGAGATTTCAGGGGGAATTGCTCCTCCATGGGTCTTGATGTCATCAATGTCTTCTTTATTAGCTTTGATCTAAAATAAGAATGAAAACACAGTTAAAATTATTTTTATTTGGGCACCAAATTCACTAGTTTATCAAAAATATTGCAAGTTTCACTAAAAAAATGAGTGCAACAAAGTCATATCCTTGCCATAACCAATTCAAAGGTGTGTTTTTTGTTGTGTTGGATATGAATGAAGGGAGTGATGCATCACTTGTCAGTGTCACGATTTGGGGTGAGTGGTGGTGAAGAAGACCCTGAGGACCCAGGTTGGGATGAAGAAGTGATGATTTTGAAGATGAAAATACAAATCCAGAATGTCCAGGCAGCAAAGACTGAGCAGGAGGCTAAAAGCTCAAATTCTGGTAGCAACTGGTTACAAACTAACTGACAGCAACAAGACGTCAGACTAGACAGAATCGACAGACTGGTATGACAACTAGACAGATTAGACAAGGACCCAACAAGGAACACATGTGGGATTAAATACACAGAGGGTAATCAGGGAACGAGACACACCTGGAAACAATCAAGGGGTAGACAGGAAAACAGGAGACTCAAAAGACACAGAAACCCAAAATAAACACTCAGAAAAACTCAAATCCTTACAGTCAGTCAGGGTACTTACCGTTTTTTTTGTTCTTCTTTTTTTCTTTTTTTTTTTTTAAATTAAAAAAAATAACTTAATATAGTAGACACCACTGCTCTGACAAAGCTTAACAACCTCACCACCTGTAACTAGCCCAGAAATATGTATGGTTGGTAAACATTATATTTAAGTTATAAAAGTTTGTGCAATTTTACATGGTAGAAATTATTATGTAAGACTTAAATTCTAAACCAGTTAAGCTATCATCAATCAAGCAGTCTGCTACAAAACAGGACAGATTCTTTTGCCACTTCAAATCATAAAACAGCTAAAATAAGTCCAAAGAAGAAAAGCATTGGTTTAGTAGCTGATGGCATAATGATGTGGAGCATGATGTCTGGCTTTGTCAACACTCTGATGCCAAGCTCTGCAGCATGTTGGTAGGATGCTGTTAGCAGGTGTCCACAAAGACATCCTCACAATATTATTTAAAAGAAGCTGTTCCATGGAATCAGGGATTAACACAAAGTTTTAAAACAAAAATGTACAACATGATCTGTTGTGATCAAAAATAAAAGAGATGGATTTTAATGAGTCATACTAATAGTATAGCTATGACATGACTTCCCAATCAGTTTCTTTTCAGATAAAGATATTTTCAGTTACTGACAGCTAAAAGTCATTTTAACTAATAATACATACTTTTTTCCAGGAATATATTTTAATACGATTAATATTTTTTCAGGGATATGATTTAATGCATTGCATTAAAATGCTTACTGCACACAAGTTGCATCCTGAATCAATTGACTGCAGTCCTCAGGTCACTTGACCTTTGAGCTTACTGTGTGGAAGTCTAAACTTGTTATTCCCTGACTTATATGAGCAGAAACAGCCTTCTATAATTAATACACAAAGTTTATAACACATGTCCTCTTGTTAACAAAGGTAGACTAAGTAGTCTGCTGTGTTACTGATGGTTATGTGCAAAGAATAAACTTATGGTCATTGTTTCCTATGTGAAGTCAGACATAGTAAAGACAGATTAAAACACCAAATCTCACACAATAAATTTTGCCCAGATTACAGTTCATCATTAGAATGAAGTTTCAGATTTCAGCTTGAAATTTTATTCTAATTTTATAATGTAGTTTCTCAACTCTGTATCAAAACAAGTCAACAATTGAAACATTACATTTAGTCAAGTGCCATTGTTACATATCAGATTGTTGATTCATATTTCATTGATTACAGCATGTTTCAAAACCAACTCTGAACAGCTAGGATTTTATTCTAGATTTAAAGGAACTCGGTGTTTCAGCTCTTTTACAGTTTTCTGGAAGTTTGTTCCAGATTTGAGGTGCATAGAAGCTGAATGCTGCTTCTCCACGTTTGGTTCTGCTTCTGTTGATAAAGAGTCTGGAAGGTTGATACAACAACAGCAGATCTTGAATGTATTGTGGTGCTAAGCCGTTCAGTGATTTATAAACTAACAACAGTATTTTAAAGTCTATTCTCTGAGCTACAGGGAGCCAGTGGAGGGACTTTAAAACTGGTGTTATGTGCTCTATCTTCCTGGTTTTAGTGAGAACGCAAGCAGCAGCATTCTGGATCAGCTGATTATATTAGACAGACCCATAAAGACACTGTTGCAGTGATAAATGTGAACTTCAGAATATTTGTAACTTTGTGATGTCCAGAAGATAGTATAATGTGGTCTCCTTAATTCAGCGTTTTGATGACATATGTCATATCACTTTTATCTTTATAGTTTTCTGTTTGGAACAATAAGTAGCTGTTTTTTTCTTGTGTTGAATTTGCTCTCCATCAATGAAATGGCCTCTGAGTGGAAGCTTTTATTAACTTAAAACCACAGTAAATTTGCTGTATCAGATCAGATGACATTAGTATGCATAGAGCTGAACTGAAACCTGAGTTTACCTGGCTTAGAAGCTGTGTGAGGTCTTCATTGCCCACTTTTACCCGGCCTGATGAAGAAGGCTCAAAGCGGATCTCTTTGTTGTCACCTGTTTTAAACACCAGGTGACCATTTTCTGATAGCATACGAGGCCTACAAAACAAACATTCAGGTTTTAAAGTAATCTAAAAAAGTGCAAATTTACCCAATCTTGTTCCAGATATCATCTGCATGATTTCAAAACCCTACTTAAAACAAGAAAACCAAAAAAAGACAAATTTTTCACCCATTTCATTTAATCTCTTTAAATCTTTCTTTGATCTTTTTGATTCAAACTTACTGTGTCAGTTGTGAATTGTCCATCGGCTCTCCCGGTCCATACAGCAGAAAGACAAGACAGAGGAGCAGCCATGAAGGCTGCGGTGTCCCAGCCATCGAGACGGGATTTCTTGGACGGTGACTCTGAACAGCTTTACTGATGCATCCTGTTCTTCAGCACTCTAATACTCAGTTTTAAGACTTTGACCTAAAAACAAAAGCATAAAAACACCTGTTTCCCAAAGCATTACACCCATGACGCATTTATTATGGTTTAACTGTGGTTTATCATTGAGTGAGAATGTCTTTCACATGATTTTAAGAAATGAGTAACCAGCTTCATGTGACTTTGATATCATTATAAGCAGATATTTCACATCACTGCTAAGAATAAATTCACTAAGGTGTAAATGGTAATTACTTTGTGTCCATCAACGGAAGAACTAATGATATCACATGCAATTTTGGTAAATGCTCAATTATTTATAATTATTAACTGTGAGGTCATGAACAACTAAAAACAGAACAAAAATACATACATTTCTCTGTCCTAACTTGACTAGATATTTTAAAACAAATTAATATACAGTATATAGTTCTCCATGAATTGTTTTATGTGGCCAACATTTGATAAACTCCATAGGGTTTCCCTCTAGGTCAGGGGGGTCAAACTCATCTTTGTTTTGGGCCAAATCAAGATCATGGAAGCTCTCAAAGGGCCAGTTGTGCCAGAATGTACTGATAAAATCTGTTCACAAACTCATAAAATATCAATGAATTCTTAAAATTAAATAATATTATTGAACATCTTTTCAGTCCCTCCAGGATTTCGTCACAGTTTTTGTGATTTTTTGCAGTAAAAATCTAAGTGTTTGTTATACTAATTTGAAATATTTGCGATATTTGCTCTTATTTATGACGGCAAATTTGACTTTTTATTACTCGCTTTATAGATCATGGACTATAATCTAACATAAATTAAGGCTGATGCAGGTGTTTAGCACAAGTAAGAAAGTTTTTGATAAGTTTTGAGGAAAATCTGCAATAAACCCTCAATTATATATTAGTGCAAAAAGGTGCTGGGATTTGTTGATTTTATGTGAATTTCCATGATAATTCTCAAGAAACTGGAGGGACTGATATATATAATTTGGCAGTAAATGAATAAAAAACTGCACTGATTTGATTGATAACATAATATTTAAGCACACTTAATATTTAGTCTAGAAAATAGAGGGCCACATAAAAAGCTATAGTGAGCCAGACTTGGCCCAGGGGCCTCGAGTTTGACACATGTGCTCTAGGTGATCATTAACTCTAGTCCTGAGACTTGCAAATGACACCTGGTGACTCTTCTCTGAACTTACACAAGCAAGACTAATGAAAATCCTTCATTAGGACAAATGAATCAGAAATGACAAATTCAACCATTTCTGATTGAATTTGTCACTTACACAAGTGTTTCATTATTCATTAATGTAAACTACCACTATTTGTAAATGTCAAATCAACATTTGATTAGCTTCCATCATAATATAGACAACCTTGGATTAGTTTGATCTATTTTGAGAATATTCTTGTTTATGCATTTTTGAGTTTGTCCTGCTCTTTTGATCCTTCTTGCTGGTACTCTTATACATAAAACTCTTTGGTGTTTCCCTGAATTTTAAAAGCAGGACTTCATGTCTTTCTTCTCAAAACTTGTAATGTTTACTCAAACCTTTCTTCCAGAACTCTGCTCATTTACGAAACATTCTCTGCTTGGTTTTGGAACGGCCTTTTGGCACCGATTGTAGTAACCTGCGCCACCCACTGGATGTAGGGAGTTGGTCGGGTGAACAAACTAATGCCTAATATCAGAAGGTGGTTAGAGACCAGTAGCACAGTGCTAGCGGATGTTAGTGTAACATGGAGCAGAAAGATGAGGCTGTTGTTTCTTCCTACAGCCAGTGGGTGGCGCAGGTTGCTACAATCAATAGTAGCCACACAGGCACACCCTCTAG
The DNA here is from genome assembly GCF_002775205.1 of Xiphophorus maculatus. NCBI lineage: Eukaryota > Metazoa > Chordata > Actinopteri > Cyprinodontiformes > Poeciliidae > Xiphophorus > Xiphophorus maculatus. The sequence goes on from NC_036463.1 coordinate 506,776, forward strand.
AAGGAAACAAATGCACTCAGTGCAACACTTTCATTCTACTGGCTGAGAGGTTGCCAGGAGAAGGTCAATTTTTGTTCCAGAAGCAAACAGAGAATGTTTCATAAGTGAGCAGAGAGTTCGAGCAGAGACTAAGTGTGAGCGTGAGGAGAAGTTTTGAGTACAAGCATTACAAGTTCTGCTTTCAAAATAAAAATTTAAGCAAAACTATTAAAAGTTTTGAGAAGAAAAGATATGAAATCCTTTTTTCAGACTGAAAATATGTACACTTGGATTATGGCAGAAAAATTCCACCATACCCTTTCCAACCAAACATTTACTGTAGTTATCTGGGATGTTAGGTGTTAGGTTTGTCTGTAGTTATGCAAATTCTCATCAATCACTTATTTTTGAGGAGTCTCATCCTTGCAATAATTGGCTGAGCTTTTCAACATGCAGTTAGGCAGTTGTAACCCCCCTCTCTCTGGCAGGTACAATAGGCAAAGGTTTAGTCTAGATCTTTTATTATTCGAAATAAATCTATTACTTTGTTATTTTATTATTTTTAGGATTTGGAATGGTATGCTTTTGTGAATCAAAATAATTACACCTTTTGCATAATTATTGCATGACACATGTATCACCTGGCCCAGCAATCTATTTTTTTCAATTTTTTTTTAACAAATTTTAATTTACAATCTGTTAGAGAAAATTATTTTCAATTTGAGATGTTTAATTCTGTTAATAACCTGTTTTAGTTTAATTATTTTCCTAAGTCCCCTTACATTCCAACTTGTGATTTTTATTTTAGAGAGGTTATGTGTCATGAAGTGCGGGTGTGGTGAGTGGTGAGGCAGATGCAGCAGACCCAGGTTGAAGTAAATGAATGATTTTAATGATGAATAAGTCCACAAAAGTTCTGGCGGCACAGCTGAGCAGAAGCCAGGGCTCACACCGGTAGCAACAGAAATTATCCTTCGCAAACAAGCAGGCAGACAGAAATGACGCGACGAGGACCTGACAACACACAGAGACACAGGTGAGACTAAATACACAGGAGGTAATTAGGGAACGAGAAACACCTGGGAGTAATCAAGGGGAGACAGGACAACACGGAGACACAGGAAACTCAAAATAAACACACAGAAAACACAGAACATGACATTATGAGTATTAACTTGTTCCATACTTTGTTTTTTTCCCGAAATATTAATATAACAATACATGATGATGAGTTAACATAAAAAGCACAAAGGCTTTGAATAAAACAAGTAACTAAATGAAAAAAGAAAACCCTGAAAATGACACATAACACTTAAAGTCTCTCAATCTCTTATTCAGACTAAAATTGTAGGAGAAAGTTCAACTTCAGAAGCAACAGTGGTGTCCGTCAACCAAGCATACACCTTACTGAAACACAAATACAGCAAACCCATATGTAGTCATTCCTTTTTTGAGAGTTAGGCTTAATCAAAGTATTTTGTATTAATGTGACACCCTGGCATGTACACAAGTATTTATAGTAACGTTATACGAACATATGGAAAAATATTGCATGACAAGAAAGGAAAAAGAAAGAAAATCTCTCTCTAGCTGCCTTTGTCTTATAAAACAAGTCAATGATTAACTGAATATTTTGTCATCAAAGGTATAGTAGTGCAGTTATCAATTATGAGCAGCTGATTCTCTAGTTCAGGAACTGCTCTGCTCACCAACACACCCCATCCTGTCTAGTGTGTCAAAAATCATGACTTTGTCATTCCCAGAAATCCTGAATGGGTGGATTTTGTAGCCGTTCTGAAGGCTTTAAAATGAGCCTGAATATACACACAATCTGTGAGTTTTTGGAATATTTTCACATCTAAACCTATAGTCTGAAACTATAGTCCAGTCTATAACTATATGTGTCAGCAACATCTGTACCCTGCTAGCAGGTCTTCGTTTAAGCTGGAGTGAGCCAGAGAAGGAGCTGACTGAAGACAAAAACAGCGGAAATGGTTCTTTTTTTGAATAAAGATCTTTGAATGATACTGCCTCTACAATGACATCATAGTATAAAGTTATAAGTTCTTAATAAAATGAAAAGAATAATTCATGGAATAATTATATTTACAGTCCAACATAACAAGGTGTCAATATTAATAAAAAGGTCATGTTTATTGTAGCATCCTCCTTTCAATTTTATATAAACTACAAAAACAGGTTTCTGTGGAGAACATGAGCTTTAATGAAAATGGTATGAATGAAACAGACTCATGGTTTAAATGAAGATATCAATTTTATTCAAGTCAACTGTAGAACATTGAAACAACCACTAGATGTCGCTATTTTAGAGCGTATGGAGTGCTTGAAAACAATAGTCCACCTTCTGAGCAACTCTCAAAGTGGTTCAGTGATTCAGAAAGCCTCGGTTTCACCATCACTATTTCAAGGTACATTTCAGGTAGTGATGCCGAGGCTTCTAGTACTCAGGAGGATTTTTATGAAGTGCTTATCGAGGCTTGTGTTGATGGAACAGGTACCACATAACTGATTTAGGAACTGGCTCTCAGTTTGCTTGCAGGCTAAATAAGTGGTAGAACACTGCTGTTTCACCAGCCACCTTTTCTTTTTTTAGGATTTTATTGCGTGTGCGTTTGCAATTCATTGGAGCATACGTGGAAACCATTTTTCCGTGTCTAGCAACATTTTGATTTCTCCAAATAGTTTCACAAAGTAATAACTCACAGTTACCACTGCCTATAATATTTATTATAGGCAACACAGTAGATTCTGTGTTCTAATTTCTAATGTTTTGAAAGCGTAAGTGTCGTGTCCAAATGAACTCTCTATATAAAAAAAAACCCTCACCTGTGCTGAGGCATTATTGAGTTCTGCAGAAACACAGGTATACTCACCAGGTTGTCTTACCATTTTAAAGTGATGGCCACACAACACAGAAACCTCGGCACATGCGCCGAGCAGACAAGATGAAACCCCGTGTCGATGTGCCTATCACTTTAAGGAAAACCACATGACCGATACAGTTCCTGTGTCGTTTGGATGTGACTGAGCCAAATTGTATTGATGAGGGAGAAACTGTGTCGACACGTTTGTGGGTTTTGTTGGATGAGATACTTTGTGTTCTTTGCTTTGTGTTGGTTTTTGGCTCGTATTTGAATACCGGCATGGATCAACAGAGGAAGAGGAAGTTCTCTCCCGTGTGGGATCATTTTGATCTTATCACGGAAAATAATTATTATTCCATTCTCATTTCCACTTTTGATCATTTTTCTTTCGGATTATTCAAATTCCTTTCCATGGATATTTGAGTTAGTTTACATGGATTAACTTTTATTTATATTGTAGGTGAAAAATGTAGGATTTGCTCCCAAGTATTGCCTTACTGTAACCAGAGCACTTCCACTATGCTGAAGCATCAAGGTGCCCGGCTTGAGGGGGAGGAACCGGTAAACACTCCTGTCTTTATTGAATTTGCCTGCAATGACTTTCTAAATCCAGCAGATGTCACTGTAAGTGACAAGACAACACAACACAACGTCGACACAGTTTGGGAAATGTGTGTGTATTTTCAGTCAAAACGTGTCCCAAGATGTCCCCGTGAGATAGAAGACTGCTTGCCCTAGTTAGTTTAATTCTAATATTGACAGAATTTAAAAATAGGCTCTTGCAGAAGGAAATGTTTCCATGGCGAGAACACATCATGGCTATTTCTCTTATTTCTTTATTATAACTGAATTTTGTCCCATTATTTGTAAATATGGAGTTCATACATCATGCTGTATTTCAGAAGGTAATAAACACAATTCTCATTAAGTCCACATTTCTGTATTATTAATGTTTTTTATTTGTCTGATGGTATATTCTTATCAGAGTTGGGGTCTGTCATATGAAGTTAGCAAACAGGAGGCGAGAATGTCCACACACACCTACAAGCAAAAACATTTCAAAATTCAAGTTCAATTCAAATTCAAAAATACTTTATTGATCCCAAAGGGAAACTGAATGCAAATTTAATAATTATACACCATGCAGTGGTTTAGGAGGGCACTGTGTCCATAAAGGATATTTAAATTGGTCCAGAAAAATAATTGACTGATGGTTTGCTATAAATTACAAATTTGGTATAGTGACTAAAAGATCAAAATAAAGCATGTGTGAAATTGTGAAGGGTGACAACAAAAGACACTGCTTTCTAAAATGGAAATAGAAAGTATTTTGGGGATTTGTGACACAAAAGTCTGGCTTCCTTTAGCTACCTTGTGTGTTCTGGAGCGGAGTAAAGTAATCCACCTTAAGCTGTGAAGTCTGGGGGACACTAAGGAGAGAGGTGGCCAGTGGAATAATTATCTTCCATCCTAAATCCTAACTGGCTCACTTTACTGATCCAGACAAGAAAAGCAAACTGAGAAAAGTCAAATTATGCTCTGCACTTTTCTTTTGTTAAGCTTTATTCCTTATATGTGCTTTGTGTCTCATCTTTTAGAAAAAAAACACTCTACAACACCAACTCTCACTATATACTGTATACAAATGAATGCAAGAAAACGTGACAAAAAGACACAGAATTGCATTCAACAAAAAAATCTAAATTTACTGTAATGAAAATGTAGTTTTGTACATATCAGTCTGTTCTAATAATTTAAAAAATGTGCTCTACTGGACTTTATTTGACATGACAGGAAAGTTGGTTGTGAGAGAGAAGTAAGACATGTGGCACTCGAGCCTGTGACGACTGCGTCGAGGTCTGAGGCCTCCATATGTGGGTCACGCATATTAGTCCTGCATCATCGCAATGGCCAGTTCTAATGTTTTAATATGTGGAAGGATGTTAATTCAGTTCAAATGTGGCAGAAATAAGGATTTCTTCTGAACCCGGGTGAAATGAAGATTCCTTCTAATCTTACAAATGAGCAAATTCCATACCTTTGTACTATTTATCTTTCTCTCTCTTACACACACCCACGCACACATACCCAGCTGTCTTCCAAAGCAGTAAGACCAGTTAAACAAGTAAAAATGCTTTCACAAAATGCAGCAAGTGAACACGCCTCTCTCTCTCACTCCCTCTCCTTGTTTCTACTTTCTGTTGCCAGTGTTTCAGACCAGCATCAAACTAAACACCTAACCTCCAGTGTGACTCAAGAAAAACGAAGTCTTTACTAATGTGTGGATAAGAAGAACATTTCAACAGGTACTGATAACATTACGAACAACGCACACTCAGTTTACAGATTTATTGTAATGATAAAGGAGGGATAGTGCTATGACTTTTCATTATCTGAAACTATAATTGTGTCAGTTATACTAGATTTGTTGTACCAATGTCATCAGAGCTAACCCTTTTGAAATCAGGTCAGTTTTAATCTGTCTGCTTTTAATGTTTGTAAAAAAAAAAAAAAGATTTTTTTTGCTTTGTGTTCTTAAGTAAAAGAGATTATATAATGAAGAAAAAGTAGGGCCAAAGCATTAGATCTTTTTGATCTATTGTTTTATACAAGATTAAAGGTAATTAATATTTGTACTTAATGTTGAAACTGATGGTTAAAATATACAATCTTAACTGAAGAATAGTTTGGAGAACTGAGCAAAGTTCTTATATTTTTTCTGAGTTTGTCCGTAGGGAGTTTCCAGGTAATCAGTCCAGCATTGTGATGATTACCACGAATTAGTGTCATGCAGTAATTTCTAGACTAGAGAAGCTATCAATACTGCCCTAATTTCAATTGAAATTTCTTCCTTCAGTCCTTAAGCATTTCTTCATCTTTCATCAAAAGGTTTAAAATAAAATGACAAGCTTGGTTGGCAAATTTGTCTGTTTGCGCATCTAACCACGCAAGTCCTTATAACCATTTTTTTGGCTCTAGTGACCTTTATCTGAAAGTGCTGAAACAGGAAAGTAATGAGACAAAGGGAAGACATGCGGCAAAGGTCCCCAGGCCAGGAATGGAGCCTGTGATGGCCGCGTCGAGGACTAAGGCCTCCTTATGTGGGTTGTGTTTAACCCCTGCGCCACCACATCACCCCCCTTATAACTACTTTTGCATTAAAATCAACTAAATAAAAGCAATATTAGGTCTACCAACTAGCTGTTTTTTAACAATTGAGTTGGTTTTGCATCCATCAAAGGAAAGCCATTTTCTGAAGATAGTGATGTCACGTGAACATGGTCAATGCAGCAAACATTTACTGAAGACATAGGTGGTTACAATTTCTTGATGATATAGATTTCTGGTTTATCTGTGCTAGTGGATCAGTTGAAGTAACAGCAATAAGGATGATTGAACTACAGACCGGGAAAGAAGTTGAGCATTGGAGGAAGTTGATATTTTGAAAATAAAAGATAAAAGAAATAGTTCACAGACTGCTGTTAAATTGAGAACTTGACAGACCAGTCAAGTCTCTTGCAAGCCAGCTACTTCTGCCCTAACCAGTGTGTCCCTCCCACATTCCAAATGTTTCCGATACCTTGCTCTCACCGTATACACAGACAGCAGACTGCACTTTACTTTGGATCCAAGGTGTCTTCAAAGAGGCTGTATTTTACTGGCCAGTAAGAGCAAGATGATCACTCACTTGTGATTGTCTTGCCCACTTGGACTCAGTGTCCTCCACCTCTGCTGGAACATGTTCAAAGCCCTCCTGGAGGTGGAAGCTAAAGCTCTGTCTCACAGGAGAATCTGCCAGATGTTCCCAGCAGACTGTCACAATACATTTTGGCCTGCCAGGTCTGACCAGCATCTTCCTCCACCATCAGCGCCAACTCATCACCAGGTAATGGTGATTGGACAGCTCCACACCGTTTTTTAGCTGAGTGTCCAAGACATGTGGCTGCAGATCAGATGAGACAACAACAAAATCGAGAATCATCAAACTGCAACTGAGGGCGTCCTGGTGCCAAGAGCATATATGGACATCCTGATACTTGAACATGTTGTTTGTTATGGACAATCCATGATGATTACAGAAGTCCGACAACAGAGTTCAGATCAGCGGGGCCGTTCCTCCCAACCACACCCTTCCAGGTCTCACTGTCGTTGCCCATGTGAGCCTTAATGTGCCCCTTAATTTGTGTTGTGTTATACATTTGGTTTTTTCCTTGGCAAAGTCAGCTTTGTGCTCACCACTTCCTATTACAGTTAAATGTGGTCCATAGAGCCTCATGTTCAAATCCAGGCTGTCATATTTAGATCCTGTTGTGATAAGCATGGCAGTAATTATTCCACTACAGTTCTAGTATGGAAGAAGATTAGGGCTAGTGATAAAAAAAAAGTCTAAATCTAGTCTGAAAATTCAGATCACTCAGGTCAAATCAGGGGGACAATTTGGGAAAGTTGTCTCTGTGGATAAAGTGCATGTTTACAAATCCTATAACAAGGAAGGATTCCCTGGAGGAGCTGGCCCAAGTGGCTGGAAAGAGGGAAGTCTGGGCCTCCCTACTTAGGCCACTGCCTGATTCCAGATAAGCGAAAGAAGATGGATGGATGGATGGATGGATGGATGGATGGATGGATGGATGGATGGATGGATGGATGGATGGATGGATGGATGGATGGATGGATGGATGGATGGATGGATGCTAAGGAAGAAACAGTTCTGAGAATTTTTTCCTATACCACCAACACAATTGGCATACACCTATAAATGTTTGGTTATTTATTCTGGCTGAGACTGAATTAGAATTCTGACTTCAACACTGAAGTCAGAACTGGGAAAACCCAGGTAAGGATTCTTGGCTTTGGAAACATGTTATGACTTAAATGCCAAGACAGAAAACATGAGGAAAATAAAAAACCAACAGAAACACACCTTAAGCTCTTTTTAAGAAATATTTAAAACCATTTTTATCATTTGTCTTTTTTAATCATGTTTTAATTTTCACATTCTTTTTTGTGAAGCACATTATTTTTATTTGCTGAAGTTGTAATATAAACAAAATATACAGACTTACTAAATAATTACTGAGCATTTTTGCATGTTTTGCAGCATAAAACAGGAAAATGGATCTTTTTCCATGTTTGTGTTCAATTGTTTTCAGAATGGGTTCCAATCACAGCAGTGACAAACTACATTGTAATCGCTACCTGAAAGGACAGGGTCCTCAATCACTGGCACAACGAGGTCAGTCACCTCATTAATCATTGGTTTATGTTATTGTTTCCAATATTGGCTTCTGATCACTTTCTGACAATTTGACATTATTTTTTTTCAGTAAATGACGGGATGAGTTGGAGGATCACATCATCAGATTTTTATCAACCTGAAGGCAAAATGAATTTGGAGATTCTCCACAAAAAAATGTCAGGTTTCCCTGATGCCAACACACTGAAGATCACTTATATTTTTCCTAAAGGCATACAGACAGTAAGTGTCTAACACCAGCCCACATATTTTACAAATATCATAAAACATACAATTTTTTTGTTGTCATTATGTCACTAGAACATAAAATTGCAGTGGTATCCTCAATGAAACATAAATAAATAATAAAGCCCATAAATGTCTGTTGCTAAAGTCTCAATCAGTCCTTAGGATGCAGCTAATGCTAACCCTTTTATAGGAGTCGGTGGCTACACAGTCATGGATGCACTCCACCTCCACCGTTTTAATGCAAAAAGAACCTGAAAAAGTACAGAGCCATGTGGTGTGCCTGTATTTAGAACCAGAGTGGATGATGTTCCGTCCCCTATTCTCACCACCTGAGAAGGACCCTGATCCAAAGACACATTGATGATGAAAATCCTAGGTCATGGAGCTTCACTATCAGCTTCTCCATGAAAATGGTATTAAATTTTGAGCTGAAGTCAACGAATAGCATCCCAAAATAAGTGTCAGGATTCTCCAGGTGTGTCATGGCTGTGTGTAGTGCAATGGAGACAGCATCCTCTGTGGATCAGTTCTTATTTTATTAAGATTTATTTTCTTAATAAAATAAAAACCAACCAATCACCAATGTGTCCTAAATGTAGGACAAGCATTGAATTATATGTATTTTTTTTCTGGGAATGCCCTTCTGTATCCAGGTTCTCGAAATGTGTAACTAAAGAGATAAGTACAATTGTAAAGACTATCGCACTCCAGATGTTCAACAATCTGGAGTGCGGAAAGCTTGAATCTGCACTCCACACGGAACACTCATCATCTCAGAAGACTTCGGGTGGGGAAAATTTCAGTCTCTATCCCAGTGGAGGGTGAGGTTTTTTATGACCACAGGGGTCCCACTCAGTTTCCTCCTGTGTCGACGGGAAGTTGTGTTTACGGATGCATTCTCCATGGGCTGGGGCACAGAGGACATAGTCCCAGCAGGAGAGCAGGGAACATATAAATGTCCTGGAATTACGGGCTGTGCTTCTGGCTCTTCGGAGCTTTCTTTCGGGCTTGCAGGGCAAGCATGTGCTGGTGAGGTCAGACAACATCACTGGTTTTTCACATCAACCGCCGGGGGGGAACCAGGTTAAGGAAACTGCTGCACTTGACTCAATGGCTTCTGACCTGGGCCGCTCCATACTTGGCCAGTCTACATCCCGGAACCACAGAACATGCCAGCAGATTTTCTGTCCTGTCAGAAGCTGCTTCCAGGAGAGTGGAAGCTGCACCAAGAGGAGGTGGAGTGCATCTGGAAGGTCTTTGGCAGGGCAGACGTGGACCTCTTTGCCTCAAGGGTTAGGGTTAGAGGGTTCACTGTCCCCTTTGGTTCTCCTTGGACGACACCAGCCCACTTTTCAAGATATGCTGGGTCAGGAGGGCGTACAATGACTAATCCGTGGGCGCCGTCCACGTGAGTTGTCTATGCTAACAACTGGGTGGTCTTTGCGACCTGGTGCCGTAATAAAGGGCAGGACCCAGTGCAGTGTTCATTCTCTGGCATATTGAGCTTCCTGCAGGCATTACTGGATCAAGGACGGTCTTCATCTACCTTGAAATGTATGTGGCTGCTTTTTCCTGTTGGCATGTGGGCTGAATGGTTGTGCGGTGGGCAGAGACAAGGATGTTGTACTGTTTTTAAGAGGTGGTGGGCATTTGCACCCACCCAACCGCCTTCTGGGACTAGTGTGGGACCTTTCTCTGGTACTTGAGGCTCTTCGGTCCCTCCCATTTGAGCCCTTGGCATCTGCGGACCTCAAATAGCTCTCACAGAAGACGGCGTTCCTTTGGACGGCGTTCCTTTTCCGCAAGGCTTGTGGGGGAATTGCAGGCTCTCTCAATAGCTGAGCCCTGTTGCCGGTGGAATCCTGATGGCTCAGGTATTACACTGTGGCCTGACGTGGTCTTTATTCCCAAGGTGTCACTGGCAGCAGGCAGTACCCAGCCACTTCATCTTGCCCGGTTTGACACCGGATGCTCCTCTGAACCACTGTGCCCTGCTCGTGCCCTTGAGGCATATATCAATGCTACGGCATCCTCCAAAAGACGAATAGCCTTTTTGTTTGATACACTGGCTCACAGAAAGGTCAGGCACTTTCCAAGCAGCGACTTGCACACTGGGTTGTGGATTTGATCGCCAAGGTTTATGCCTTGCAGGACCGGCCACTGCCACAGTGCCACTCTACAAGGGGCATGTCAACCTTGTTTGCTGCCATGGCTGGGGTGCCGTTGGACGTTATATGCCGTGAGGCCTCCTGGAAGTCACAAAGTACCTTTGCTCGGTTTTACTGGGTGAATGTGGCTGTGCCCCATCCCCTTCAAGGAATTCTGGATCAGCATGCCTCTACATAGATCACATTAGGGTGAGTGGTGTAATGGTTGTGCCTTGGATGTTGCAGATTCCTCGCGACTTTTTTAACATAAGTCATCCAGTGCTTGAAGAACCGCCTCTGGCTGTCATCTGGGATTCATAGAACTGTAGTTACAGTAGTAACTTTCATTACTGCCACCAGGGAGAGAACTAAGACATGGGTGCCGGCCCTCCAGGACCAACTTTGGGCACTCCTGGTAGTAGCTTTATATTTTTGTACTTATGTATTTAGTTATTTCTTTTATTTAGTTATTTTCTTATCATTTTCCCTTTCTACATGCCAGCTTCTTTTCCCTTTAAGCTCCTCACACTAACTATAATGGCTCTATGTTGTGTTTGTTCTGTTTTTAAAAATTTTTTTCAAGTGTTAAACAAAAAAAACTCAATTAAATTTAATTCAGTTTATTTATATAATGTTGATTCGCAACAACTTTTGTCTTAAGTAACTTTACAAAAAAGCAAATCAATCCAATTATACAGACAGAATTCTTGTACATACATTCCACGTTGATTGAAGATCAAATAATTTAGTGAGGTTCACTTCATAAATATAATTATGTAAAAGGCAAAGTGTAGAAAACAGAAAATAAAAGGGAGATACAGTATTTTGCTTTGGTTTAAAAACAAATAATTAGCATTTAGCTTGGTATTATTTCACAGAGAAGACTGAGATATCACTGATTTTTTGCATCCTGAAAGAATAGAAAGATTAGTGGGACATAATGAATCACATAACCTTTCATGCTGTGGGGCAGGTTTCTGTCAGCCATTGCCCACCTATGAACTTTGTGGAAGGAACAAAGTCACTGTTTTTGTGTGTGAAGAAAGGATTTTAGTTTATCTCTTCATGGACATTATGAAAATTCAAAACTGACAAAAATTATGTGGATGATTTTTTTGTGTGTGTAAAGTAAAAAAGAAATTGTTATTCTCTGCATGACACACCTTGAAAGTGTATGGTCTTTGTGTGATCAGTTATAAGAAATACCAAGGTAAAGAAACTCTGCAAGTCCTAGTTGTCAGGAGGGATACCTGGCTGACACCTCTTTTAAAAAAAACATAAACCTTGTAAACCGTCACAACAGAGTAACTCCCCCACTCAGATTCTTCAGACTAGCCATCAGCAATTAGCAAACACCTGGTGGAACTTCACATCCATTGAACTCAAGATAAGCTACTTCTCCATGAAACACTGGTAGAAAACATTTTTAAAAGTTTGACAGAGGAGCTTGTATGTGATGACTTCCTGAAGTTGGAGTTTTAGAAAGAGCAAGAGTTTCAGAGACAAAGGACAAAATTAAAGGTGTTAAATTATAAAGTGAAAATTCTTTTAAGTCACATTTAATTTATGCAGAATTTTTATAAGAACTGAAGTAACTAGTTACTTGATTGTGCTATAAAATGGCACTACATGCCTGCCCGATACATTAACTCCTTAATATAAAAGAAAAGTAGACAGCAGTCCATGCTCACAAATACCACAAACCCCACTGAAAGGCTGAGCTTTATGACGTGAGTAGGATCCAGTTATCTGTACAAAGCAAAAAAAATCAGTTCAACAGACCAAACATGATCCATTTCTTGCCAACACAAAACATTTTGGGCATACTTAATTTTGTTCTTTTACTATCCGTAGTGAGTGAGAAAATATTTTATTACGTAATAAAACCTTTGATAAGATTAATCTTTACACAAATGAAAATCTACAATATAAAACATTTGTTTAGTACAAGTAAGTGATTTTGTTGGAGAACACATCTAAATAATTCAACCATCACTAATAGCTATAAAGGTTTATTGTAGATAATGTGTTTATTTTACACCTAAAACCTTGTTTATTTTAACTCAAGGAGAAACACCCCCACCCTGGCCAGCCATATGCACAGAGACAGGTGTGTACGTACCTCCCTGAAAACCATGAGGGGCGGACTGTGGTCACTTTGCTGGAGAAGGCCTTCAACCAGCAGCTTTTGTTTACCATTGCTACCAATGAAAGTGGAGAAGATGTTATCACACCAGCCTCTGTTCCACTAAAAATACAACATGAAGAAGAAGAAGGCATAATGTAAGTTAACATTATTGAGTCAATATCAGACAATGTTGACCACACAGCAGGAACTTTTTTATTTTTAACTTAAAGAAAACCTGAAGTGAATAAAAAGGTTTGTTGAACTGTTAAAGAACTGCCAAAGAATATTCAAATGTTAAGCCCTCTGCTGAATTTCCAGTAATCCACAGAAATCAGACAAGACATCAGTAAAAGATCTGTGGTCCTCTACAACTTTGGTCAATCACAGGGTCAAATTTCTAGATGATGAAATTCCACATTAACTGTTCATATAGTTAGATGCAAGGGTAAGCACCATGAGAGTGTCCAACCATCAAACCAAAGGAAGGAGACAGGTTCTGTGTTCTGGAGATGAATGCAATTTTATGTGAAATGTTTGAATCAACCCCAGTAGCTGGTTGGACAGTCTTTTTATTCACAGTTAAATGAGTCTGAATCAACATGCACTGAAAGACTGCTCAGGAAGAACCCATTACCTCAAAAGCAACATATGCCATTTTCCAGTTTTAAATATATTCAGGAACAAAGACCTTAATTATTGGACTGTTGTCTCATGAAACTATGACCACAGTGACATTTGCTGTACTTGGAGGAGATGCATTCAGGTCATTGTACCTGTGAAATATTAAGTATCCAGCGTACATCATCATGTTGGTGTTATTCTGCAAAAGGAATTGTTGTTTACCTCACAATGTAGATGGCATCGGAAATATATCTTCCAGTAAATTTGACTGACATTAAGCTGTGTGTAAGCAAGGCAAACTACAAATGTGACTTAGTTCCACCCAGTTCTGTTAGGAGGAATGAGCCAAAATCCCAGCAAACTGTTGGGAGAAACTCATGAAAGGAAGCTATAAATTACACAGTTTAAAATTCATTTCTAAGGAAAATAAACTTCTGAATTTGAATAAAAGAATATTGAGGTATTTCTCAAAGTATTAGAAAGTTTTGGTATTATATAAATTATATGTAACAATTTGGTTTCAAATCTATATTCTCTCATAAAGCTAATGTGATATAACAACATGGTAATCTGTCACACTAGATCAATTCAGTTCTGAAAGGTAAAGTTACCAAAGTTTAGTCTGTGATGTAGCAACTTTGTTTTTAATTATTTTTGTCTTCCACAGATTCAGCAGCTGAATAAAACATCACATTTGTGATTTACTGAATATGTGCATACAGAAAAAACATGCATTAACAGTGTACTTCTGATGTTTTTTCAGTGATGGCTACCCTGATGCAAACTACCTGAAGACATTGAGTAAAGTACTAAGAAGTAAAGGCATCAAGTAAGACATGATGAGATTCCCATTACTGCTGGGATGATTGACGTCACAGGCTCCAGTTTAAAGCAAATACATCTCAATAAGGATTAGCTAAAATATTTCCACTTTTTGAATAATTAAAATATTAGTAAAATGTTTATGAAATGTTTGATGTATTCTGCAATATGGTTATATGTCCAAAAAGAAAAGATTATGTCATCCTACTTGTGCATGTTTTTTTTGTTTTCAAGTGTTTGTAGTCTATCAGAAAGATGCTTAGACATTGTCCATCTTTTTCTGTCCTTGTTTCCATCTGAAACTGTAGTGTTTCAGAAACGGTACTGTTTCAGAAGGAATTTAATGAATGTAAATTGGGAGATTATTGCATATATAAATAAATAATTTATTAAAGATTTTTTTGTCATAATGTCAATGCTGCATGTCAATGATTCAGCTCAATCTGCTTAGACAGACTTTTTAAATCACTTTGAATAATTAATTGAGCATATTATACTGTTTGCTAATTTGGATCAAGTTTGGAATGTATTTGTGAATGAATTTTAATTATTTGTAAAGTGCCTTGAGATGGCATTTGTTGTGATTTGGTATTATATAAATAAAGTGATTTGAATTGGATTAATATTTTTAGGAGAATAATGTAGACAATTCATAATTATTGTCAGCAACACCAACCCTCTCTGTCATGGTGTGGTGTGGTGGTGGACCCAAATGCAGCAGGCAGTAGACGTAGAAATAAATGGATGTTTTAATTATGAAAATTAACCAACAAAAAATTCAAAATCCAAGGGTACAAGAAAGTCCAAAAACAAAACAAACTTTAACCACAAGGGAACAGGTGATCCAGGGAGAGAAGCATGGATAGTGACATGACGGACTGGCGAGTTGTGCCTGGGATAGAGGAGCTTAAATACTGGGAGGTAGTAAATGAAACAATGGCCTAGCTAGATGGGAAGAGTGATTGCAGGTGTGAGTAATTGGCACAGGAGCAGGTTGAGGTGGCGGGAAGAAGGTGGCACATGGAAGCTAAGGAGATCTGCTGGGAACACAAAAGGGAGGAAACGGGGAACTGAGAAATACTTCTGATACAAAAGACACTAAGAGTAAAGAAAACCTGATGAACTAGGAGAGAAAGACATGAGGGAAACCATAACAGAACCTAAATAGAAACAAGGCTGATCTAACAACAATAAGAACTAAGGAACATAGAGCTAGAGAAACTAGAAGATCTAAACAAGGAAATAACCTAACTTGAATTACTAAAGAAAGACTAACTAAACCTAAAGAGACAAAATAAGAAATAGAAACACTATGGGGGAAACTAGAAGGACTTAAGAAATAACCTAACTAGAATTACTAAAGGAAGATATACATAGACTCGGACATGGAAGAATAACTGAACCTAGGGTGATGAAATAAAGAAATAAACGGAATTATAGTAAAATAATTTCTGCCTTGAAATTATTTTACTATAATTTACGACATTTTCCGTAAAAGAAATGTGAGAACATCAGATAATTTATACCTTTGGGGTAAATTTAAAATGACCAAATTGCAGATTCAAAGTTGGGAAAATTTGAAAATATAAATTAGTTTTATAAAAAGAACAGACAATGGTTGAGTTAGTTTTGTCTATCAAAAAGGCCAGATTTTAAGAGAACTATACAGGGAACATATAAAAGGTGAATATCTTGTGATTGATTAAAGTAAAGAGATGGAAAAGGGAACTGCAATATTAAATGTAATATTAATGTTGTCATTTTTAAGTTTGTGTAGACACTTTTTTTGAAAATATGTATTATAAGATAATTTTGAACAACATGATATCCATTGTCTGCCAACAAAATTGCCTGTTTAACACCAGTGAAGAAACCTTTAATGGTATGTTATGATGTAGAACTATCAGAGCAAAAAGTGTACATGAATCAACATTTATTCCTTAACTTTGAATATAAATCAACACAAATGTGTAGATCCACATTCAGATGATGGTTGAATCAACATTGATATAGTGCCAGTTATGTTGAAACCCTGATGTTGATTCAACATGTAAGTCACCGACCACTTTCAATATCGTTTCAATGTCAGGCTTCAATGTGGATTCAATGTTTCTGCCCAACATTGTTCATTCACTCATATTTTCCTATCTTGGCTGCCATTGAAGGCATAGGAACTTCCTAATAAGACATGTTGTAAGAATGTGCCACTGCATTACCTCTTCTGTTTTTCCTTTTACCAGCCTTCCATTCTGCTTCTCATATTGGCGTTCTAAAATCACCCCTAGTGGTCCCAGGGGTCCCATTCATTCGTCGGAAGTTGTTAGTTGCTGGTTTAGCAGTTTGGGGTCCTGGTCAGTTAGCTTCCGGCACTGAGCCATGGCAAACAGTCCAGAAGCATTCAACCAGATGGTGTCCAAACATGCAAAAAGTTAATTTAAAACACACTAATCAGGTAAGAACACCACAGTAATGGCAGCATGTTAGTTCATCTACTATGAACAAAAAGTGGTTTTATGAAAATATAAGAAATCTGGGAAAAAAGCTTCTACAAAAGGAATATTCAGACCTTACACATTCTCTTCTTCCTTCAAATGTCCTTGATGTTTTTTGGCTTTCATCTGAACTGAAGAGGATTCAGGCTGGCCCGTCCTACTTGGAAAGCTGCCTTTAACTCCATTGAAATATTTTCTGTTTCCCCCTTTTTATTTTCCATCTCAGCTTTATTAATTATGCACTGCCAATTTTATAGAAGACGATAGGGGGAGTGCACAGAGGAAAAGAAGACAAGAAAGAAGAAAGCAGAAGTAAATGAATATGTAGAGGAAGACTTGATGTGTACGTAGAACGTGGGAAAGGAAGAGGAGTACCCACTTCAAACGTAATCTGTGCAACAATAATTAATCTTGTCAAAAAAACATACAGGGATGCTGAGGAAAGCTGGACTGATGAGCCGTTGATCTTTCACCTTATTATGCCACTGTACATTATGTAAATGACCCTAAATATTGTAAGATCACTTGAGAATTAACTTTTATACTTTTATCAGCATAGATGTTTACCGACCTCAGAGCAGTAAGAACAGTGGAACATGCTGTCATGTTGACTGACTTGCAGCATGTTGCATAAATAAAGTTTTTCAGCGTCAGCTGCAATAGATGTGTTGATGAATTTATTTTCAGACTGACAGGAATCATAAAGTCAAAGATTTAAATATATGTTTGCTTTTTCTCATAAGTCTGTATGAGCTATTAAGCGAAGTGGTTGACATTCAGTACAGTGTGTGATTGATAAGTGTTTAATTTTTTACAAAAAGTTTACATTTGGTAAAACCTGTGGGCTGTTGTGCCAGACTTTGTCACTCTATTCACTGACTTATTCCTGCTTTTGGATGTGTGAAGTTAGTTTCTGAGTTTTTCTGAACACTTCACCTGAATTTTGACCTAGAGGGGGAAAAAGTTGATATTTTGCTATTTTTTAAATGGAATTTATCTGGAGAGATTGTGTCTTTCAGCAAAAATGACTGTGTGTGTGTTTGTGTTCCAATGTTTGTGTATGCGGTAAAGGTGGAGTGCATGCTACTTTTTCCACTTTTCATCTGAAGCTCTTGTCTCTGTAGAGCAAGCTGAGGTTATGAACTGTCCCTGGAGCTAAAAACAATACCACTGGCTTGTGGCTTACTGATGCTTGTGTCATGGTGAAGATAAATGTGACAGTCTGTCTGACCTGCTGGTTGTGAACATATGAATCTTTGTTTTGTGAGTGTGTATGTGGCTGGAGTGTCTATGAAAGAAAGACAGAAACTTTCCAAGAAAAAATGGTTCAAAAGGCTTCAGAGGTCTCTCAAATCATATTATATGTTATTGTTACTGCTGGGTCCTGGCTGTAATTCAGTTTGAAGAGAACATCCAGCCTCCATTAAACTGTGAAAATTCATTATTGGCTATATGGACCAATAAACAGCAAGGGTTCTGGTAGGGGTTACAGGTAGAAGAGAAAAATGAAACCAATAAATCAAAATAATATTTGCCTGCAACTTCTGCTAGAACAGGCATGCAGTATAGTCATGTAGGGTCATAAAGGTAAAGTTAGTCTTACTACATTGTAAGGTTCTAGATGTCTCTCATTGGTACATGCAATAAGGTAACAATCATTGCTCTCATTCAGAAGAGAGTGTTTTTTATTGATTTATGTTAAGTGAGCTTATGTTAACGGAAACTGAGGAGCTGAAGACTGTCTACAATAAATTCTGCTAATTCTGTTAGAGCTTTAATGTAACACCAGTGATTGTCTACTATTAATACAGTAAATGTCTTACCAAGCACTTTGTCCCTGTTATCAGGCTGCTGCACTTCTCTACAGCATTTGATCATCACCTCATGAAGCATTAAATTTCACTAGGGATTATAGATCATATGTATTGAAAAACATCTAAAATGATAGAATCAAATTTTGTCATAAACATAAACACAACCTTTTTCAACACATATTTCGTAACATCCTTGATAAATTTGTACTGCTGAATATTTGGTATATAAAGTATTAAAATACAGATTAATAAGCCTTCAGCACCGGCCACTTTCTAAAATGCCATTAATATCAAATCTGGTTGTTTAATTGCGATTGAAATAGGCACGAGAATATTGTACTTCATCCATCCATCCATCCATCTTCTTCCGCTTATCCGAGGTCGGGTCGCGGGGGTAGCAGCTTCAGAAGGGAGGCCCAGACTTCCCTCTCCCCGGCCACTTCTTCCAGCTCCTCCGGGGGAGCCAAATTGTACTTTAGTTTCCTAAAGAACTGATGTGGGAGTACTTTCTATATTATGTTAGTTCTTAGCAATATTACCTGCTGAGGGGGTGGAGGCAGCGCCCCCTCCAGGAAGGGATCAGAGCTACACAGATCAGAAGTTAGATTCTGTGGAGAGAAAAAAGAAGCATACAGTTATCAGTTGAAATAACATCAAATGATTATAAAACAACAACAACAACAATAATAATAATAATAATAGTAACAGTACTGTTTATAAAGTCAACTCAAACACAGTTCTAACCAATTGCAAGGAGATAAAAGTATAAATAAAATGATACAGTTTAAAAACAGTTGTGGTGCAGTTGGACCTTCTTGTTGCCACTACCTTGCAGCAAGAAGGTCATGGGTTCGAGTCCCAGTCTGGTAATGGTGCCTTTCTCCAGCGAACGTTTCGGGCGAGAGGCGAAGTCACCCTGGACAAGTTGCCAGTCTGTCGCAGGGCTAAAAATATACATATTATATATATATTAAAAATATGTATATTTTTATATGATCATTTATCAGAGTTTAAACACCATGAAGATAGCAGAAGGAAGAAAAATGGTCATTTTGTTCTCCAACAACCTAAGCATATGGCAGCATAACCACAGAGGTAGCTCATTCTGAATAGACCTACTCCATTCTGTGATACTCAAGGATTTTGGTTTCAGGACAGGAAATGCCAACTATCTAACTCAATTCTGAGTCAAATAGCCCCTGAGTTAAGGAAAAGAAGCCCCCATCAATGGATCAAAGATAACACGATTCACCATGGCAATGAAAACTAAAAAGTAAGACAAATAAAATTAGAGCTATTAATAGCCGCATAAAGAGAATATCATAACATATTTAATAACAACAAAAAAAGGAATACTGCTACTGCTGCAATATCTAGAGTTAGCATGGTAGAAACCAATGCATCAGTGTGACTTAGCACAGAATTAGTAATATTCTTGAGGGTACAGAGACAACCTCACTAAACTAAGATACCACGGCATTTAGAAATGTTCAAGTCAAAATAATCTACAGTCTGACAGTAGGAGGGCTCTTGTTTAAAAAGCAGTAACATTTCTGACAGGATCCTGTTGGCATTAAAAATTGTAATGCTTGAAAATATACTAATATATATAGATTAGATAAAACATCTAATCATGGTGTGTCCATTCTATGCCTAAAGAGACTGCTGCAGAGTATTTGCTCTCCAACATTTACAGGCCCCCCCAGGAAAGGAGTCCTAATTTCTGTCAATTTCCTGGGCCAACTAAAAATTAGGACAAAGCAGAGTATGTTTGCAGACTAAGTTGCAGTTGTAAGTTGACTTAGAATAATGGCTATCTAGTATATCTGAAACCAAAAGCCCAGGATATGCACATATTCATCCAGTAACTTACTTACACTTCTGCCCCCAATTGTCTACAGGACTTAGGTGAGACTAGATGATTTATGTTTATTTTCATGTGGTGGTGGTGATCGGTGGTGAGGAAAACGCAGCAGGCTCAGGATATGATGAGAAATGGTGTTTTAATAAAGTAAATCCAGAAATAAACACAGTCCAAAACAGTCCCAAAGCTGGGCAGCTGAAGCCAGGGCTCGACGCCGGTAGCAACCGGTAAACGAGGGACGAAAAACAGACTGGGCACACAGGAACAGAACAACAAACGCCAAGGGGGGTAAGTAACAACAAGGACCCGACGAAGACACAGAGACACAGGTGACATTAAATACCCATCCATCCATCCATCCATCCATCCATCCATCCATCCATCCATCCATCCATCCATCCATCCATCCATCCATCCATCTTCTTCCGCTTATCCGAGGTCGGGTCGTGGGGGTAGCAGCTTCAGAAGGGAGGCCCAGACTTCCCTCTCCCCGGCCACTTCTTCTAGCTCTTCCGGGGGAATCCCGAGGCGTTCCCAGGCCAGCCGAGAGACATAGTCCCTCCAGTGTGTCCTGGGTCTTCCCCGGGGCCTCCTCCCGGTGGGACGTGCCCGGAACACCTCACCAGGGAGGCGTCCAGGAGGCATCCTGACCAGATGCCCGAGCCACCTCAACTGGCTCCTCTCGATGTGAAGGAGCAGCAGCTCTACTCTGAGTCCCTCCCGGATGACTGAGCATCTCACCCTATCTCTAAGGGAGAGCCCAGACACCCTACGGAGAAAACCCATTTCGGCCGCTTGTATCCGCGATCTCGTTCTTTCGGTCATGACCCAAAGCTCATGACCATAGATGAGGGTGGGAACGTAGATCGACCGGTAAATTGAGAGCTTCGCTTTTTGGCTCAGCTCTCTCTTCACCACGACGGACCGGTACAGCGCCCGCTTGACGGCAGACGCTGCGCCAATCCGCCTGTCGACCTCCCGCTCCCTTCTTCCCCCATTCGTGAACAAGATCCCGAGATACTTGAACTCCTACACTTGGGGCAGGACACCCCCCTGACCCGGAGAAGGCACTCTACCCTTTTCCAGCTCAAGACCATGGCCTCGGACTTGAAGGCACTGATCCCCATCCCGGCCGCTTCACACTCTGCTGCGAACCGCTCCAGCGAGAGCTGCAGATCACGACCTAATGAAGCCAAAAGGACCACATCGTCTGCAAAAAGCAGAGATGAGATCCTAAGGCCACCAAATCGGATCCCCTCAACACCTTGGCTGCGCCTAGAAATTCTGTCCATGAAAGTGATGAACAGAATCGGTGACAAAGGGCAGCCCTGGCGGAGTCCAACTCTCACCGGAAACGAGCCCGACTTACTGCCGGCAATGCGGACTAGACTGTAACACCGGTCATACAGGCACCTGACAGCCCGTATCAAAGGGCCCGGTACCCCATACTCCCGGAGAACCCCCCCCCAGGGCTCCCCGAGGGACACGGTCGAATGCCTTCTCCAAGTCCACAAAACACATGTAGACTGGTTGGGCGAACTCCCATGCACCCTCCAGGACCCTGCCGACGGTGTAGAGCTGGTCCAGTGTTCCACGACCAGGACGAAAACCACACTGCTCTTCCTGAATCTGAGGTTCGACTATCCGACGGACCCTCCTCTCCAGGACCCCTGAATAGACCTTGCCAGGCGGCTTAAGAGTGTGACCCCTCTATAATTAGAGCACACCCTCTGGTCCCCCTTTTTGAACAGGGAGACCACCACCCCGGTCTGCCAATCCAGGGGAACTGCCCCCGATGTCCATGCGATATTGCAGAGTCACGTCAACCAACACAACCCTACAACATCTAGAGCCTTAAGGAACTCCGGGCGGATCTCATCCACCCCCGGGGCCTTGCCACCGAGGAGCTTTTTAACCACCTCGGCGACCTCGTCCCCAGAGATTGGAGAGCCCAACCCAGAGTCCCCAGGCTCAGCTTCTTCAATAGAAGGCATGTTGGTGGGATTGAGGAGGTCTTCGAAGTACTCTGCCCACTGGCCCACAACGTCCCGAGTAGAGGTCAGCAGCACACCATCCCCACTATAAACAGTGTTGGTGCTGCACCGCTTCCCCCCCCCTGAGACGCCAGATGGTGGACCAGAATCGCCTCGAAGCCATACGGAAGTCTTTCTCCATGGCCTCTCCAAACTCCTCCCATGCCCGAGTTTTTGCCTCAGCAACCACCCGAGCCGCATGCCGCTTCGCCCGCCGGTACCCATCAGCTGCTTCCGGAGTCCCACAGGCCAAAAAGGCCTGATAGGACTCCTTCTTCAGCCTGACGGCATCCCTCACCGTAGGTGTCCACCAACGGGTTCGAGGGTTGCCGCCGCGACAGGCACCGACAACCTTGCAGCCACAGCTCCGATCGGCCGCCTCGACAATGGAGGCACGGAACATGGTCCACTCAGACTCCATGTCCCCCACCTCCCCCGGGACGTGTTCGAAGTTTTGCCGGAGATGGGAGTTAAAGCTCCGTCTCACAGGGCATTCCGCCAGATGTTCCCAGCAGACCCTCACAGCACGTTTGGGCCTGCCAGGCCTGACCGGCTTCCTCCCCCACCACCGGAGCCAACTCACCACCAGGTAGTGGTCAGTGGACAGCTCCGCACCTCTCTTCACCCGAGTGTCCAAGATATACGGCCGCAGATCCGATGAAACGATGACAAAGTCGATCATCGAACTGCGGCCTAGGGTGTCCTGGTGCCAAGTGCACATATGGACACTCTTATGCTTGAACATGGTGTTCGTTATGGACAATCCATGACGAGCACAGAAGTCCAGCAACAGAACACCGCTCGAGTTCAGGTCGGGCGGGCCGTTCCTCCCAACCACGCCCCTCCAGGTCTCACTGTCATTGCCCATGTGAGCGTTGAAGTCCCCCAGCAGAACAGGAGGAGCACTCTCCAGTACCCCCCCTAAGGACTCCAAAAGTCTAAGGACTCCAAAAAGGGTGGATAATCTGAACTGTCGTTTGGCCCGTAAGCACAAACGACAGTCAGAACCCGTCCCCCCACCCGTAGGTGGAGGGAGGCTACCCTCTCGTTCACCGGGGTAAACCCCAACGTACAGGTGGCGAGATGGGGAGCAACAAGTATGCCCACTCCTGCCCGACATCTCTCACCCTGGGCAACTCCAGAGTGGAAGTATGTCCAGCCCCTCTCAAGGAGACTGGTTCCAGAACCAGAGCCATGCGTCGAGGTGAGACCGACTATTTCTAGCCGGAACCTCTCGACCTCACGCACTAGCTCCGGCTCCTTCCCCACCAGAGAGGTGACATTCCACGTCCCAAGAGCCAGCTTCTGCAACCAAGGATCGGACCGCCAGGGTCCCCTCCCTTGGCCGCCACCCATCACACAGTGCACCCGACCCCTTTGGCCCCTCCCACAGGTGGTGGGCCCATGGGAGGGGGGGCCCATGTTTCCTCTTCGGGCTGAGCCCGGCCGGGCTCCATGGGTAAAAGCCATTTATAAGGTTCAGATTGGCTACAATAATGTTAGAAGATTACTGCATATTTTAGATGGTGCTCAAAACCTACATTTCTCTGCTGCTGTCCTTTCATTTGATGTCATGAAGGCCTTTGACCTCCTTGAGTGGCCCTTCTTGTAGTCAGTGCTTAAGTCTATAGGATTTGGCACATCATGCATTAAAGTACTGTACAGAAAGCCCAACAGCTGTGGTGCTTACAGGCAAAACTACCTCTTCACTTTTTGCTATTTCGAGCAAAAGGTGGACTGAGAGGTTGCCCTCTCAGTCTGCTGATAGCCGCCCTTCCACTTTAACCATTGGCACCAACTATACACAGCTCATCTACAATTTTTCCAAACTCTATTAACAATACACACAATCATATTTTGTTATCTGAGGATGACATCTTATTGTATCTAATCAATACTGTGCAATGTATTCCACATGTGTTGTCCTGCTTTGAGCATTATGGTATTCTTTCTGGTTTTAAAATTAATTGCCAGAAATCTGAGTTAATGCCTTTTAATCAGGCCATGGTTAGTGCCCCCATCCGTGCATCTATCCCAGTCACAAAAACTTATCTGGGGTGGACATCTGTTCTTCCATACAGAGAAGCTGTAGCATATCTTGATAGATAGTCTAGATTGGCAGCTTTGTGTAGGAGAGTGATAAATAAAACAAATATTTTGCCCAGAGTCAACGTAGTTACCTTCTCTGCCTCCTCAGTATTGGAGCAATTTACTATCAGCAGTAACAAAATTTATTTGGCATGGTAAATGACCTTAGGTTCACCACAATCCAGCAAGAAAGACAGGCCTGTCACTTCCAAACTTCAGGTTCTATAAGTGGGCCTTTACTCTGAGGCCTGTTTAATTCTGATTTCATCCTGAGGCACAGATGGATGGATGGAGACGGGTATTTTCAAAAAATGTGACCTGATGAAGTCAGTAGGACCAAATCATCCATAAATATCCATAAATGTAATGAACTGAATGGGTAACAAAGGGCAGAGTTCAACTCTCATCAGAAACAAGACAGACTTACTCCCAGCAGTGCAGAGCATGCTCTGACATCCATCCCAACAGCCTGTATCAGACGGCCTGGTGCCCTGTATGCTGTAAAATCTAATTAGTTCACCTACTTAAAAAAAATGTACAAACTCATTGCCTAAAAAAAATTAAGCAAAGTAAGCGGGCGGCTGGTGTGGAGGAGGCATGAGCTGTTCATGGAAACACCAGGATTATGTCTCCTCCAGTTGGAAACTTTTCAAACACATATTCCAAGTAACATACTAAAAGTGAGTGTTGATAGTAGTTTGATAAAAACTGATAAAAGTCAACTTACTATTTTCAATTAAATACAATTTTGCATTTACAGTGCAGCAGTGGATTCTGAATGGTAAATGGATGGAGTCGAGTGGACCTACTTGAGCTTTTTACCCTGCACACGGTTCTCCAGGGGTTGATTGGTAATAATGACCACTGATTGTGACTAATCTGGCTGGATGGGTTTTTTTCACGTTTAGACTGTTTCTAGAGGCAGTAAAGATCCAAATGTACCAAAAATGTGCAAAAAGACATAACATGTGTCTTTTAAGTTAATTTCTCTCAAAAATAATATATGTATTCATTTTACTGTCAATGTGAACAATAGCAAACGACATTTTTATATGTAATAATCTCTGGAGCCAGATGGCTAGTAAAAACATCAAAAGGCTCTAGATCTTTAGAGATACAAGTGGACAAAAGATCAGCATGAAGCTTTCTTCACATCCGTCCTCCTTGCAGCCCTCCAGTATGCAGCCCTTTCTTGTTCAACACAATGTTATCTGTGCTCTGGTTGGAGCCACTCGCACAGTTTTTTTTTCTCCAGAGTCTTTACTTTGTTGCTTTACAAAGACTACCAAATATTGATATAGACATATTGTGCAGGAAAGTTTAATTCCACCTAGAGTAAAATTGGGTTTTTACAAGCATTGTGTGTGAACCAGCTAGTATATTTTCTTACCCTTTATTTAAAATATGAAGATGTGAAAGAATTTAAAAAATGTTATTTTATAATCATGTAGCATAGCATTATTGTCTTTGTTTACTTATCTAGTGTTTAGTTTATACTTCTTATTGTGTATTCATTTACTTATTTAATTTATTATATTAAGAATCATTATGCATTTATTGATTACAGCGATTTGATTACTTATTTGTTGTTCTTGACCTATAGTTCAGATGTAGAATGATTTACAACAAGGACATATAGATGGTTGAAGTGGAAGAGAAGACTTCCTGGTACTGTACCTCACTGTCGTCTCCTTGGTCAAGTGAGGCCTTGAAGCAAACATTTGTGAATATGCCTCTGATTTGAAAAAAGGAAGCTTTATTCAGTTACCTTGAGAAGAACATGTGGTAGTTCCCATTGATCACTGTTGGATTCTTCTGCTCATGAGGTCCATCGCAGGTCTTGATCCATCTCTTGGATATGGAATTAGAGGTAGACTGGGTTCTGTTCTGGGACAAACTATAACTGGCAATTGGTCAGTTGCTGACAAACCCATTGAATTGATGGACAGGTGGCATCATCTCTATTAGCACAACTTCAGATATTTTGCTAAATAGCTCAGGTTCAGTTTGTAAAAAAAAAAAATCTTTTCAGTTTTGTAAAAACACATTCGTTGTATCGATCAAACACTATATACACCTTTCCTTTAACAGCATTGATGTGCAAAACCTGAAACATCTCTAGTGTTACAATCCTTTACGAAGAAATCAGTTAAAAATTCATTCAGCATGATTTTTCGGCCATGTTTTAGATTATTTCTCTAAAAGTTTTGTAGTTTACCTACAATGAAAATTGCAGAAATCTCTCTAAGTGCATTCAGCATTCTATCAAAAATTTATTTTCCCCCACTGTAGAGAAATATTTCTTAGGAATTGTCAAAAATTGTTGTGTGTCTTATATTCTTATAATGTTATATTCTGACACAGACACAAGAATATTTCTTTCATTTTAATAGAGACAGCTTATGGACAACAGGAACCGTTTACAGCAGACAGTAGAGAGGGTTTTACACAGTTTGTCTATGATACATACTGTATGTCTTTTACATAAATTAGGCTATGACAAAACAGTAGCGAAGAGAACATCAATTTCATACCTTTCTTACATACATAGTAACAAGGTGATTTTCTGAATCTCTGTGTAGGAATTTTCCTTTGCAATGCAGATATATAGTACATGTGTGAGCAATATAAATATATGTTTGTTATATCAACTAATGAAAGAATAAAAATAAAACAATAAATAATGAGGGTCAACCAAAATCTTAGGAGCTGGTAACACAAAACTTATATTTGTAGTAATATGTGCAGTACATAGTAATTACACAGCACAACACGGCACAACTACACATACCTGGTGCTGCACCCTGTGAGATATACTTTTAATAACCTGAAAAACTATACAACTGACTGACCTCATGAGAAAGGTTAGACAGGTATAGTCTGTTTTAGTTCTATTCTAGTTTCATATATATAGTTTTACACAAACTTGACATTTATGATCACAAAGTAACTCCACTGACTTTTTGTCTATCAATGTATCAACATTTTTTGGATTTATTGAGGCAAATTTCTGAGAAGCTTCTCTTATTAGCAAGTTATTATAATAGACTATCTGAAGCACGATCAAGTTTGAAGTTGGAGAAGTATAGTCTGACTGGACTCTGCAAGTGTGTGAGGAGAACTGACCAGACCCAAGCTCAGATGCAGTCAAAAACAAATATGTTTGAATTGTCTGAGGAAGCTCCAAATCCAGTCAGGTAAAGTGAAATGATAACAGACACAACTGCAAAACTGCATAAGTAAACAACATTATGAACATAAATGTACAACAGCCCTGGGCATAATACTAACTAATTAATGATAAACAAACTTCCAAACCCTCAATATGAGTAAAACAAAAATGAACACTGTCCAAATTATATTCACTTGTGGGTTAAACTCAACATGATATCAATGGAAACTCTTTCATTTTATTGCACAGGGATGTAACCTGTGTACATTAAGAGTGTCTTCTGTTAATGCTTGATATTTGTGATCCACTAACAGATCCTATTGTGTGTGACCTTAACCTCTTAATGCTGCAGTATGTAACTTTTATTTAAAAAAAATATGTGTTTTTTTTTTTTTTACATATTTGCTAAAACTATTACCATGTTGTGACAGCATAATATGAGACAAACAATCTGGGAAAAGCTCCAGCTCCTCCCAGTGCTGCTATTACCATCTGAAGAAATGCATCACTCCAAGTTAAAAACATCCAATCAAAGCTGTCAATTAGACTCATTAATGCGCTGATAAATATGCTAATGGACAACAGACAGAAAAAGTCATTGCTACAAGAAAACTGTCTATCCACTGTCATTGGTGGCCATGTTAACTAGCCTTAGCATGTAGCAGCAGGCTCTGCTGACAGGTAGAACCTGTCTCATAGCAGAGAGCAAGTGGGTACACTTATGCATCACGCATACATGTACATGATTGACAGCGTGAAGACCCTTCTGGGAGCACTGACAGAAGGCAGAGCAGCTCATTTTTTTCACAGATTATGTGTCTGATAACATGCTCTCACGACAAATGATAGTTTCAACAAATGTGTGAAAAAATGTTGTTTTTTCTAAAAGCTACATATTACAGTTTTAATGCTAATGATGCCTGCTAGGAACTTAAGGAATTATTTTATTGATGCTGTTATTCCTCAAGCAAGACTTTGAAATGTTGAATACAGTTTAATACAGCATACAAATTTATTTACTATATTGTTCTAAAACCTGTTATCCTCCTGTATATATAAAAATATATATTCTATAAGGGTATGTAATCTTTTTGTTCATCAATACTGATATATTGTCATATGCAGCCTAAGGTAATCTTTTGATTCATAGTTGCATTTATCAAACACATGCACATAATTTACTTTTTCTGCAAATAGACCCAAATTTTGAATTACAGAAATACTGTTATTACTCATTTTGATTTCTTAGTGTAACTAAAAAGCTTCTAACCCAAAATTGTAAATTGGTCACATGTTGTCTAGTCTGATATATCCGTAGTAGGACATATTAATCAGGAAAAATATATTTTACTGCATGACAGATTATTTTCTAAGTTTATCAGCAAAATTTCATGCAGTTGGCCCATCGTGCCCTTCCGTTTCCAAAAACCCCATGTAGTTCACACACTGTCCATTAGATTGGTATCAAAGAGCTAGGAACCTTGGTAAGAGACGCATATGTATCAACCACCATTTGCAGTTTTCATGCATTTTTCTTGGCTGTCTTCTCTTTTCAAGAAAAACAGTCGCAGAAAGACAGAAAGGCCTGAATCTGACTGAGATGTTTTGGCATGACCTTAAAGCCAGTATATGCTCAAAAACCTCTGATGTCGCTGAATCACAACAACTATGCAAAAAGTCAGATTCTCTCAATGAATGCATGTAGGTTTGGATTCCTCCCCACTCTTCACAATAAACAACTTCACTTAAACACAGCATTTTGTTTTACATATTATCTTTAAATGATATAAAAATTTAACGACCTAATGCATTTATGTGTGATGAACATACAAAAAGGAAAGAAATCACAAAGGGGCAAACTCTTTTTCTCACCACTGTATCTTGCTGTTCAATATTCTGCTAACTCAGCCTGTGACAAGTGTCTTTCATAGACATCTTCATTTCCACTGAGCCTAATTTCCCAACCTCTATTCACAATCTTGCTGAATAAGCAAGACCATGTCTGCAGCAAGACATGGTCTTGCTTATTCAGAAAAATGTTTCCACCATCAGTTGGACTCTCACTGGGTAGGCGGGGTTAAACCCGAACAACTAATGTGGCAACAAACGTGACACATGACGCAAGCAGCAACATTTTTCTGTTCCATAATCAATGTAGTGTGTTGCGTGATGCCAGAAAGTCCACCCTGACCATACCATTGTCATGAAGGAACCCGGGAATGGAGCGGCACAGGTTGTTTTTTCAGCTGTGCTAACATTGCAAACCGACAAAATGGCTTACCAAACTGCAGCAACCCATCCTGTACTGCTTGCCCAGAGGAAACGAGGCATGTTCAACTGCAGCAAGCTTGTAAGCAAAGAAGTAAGCCTTGTGAAGGTTACCTCACAGATGACCTGCTGCACTCTTTCCTGTCCAAGAATTATTTGAAATCATAGAAAATGCTTCTTTTCTGTGGTCATGTGATCTGACTGCATACAAACAACACTGTCCATGTTTTGGTTGTATCAACTGTAGGACATACACCAGGAAGCAAAGAACTTGTAGGAAGAAGCATATAATGGAAAACAACATTAATCTACCAAATAGTAAGTGATTTATTAATACTGTGTACAAAATACTTGCAGTACTTCAGGCTCAAAAACTCTAAAATCTTATTTAAACATTTTAGTAGCTACATATTTTGCTAAAGTATTTTTCAACTTTCAAATATTTTAAAACTTAAAGTATTGTGGGCAATTAGAAAGTAGGCAACCAATTATAACTGATTTAGAAATACAGTATACTTTTACACTTTTTGTTCTCTTATAAAAAAAAGAGTCATCACTCTTAACTAGTTTTTATCCAAATTGTAGTCAGGATTTCATCAGTAGGTAATGATTCAACAGCAAGTTAATGTGACCAGGACTTCCTCTTTCAGCTACCTGATGATTTTCTATTTAGCAGTCCTTAACAAAGTCATTAGACGTTTATCATCAGGATTGTGTTTACTAATACCTAACCAATGAACTAGACAATGGTTCAGTAACCATTAGCTTAACATTAATTTAGTATTAGCCTTGAAGTCTATATAATGTAAATAACACGAATACTCACATTTTTGCCTTCAATGGATGTTTACATTTTCTAGTACAGTAATTGTTGTTCTTCAAACTCAAGTGAAATGAATTATTTATTTATTTTTAGCATACACAGTGTATTATATATGTTCAAGTCTTTAGCAGCTTAGCGTAGATGTCTTAAATTATTTTTGCGTTAAATATATATTTGTCTGACAGGCAAATTCTACACAAGAATTCCTATTCAACTGAACCTTGTGTGAAAGTGCACA
This sequence comes from Xiphophorus maculatus, assembly GCF_002775205.1. Classification (NCBI taxonomy): domain Eukaryota; kingdom Metazoa; phylum Chordata; class Actinopteri; order Cyprinodontiformes; family Poeciliidae; genus Xiphophorus; species Xiphophorus maculatus. The sequence continues at coordinate 537,632 of NC_036463.1, forward strand.
TGGAAAATAAAGTTCTGAATCTGAATTAGATGCAGTAGCATAGCTCTATCTTCAAGTGTATCAATAGATCTGCGTCAGACACTATTTCCATTTAATTGGTGGTGGAGTAATTCCAATTATATTAAACCTGTGTAATCCTGATGCCTCTTTATTATATATTATACTTCTGGTACTGCACAGGTTGAAAAAGTACATTTGGGTAGAAACAGTGAAATCTTGATCTGGCTGATTGGGTTGCATTGAACTGTGGTCAAGTTAAAGCCCCACCTGAGTTCTCTTGACCATCCTCAGCCAACAGAAATTCATCTGACAGTGATCTCCTTCTCTGCCATCTAGTTTTCTGCATTTTACTTTCACTTTCTGTCTATCCTTGCCACTCCTGCTCATTTCCCAACATAAACCATGATTAAACAACCCAAATGAACACCAGACACACACTGGAAAGTGCATATCTGAGTTTATAATTTCATGGGTTCATGAAAAAGTCTGAAATTCTCAAATATGGACAAAATAAATTCCAGGTACTTTTGCCTTTTGTGTGAACATAGTCTAAGAAAACAATTAAAAAACACAAAATTAAAACCAATGCAAAAGGAGGGTTCAAACAGGAGCCAAGCTAAAGGCTATGATAGACCATCACTTCTGCTTCCTCAGCAACAAACTGGAGCTTCGTCTGCTGAGATCAAAATACAGACAGCTCTGCAAACGTACTCTCTAAACAAGGCTACATGACATAATCCTTAAGGAGGCAGTATTATATATTTTCAAGGCATATAGTGGCATTTTTATAGCACAATCAAGTAACTATGTTAACTAAGTTGTTAAAAAAACTGTGATATCTATGAAATATGACTTTGACTTTGTAATTTAACGCCTTGAAATTGGGCCTCTGTCGCTTTAAAACCCCCTGCTTTTTCTGAAACTTCGCCTTCAGGAAGTCATCACAACATGGCACTGCTATTAACTCTTTAACAATGTTTTTACCAGTGTTGCACTGAGTAGTAGTTCTTGCAATGAGATCAGCAGATGCGCCGTTCCATCAGATGTTGAGTGTGGGAGGCCTAGAGGAAGGTTTCTCTGAGAGGCAGAAACTCGGAAGCTTGGAAACTCCTTAACACCTTGAAAAGAGGAGGAGCTGCGCCTCGGTGCACCCAGGCATTTTACAGAACTGAATGGTTCAAGAATTTCTCAAATATGCATGGAAGAATCAAGGCAAAACTCCTGGTATGTTTTGATGAGGGAATAACATTATAACATGATGCAAAGCTCAAAAAAGTCGATTTTACATAATACTGCCCCTTTAATGCCACTATACTGTAGAAGTCAACAACATTGTTCCAGGTGAACAGAGTTGCAGATGTCTTTGCTGATGAAATTAAACACTGCTCTCCGATGGTAAAATTTGTTATCATAAAAAGTTGGCCATTCTACCAACTAAAGGCAAAATGTATGTCTGTCTGCATTAATACATCTGCACCAACCAAACAACTCTAAGCAGGAAGCACCCAGCGTCCTAATACAAAGTACTAACTCGTTAGGAGAATAAAGACAGTTACTGCAGAATCTGGAATAGTCATTTCAACTCAGCATTTAATACATTACTTTGTGAGAGTTCTCCTACTCTTTCTGAAAACTGCCACATGCCTGTGGATTCTGAACTTTCTGAATGAGACTCCACAGATGCTAAACACCGAATAGAGTCTCCCCAACTCCACCACACTTAGGATTCATTCAAGAGTGTTCACTCAATCCACTGCTGACCACACCTTCCTGTGCAAGCACAAGTGGGGAAAGCCTGATAACTAAATTTGCTGATGATATTCCAGTCAGAGGAGTCATTTCAGACATGACGATGGACAAAAAGGAAGTCAATCGGTGGACAGAATAGGAGATGACCATAAACTTCTGGACCTTAGCACACGACCCTCAGTACAGAGTTGTGAATTTATTTAATTCCAATTTAGTTAATTTATATAGTGTCAGAACAATTGTTTCAAGGCTCTTTACAAAAAAAGTAAAGTTAATCCAATTATTGACAGATTCCAAGTCAAGTACTTCCTTTCCTAGCTGTCAGTGCAGGCAGGTTCTATCTATCTATCTATCTATCTATCTATCTATCTATCTATCTATCTATCTATCTATCTATCTATCTATCTATCTATCTATCTATCTATCTATCTATCTATCTATCTATCTATCTCTCTTTCTCTTTCTCTTTCTCTGTCTCTCTCTAAGGAAACCCAGTAACCTGCATTGAGTCCTTGAGTGTTAGCAGAAAGTTCAGCAGACCTTTGATTACTTGTTCTGATTAAAACAACAACAACAAAAAACCAGTGCTGGGATTAAATGCAGCCAGCAGAGCCTGACAGAATGAAGCACAGTCAGAATTTTACAATTTTTACCAAGGAGTGATTGAGAGTCTGTTGATGTACTGCTGTATGGCACCTCAATGTCATTCAGCAGCTGCAGTACCACAGACATTACCCCTCACTGTCCTCTGTCCTGCAGAGGACAGTGAGGGGAGCTAAGGAGCGTCCCTCCTCTCTGTTTGAGTGGCTGCAGGAACGTTGTGAGTTTCATCAGATTCCTCAAAGCCCTCATCAGACCGCCATAAATAAATAAATCTTTCTAAATAGCCGAACTTAATGTTAAGATTGTCTAGCTCACTTGTTGCACTTAGACATCTTAGCTGTTTTAATTATGTTATTTGTATGTTTTCCCCATACTTATATGTGTATACTTAGAGATCACAGAGAAATTTCTTTTAGTTTGCATAAAGAAAAAGACAAAAAAAATAGACCTGATTTGAGAAACACCAAACAGTTGATGAGTAGTTCCTCATTAATTGATATATCATGTCAAATTACTCTGAAGTGATACCAGCATTTTTTTCAACTTGTACTTTGTACAAACATTCTAGCAGTTGAAACAGTTGAATATGTACGTTGATAATTTTTGGTAACACACCTTGTTTAGAGGACAGTGATTTATTCCACCTTGTATCTTAATAATTGATTTAAATTTGAATTACTGTTACCAACTAATTTCTTTTACATATTTGTTTAAAAAGCATGTCAAATCATGTGACTGACAGTAATGTTATCTCAGTGTTTTCCAGTACTGGACTTGCGTGTCCTCTGTCTTGCATCTTTCAGATTTTTTCTACATCAACACAACTATCTTTTAAAGCATAAAAGCAACTAAAATTGAGAGTTTTAACAATTTATCTTCACAAATTCAGAAGATTTAGTTTACAGAGAGAGAATTATATTTTCAGTTTCACCAGCAAAATAAAGTTATGACAACTGTTATGTGTAAAGCCAGCATCTAATCAACATAAATGATAAACCCAGAGAAGGTGCTGTACTTGTTGTTGTTGCCTCCATGAGCTTTGCCTCCATCTAGTTTGATGTAGATCTCGTCTCCTGGCTCCAGATGCAACACAGCACTGTTACTGGCATAGTCATAATTTTGGTCAGCGTCCTGGGCTATGGCACTGGCACGTACCTGCAGGAATATGAAAATAGACAAACACAACTTAGAGTTTTGATTCATCACCATCATAGTTGGCCTGTCCTCAACATATGCATAACCATAGAATTAAATGGAATATAATAATTCTTAATTCCAAACGATCTCCTTTGTTTCAGCACTTATCTACCATGCTTTAATAACTGTATTTATTAGGATTTCCATCTGTTGTTTATTCTTTTGGCCACTGCATTAGCTATTTATAAATTAATAGCTTCTTATTTTGAACTACTTGTTTTTTATATCCATCTATCGTCTATCATCTATCAGGACACCAATGACTGCGCTGAAGGAGTTACAAGTGTCAGCAGCTGAGATGGGAGAGACTCTGCTAACAACTGTTGCCTGGGTTCTTCACCAGTCAGTTTTGTGAGAAAGTAGTAATGACAAAGCTCCTATTGGAAAAAGCTCATATCAAGGCTTGACTAGAGTTTGCCAAAAGGTCAGTGGGAGACTGTGTGGTTAAGAGGAAGAACGGTGTTTGGTCAGATGAGACCAACATGGAGCTTCTCTGTCATCAGACAAGATGATATGTTTGACACCACAAACACACCATCCCCACTGTGAAGCCTGGTGGTGGTGGGCAGCAGGCCCTGGAAGGCTTGTGAAGTTAGAAGATAAAATGAATGAAGCAAAACATAGGGAAATCCTAAAGGACAACTTGGATAAATCTGCAAAAGAACTACGCCTTCGGAGAACAATCAAGAGAACAACCTGAAGAATCCAGCTAAAACTTAACAGAGAACGTTTGAAGACTACAAGGTGGATGTTCTGGAGTGGAGCAGTCAAAGCCCAGACTTCAGTCCCACAAGGAATTTGAAAAGGGCTGTTCACAGTCAATCCTCATGCAAACAGACAGAGGTTTATTAGTTTAGCAGGAAGAATGGAGTCCAGATGTGCAACATAACTGAGACATACTGAGCTAGACCCCAAACTACGACTGCAGCCAAAGGTGCATCTACTGACTTTAAAGGAATTCATTCAGTTAGTTCTTTTTTAATTGTCATTATTTTGTGGAAACTAGTTTTTACTTTGACAAGTGTTTTTTTTATTATTATTTCTTGTCACCAAACCACAGCTGAACATTCATCAGCAAAATTGTTGAATAAACTGTTTCAAAAGTTAAATAGCTTCTTAATAATGACCAACTGCTTTGACATTTTTCAGTCCAGTTTCCGTTCTCACCACAGTACTGCCCTAGTCAAAGTGTTCAGTGACATTCATATAAACACAGGCTGTAGAAGAATCACAGAGCTGCTTCTGTTGGACCTCAGTGCAGCTTTTGACACTGTTGATTGAGACATATTACTGCAGGGGTGTCAAACTCCAGTCCTCAAGGGCTGCTGTCCTGCAACTTTTAGATGTGCCTCTGCTGCACCACACCTGAATAGAATAATTGGGTCATTAAGGCTCTGGAGAACTGATCTACACAAGGAGGAGGAAATTAAGCCATTTCATTGCAGTGTTTTGTACCTTTGGCACATCTAAAAACTGCAGGACTGCGGCCCTTGAGGACTGGAGTTTGACACCTGTGTATTACTGAAACGACTGGAGAGTTGGGTAGGGCTCTGGTACAGGACTTGACTGGTCTGAATCTTACCCACAGAACAGGGACGTCATTGTATTAATAACGTTTCATCAGAGCTGATACAGATCACATGTAGGGTACCCCAAGGTTCCATCTTCTGGATGCTCTTATTTAATATCTACAAGATCCCCCTAGCTCAGATTATAATAAGAAACTAGAAAATTCCTGAAGAAATTTAACCGGGGCCTGCCAAAGTGTGCCCGTCGGTTTGGACCCAGCGTTCTGATGCTAGAAATTAGCATCAATGCTAAAAAAAGCCGCAATCATATGAGGACAATGACAAGAATGTTGACTAACATGTACTTGCACCGTTCAGTATGATAAAGTAAGTGTATCAGCTAAAATTAGCAAAAATGCTAATGTTAGCATCATTGCTGTCACTAGCATGTGGGACATCACTAAGATGTTCTCTATAATGGACTTACTCCATTCAGTATACTAAACATGGCTAATAAGTCAAATAAATAGCTAATAGCTTATTTAAGCTAAAATGCTAATGCTAATGAACTGCCTTGCTGTGCAAGGCAGTTCCCTAACCAGGGAGAAAAAGATAATGCAGAATAATATTATTGCACTGCCTGCGGCGGTGCACTAACCTCAGGGGCATGTTGAGGCTTTTATTTTGAAATTTTTGTTAAGCTTAATTTCAAAGGTCCAAACTAATCCCATGTGTAATAGTCATTGGGTTAAATCAGTTATATAATGCTCAAAACACAAGTAGTTGATGTAAAAATATTCAAGGCTTTTATTTTGAAATTTTCTTTATGCTTCATTTCAAAAGGCCAAACTAATCCCATGTGTATCAGTGCTTTGGATACAAAAGTCACATAAAGCCAAAAAGAGCAATTACATGATGTAAAAATATTCAAGGCTTTTATTTTGAAATTTTCAGTATGCTTCATTTTAATGTTCCAAACTAATCCCATGTGTAACGGTGACTGAGTTAAATCAGTTAAATACAGCCCATAGCAGCAAGTAGTTGTAAAGGCCAGTTCAGTCCTCCTCTGTTTCAACTGAGTGTTCCACTATAGTTAGAACTACAGTGATGCGTATTTGTAGTCCTAACCAGCAGCCAATAGCCTCCTGAGTTCCGTTGCTATGGTAAATAATTCTCTCTGCCAACTGTCAGCTGTGAGTGAGACATGCAGGGGGAGACAATTCTCTGTTTGAGCCAGCCAGTTTGAACTAAAAAAAGCATTGGAAACAACTCCTTCCCGTTCGGGAACCGTAATACATATTCGAAAAGCGTTTGAAGCGTATGAGAGGGCTATTTGTCGTCTCCGATAGTCCCGCGATTCATATCTCTACGTCACTCACAGTATTAACAGCGATAAGAGAAAGAAATGGTGTGCCCAGATCTGAAATTTTTGAGAAATATATGAAAATACATGGGAGAGAGCCTGAGAGAGCGACAGAAAATCCTGTCGCATGACTTTGCTCTGAAGCACCGTGACAGAAAACCGTAAGCCCTAGAGAAATTTCGAAAACATTTTACCAGAGCAGGCATGCGTATCAATGTCAGGACCGAGTTTGATACCAATCGTGCGATATTTATGGGCGTGACGGCGATTTCAAAATTATTTTGGGCTCAAAAATTCTCTTCATTTCTCACTCTAAAAAAGTGGCAGTTGGTGTCAGTTATGCTCTGCGTTTTGGCAGTTGGAAAATTTGCTCGTTTTTTGCTTTTTACGTCGCCATCATAAGTCCAATTCCTTATAAAAATAATAGCTCCCTTCTCGGCATCGAGCCGCACGTTTTGATACCACTTTTGTGGGGGTGCACGCAGCGGTACGAGCCGCATTAACGGTGATGGAAGAAAAATAAAGATATAAAGAATATAAAGAGACATTCTATTGGGTGTAGAATAATAGGTGCCTGCCATGCAATGCATAAGGAGAGCAGTACTGACTTGCGAAGCAAGTCAGTACTGCTCTCCTTATGCATTGCTATGGGCAGGCCCCAACAATAATGTTAACTAGAAAAACAAAATTTCTGAAGAAATTTAGCCGGGGCCTGCCAAGGCGCGCCCGTCGGGCTTGGGCCCGGCGTCGTCACGCCACAAATTGGCGTCGACGCTAAAGAACGCCGCAACGTAATCAGTGGCACGCGGAGAACCACAAGAACGTTAAGCGAGGCGGACGTGCACCATTCAGTACGATTTAAAATGTTGTCAAGGCTTTTATTTTGGAAGTTTTGTTAAACTTCATTTCAAAGGGCCAAACTAATCCCATGCGTAATAGTCCTTGGGTTAAAATAGTTATATAATGCTCAAAACACAAGTAGCTGATGTAAAAATATTCAAGGCTTTTATTTTGAAATTTTCAGTATGCTCCATTTTAAAGTTCCGAACTAATCCCATGTGTAACAGTGCTTTGGATGAAAAAGTCATATACGGCCAAAAAAAGCAATTACGTCATGTAAAATATTCAAGGCTTTTATTTTGAAATTTTCAGTATGCTTAATTTTAAAGTTCCAAACTAATCCCATGTGTAACAGTGCTTTGGATGAAAAAGTCACATAAAGCCAAAAACAGCAATTACCTGATGTAAAAATATTCAAGGCTTTTATTTTGAAATTATTATTATGCTCCATTTTAAAGTTCCGAACTAATCCCATGTGTAACATTGCTTTGGATGAAAAAGTCATATACGGCCAAAAAGAGCAATTACGTCATGTAAAATATTCAAGGCTTTTATTTTGAAATTTTCAGTATGCTTAATTTTAAAGTTCCAAAATAATCCCATGTGTAACAGTTACTGAGTTAAATCAGTTATATACAGCCCATAGCAGCGGGTAGTTCTAAAGGCCAGTTCTCAGTCCTGATCTGTTTCAACTGAGGATAGATAGAACTACAGCGATGCGTATTTGTAGTCCAAATCAGCAGCCAACAGCCTCTTGAGTTCCGTTGCCATGGTAAATAATGGTCTCAGCAGGTGTGAGCTGTGAGTCATACATGCTCAAACACACAATTGTGTGTTTGAGCCAACACGGTTTACTGAAAAAAAGCATTGGAAACAAATCCTTCTTGTTCGGGAACCGTAATACATATTCGAAAAGAGTTTCGAGCGTATGAGAGGCCTATGTGTCTTCTGCGATAGTCCCGAGATTCATATCTGTACCTCACTCAGAGCATTTACAGTGATGAGAGAAAGAAATGTTGTGCCCAGATCTGACATTCTATTCAAATACATGGGAGAGAGCCTCAGACAGCCTCAGAAAATCCTGTCGCATGACTTTGCTCTGAAGCACCGTGACAGAAAACCGTACGGTCTAGATAAATTTCGAAAACATTTTACCGGAGCAGACAGGCGTATCAATGTCAGGACCGATTGTGATACTAATCGTGCGATATTTGTGGGCGTGATGGCGATTTCAAAAATGATTTGGGTTGAAAAAGTTGTCTTCATCTCTCACTCTAAGCAGCCAGAGACGCACTCTAACTTTAGGAAAAATGAGAAACTTTGGGTCGCTTAGAGGCAAATTGTGGACAAACCGTAACTGGTATCGACGAGCCGTCTTCACTTTCGAAGAGATCACAGACGTATCTACAAAATGAAATTTGAATAGCATTTCTAGGTGAATTTGTGACGACACAGAAAATCCTCAAAAATAGGGTATTTCTAGGATTTTTCCCATTGACTTATAATGGGGTTTTTTTCGTAGTTTTTTGCGAATTATGTCGCCACGTTAAGCCCAAATCCCACCAGAAGTAATAGCTGGAATGGCGTGAATTTTCTGCAGGTTTTGATACCTCATTTGTAGGTGTGCACCCAGCGGTACGAGCCGCATTAACGGTTACGGAAGAAAAATAAAGAACTAGAAAATTTCGGAAGAAATTTAGCCGGGGCCTGCCAAGGCGCGGCCGTGGGGTTCGGGCCCGGCGTCGTCGCGCCACAAATCGGCGTCGACGCCAAAGAACGCCGCGACGTAAGCAGTGGCACGCGGAGAACCGCAAGAACGTTAAGCGAGGCGGACGTGCACCGTTCGGTACGATTTAAAATGTTGTCGAGGCTTTTATTTTGGAAGTTTTGTTAAACTTCATTTCAAAGGGCCAAACTAATCCCATGCGTAATAGTCCTTGGGTTAAAATAGTTATATAATGCTCAAAACACAAGTAGCTGATGTAAAAATATTCAAGGCTTTTATTTTGAAATTTTCAGTATGCTTCATTTCAAAGGGCCAAACTAATACCACGTGTAACAGTGCTTTGGATGAAAAAGTCAAATAAAGCCAAAAAGAGCAATTACGTCATGTAAAATTATTCAAGGCTTTTATTTTGAAATTTTCAGAATGCTTCATTTCAAAGGGCCAAACTAATACCACGTGTAACAGTGCTTTGGATGAAAAAGTCAAATAAAGCCAAAAAGAGCAATTACCTGATGTAAAAATATTCAAGGCTTTTATTTTGAAATTATTATTATGCTCCATTTTAACGTTCCAAACTAATCCCATGTGTAACAGTGCTTTGGATGAAAAAGTCATATAAAGCCAAAAACAGCAATTACCTGATGTAAAAATATTCAAGGCTTTTATTTTGAAATTATTATTATTCTCCATTTTAAAGTTCCAAAGTAATCCCATGTGTAACAGTGCTTTGGATGAAAACGTCAAATAAAGCCAAAAACAGCAATTACCTGATGTAAAAATATTCAAGGCTTTTATTTTGAAATTATTATTCTCCATTTTAAAGTTCCAAACTAATCCCATGTGTAACATTGCTTTGGATGAAAAAGTCATATACGGCCAAAAAAAGCAATTACCTGATGTAAAAATATTCAAGGCTTTTATTTTGAAATTATTATTATTCTCCATTTTAAAGTTCCAAAGTAATCCCATGTGTAACAGTGCTTTGGATGAAAACGTCAAATAAAGCCAAAAACAGCAATTACCTGATGTAAAAATATTCAAGGCTTTTATTTTGAAAATATTATTCTCCATTTTAAAGTTCCAAACTAATCCCATGTGTAACATTGCTTTGGATGAAAAAGTCATATACGGCCAAAAAAAGCAATTACCTGATGTGAAAATATTCAAGGCTTTTATTTTGAAATTATTATTCTCCATTTTAAAGTTCCAAAGTAATCCCATGTGTAACAGTGCTTTGGATGAAGACGTCAAATAAAGCCAAAAACAGCAATTACCTGATGTAAAAATATTCAAGGCTTTTATTTTGAAATTATTATTATGCTCCATTTTAAAGTTCCAAACTAATCCCATGTGTAACAGTTACTGAGTTAAATCAGTTATATACAGCCCATAGCAGCAGTAGTTCTAAAGGCCAGTTCTCAGTCCTGATCTGTTTCAACTGAGTATTCCACTATAGATAGAACTACAGTGATGCGTATTCGTAGTCCTAACCAGCAGCCAATAGCCTCTTGAGGTCCGTTGCTATGGCAAATAATGGTCTCAGCAGGTGTGAGCTCTGAGCTGTGAGCTCTCAAACACACAAGTGTGTTTGAGCAAACACACTTTACTGAAAAAAAGCATTGGAAACAAATCCTTCTTGTTCGGGAACCGTAATACATATTCGAAAAGCGTTTTAAGCGTATGACAGTTCAATGTGTCTTCTGCGATAGTCCCGAGATTCATATCTGTACCTCACTCAGAGCATTTACAGTGATGAGAGAAAGAAATGTTGTGCCCAGATATGAACCGAGATGGGCTGTCACTCTAATTTGAAGAAAAATGAGAAACTTTGGGTCGCTTAGAGGCAAATTGTGGACAAACCGTAACTGTTATCGACGAGCCGTCTTCACTTTCGAAGAGATCACAGACGTATCTACAAAATGAAATTTGAATGGCATTTCTACGTGAATTAGTGACGACACAGAAAATCCTCAAAAATAGGGTATTTCCAGGATTTTTCCCATTGACTTATAATGGGGTTTTTTTCGTAGTTTTTTGCGAATTATGTCGCCACGTTAAGCCCAAATCCCACCAAAAGTAATAGCAACAATGGCGTGAATTTTCTGCACGTTTTGATACCTCATTTGTAGGTGTGCACCCAGCGGTATGAGCCGCATTAACGGTTACGGAAGAAAAATAAAGAACTATAATAACTAGAAAATTTCGGAAGAAATTTAGCCGGGGCCTGCCGAGGCGCGGCCGTGGGGTTCGGGCCCGGCGTCGTCGCGCCACAAATCGGCGTCGACGCCAAAGAACGCCGCGACGTAAGCAGTGGCACGCGGAGAACCGCAAGAACGTTAAGCGAGGCGGACGTGCACCGTTCGGTACGATTTAAAATGTTGTCAAGGCTTTTATTTTGGAAGTTTTGTTAAACTTCATTTCAAAGGGCCAAACTAATCCCATGCGTAATAGTCCTTGGGTTAAAATAGTTATATAATGCTCAAAACACAAGTAGCTGATGTAAAAATATTCAAGGCTTTTATTTTGAAATTTTCAGTATGCTTCATTTCAAAGGGCCAAACTAATACCACGTGTAACAGTGCTTTGGATGAAAAAGTCAAATAAAGTCAAAAAGAGCAATGACCTGATGTAAAAATATTCAAGGCTTTTATTTTGAAATTATTATTATGCTCCATTTTAAAGTTCCAAACTAATCCCATGTGTAACAGTGCTTTGGATGAAAAAGTCATATAAAGCCAAAAACAGCAATTACCTGATGTAAAAATATTCAAGGCTTTTATTTTGAAATTATTATTATGCTCCATTTTAAAGTTCCAAACTAATCCCATGTGTAACAGTGCTTTGGATGAAAACGTCAAATAAAGCCAAAAACAGCAATTACCTGATGTAAAAATATTCAAGGCTTTTATTTTGAAATTATTATTCTCCATTTTAAAGTTCCAAACTAATCCCATGTGTAACATTGCTTTGGATGAAAAAGTCAAATAAAGCCAAAAAGAGCAATTACGTCATGTAAAATTATTCAAGGCTTTTATTTTGAAATTTTCAGAATGCTTCATTTCAAAGGGCCAAACTAATACCACGTGTAACAGTGCTTTGGATGAAAAAGTCAAATAAAGTCAAAAAGAGCAATGACCTGATGTAAAAATATTCAAGGCTTTTATTTTGAAATTATTATTATGCTCCATTTTAAAGTTCCAAACTAATCCCATGTGTAACAGTGCTTTGGATGAAAAAGTCATATAAAGCCAAAAACAGCAATTACCTGATGTAACAACATTCAAGGCTTTTATTTTGAAATTATTATTCTCCATTTTAAAGTTCCAAACTAATCCCATGTGTAACATTGCTTTGGATGAAAAAGTCAAATAAAGCCAAAAAGAGCAATTACGTCATGTAAAATTATTCAAGGCTTTTATTTTGAAATTTTCAGAATGCTTCATTTCAAAGGGCCAAACTAATACCACGTGTAACAGTGCTTTGGATGAAAAAGTCAAATAAAGTCAAAAAGAGCAATGACCTGATGTAAAAATATTCAAGGCTTTTATTTTGAAATTATTATTATGCTCCATTTTAAAGTTCCAAACTAATCCCATGTGTAACAGTGCTTTGGATGAAAAAGTCATATAAAGCCAAAAACAGCAATTACCTGATGTAAAAATATTCAAGGCTTTTATTTTGAAATTATTATTATGCTCCATTTTAAAGTTCCAAACTAATCCCATGTGTAACAGTGCTTTGGATGAAAACGTCAAATAAAGCCAAAAACAGCAATTACCTGATGTAAAAATATTCAAGGCTTTTATTTTGAAATTATTATTCTCCATTTTAAAGTTCCAAACTAATCCCATGTGTAACATTGCTTTGGATGAAAAAGTCATATACGGCCAAAAAAAGCAATTACCTGATGTAAAAATATTCAAGGCTTTTATTTTGAAATTATTATTATTCTCCATTTTAAAGTTCCAAAGTAATCCCATGTGTAACAGTGCTTTGGATGAAAACGTCAAATAAAGCCAAAAACAGCAATTACCTGATGTAAAACTATTCAAGGCTTTTATTTTGAAATTATTATTATGCTCCATTTTAAAGTTCCAAACTAATCCCATGTGTAACAGTGCTTTGGATGAAAACGTCAAATAAAGCCAAAAACAGCAATTACCTGATGTAAAAATATTCAAGGCTTTTATTTTGAAATTATTATTCTCCATTTTAAAGTTCCAAACTAATCCCATGTGTAACATTGCTTCGGATGAAAAAGTCATATACGGCCAAAAAGAGCAATTACGTCATGTAAAATATTCAAGGCTTTTATTTTGAAATTATTATTATGCTCCATTTTAAAGTTCCAAACTAATTTCATGTGTAACAGTTACTGAGTTAAATCAGTTATATACAGCCCAAAGCAGCAGGTAGTTCTAAAGGCCAGTTCTCAGTCCTGATCTGTTTCAACTGAGGATAGATAGAACTACAGTGATGCGTATTCGTAGTCCAAATCAGCAGCCAATAGCCTCTTGAGTTCCGTTGCTATGGCAAATAATGGTCTCAGCAGGTGTGAACTGTGAGCTCTGAGCTCTCAAACACACAAGTGTGTTTGAGCAAACACATTTTACTGACAAAAAAGCATTGGAAACAAATCCTTCTTGTTCGGGAACCGTAATACATATTCGAAAAGCGTTTGCAGCGTATGACAGTTCAATGTGTCTTCTGCGATAGTCCCGAGATTCATATCTGTACCTCACTCAGAACATTTACAGTGATGAGAGAAAGAAATGTTGTGCCCAGATCGGAAATTCTATTCAAATACATGGGAGAGAGCCTCAGACAGCCTCAGAAAATCCTGTCGCATGACTTTGCTCTGAAGCACCGTGACAGAAAACCGTACGGTCTAGATAAATTTCGAAAACATTTTACCGGAGCAGACAGGCGTATCAATGTCAGGACCGATTTTGATACTAATCGTGCGATATTTGTGGGCGTGATGGCGATTTCAAAAATGATTTGGGTTGAAAAAGTTGTCTTCATCTCTCACTCTAAGCAGCCAGAAACGCACTCTAACTTGAGCAAAAATGAGAAACTTTGGGTCGCTTAGAGGCAAATTGTGGACAAACCGTAACTGGTATCGACGAGCCGTCTTCACTTTCGAAGAGATCACAGACGTATCTACAAAATGAAATTTGAATGGCATTTCTAGGTGAATTTGTGACGACACAGCAAATCCTCAAAAATAGGGTATTTCTAGGATTTTTCCCATTGAGTTATAATGGGGTTTTTTTCGCAGTTTTTTGCGAATTATGTCGCCACGTTAAGCCCAAATCCCACCAAAAATAATAGCTCCAATGGCGTGAATTTTCTGCACGTTTTGATACCTCATTTGTAGGTGTGCACCCAGCGGTATGAGCCGCATTAACGGTTACGGAAGAAAAATAAAGAATAACTAGAAAATTTCGGAAGAAATTTAGCCGGGGCCTGCCAAGGCGCGCCCGTGGGGTTCGGGCCCGGCGTCGTCACGCCACAAATCGGCATCGACGCTAAAGAACGCCGCGACGTAATCAATGGCACGCGGAGAACCGCAAGAACGTTAAGCGAGGCGGACGTGCACCATTCAGTACGATTTAAAATTTTTGTCAAGGCTTTTATTTTGGAAGTTTTGTTAAACTTCATTTTAAAGTTCCGAACTAATCCCATGTGTAACAGTGCTTTGGATGAAAAAGTCATACAAAGCCAAAAACAGCAATTGCATGATGTAAAAATATTCAAGGCTTTTATTTTGAAATTTTCAGTATGCTCCATTTTAAAGTTCTGAACGAATCCCATGTGTAACAGTGCTTTGGATAAAAAAGTCACATAAAGCCAAAAAGCGCAATTACCTGATGTAAAAATATGCAAGGCTTTTATTTTGAAATTATTATTATGCTCCATTTTAAAGTTCCGAACTAATCCCATGTGTAACAGTGCTTTGGATGAAAAAGTCACATAAAGCCAAAAAGCGCAATTACCTGATGTAAAAATATTCAAGGCTTTTATTTTGAAATTATTATTATGCTCCATTTTAAAGTTCCGAACAAATCCCATGTGTAACAGTGCTTTGGATGAAAAAGTCATATACGGCCAAAAAGAGCAATTACATGACGTAAAAATATTCAAGGCTTTTATTTTGAAATTTTCAGTATGCTTCATTTCAGAGGGCCAAACTATTCCATTGTGTAACAGTGCTTTGGATAAAAAAGTCACATAAAGCCAAAAAGCGCAATTACCTGATGTAAAAATATTCAAGGCTTTTATTTTGAAATTATTATTATGCTCCATTTTAAAGTTCCGAACTAATCCCATGTGTAACATTGCTTTGGATGAAAAAGTCATATACGGCCAATAAGAGCAATTACGTCATGTAAAATATTCAAGGCTTTTATTTTGAAATTATTATTATGCTCCATTTTAAAGTTCCAAACTAATCCCATGTGTAACATTGCTTTGGATGAAAAAGTCATATACGGCCAAAAAGAGCAATTACGTCATGTAAAATATTCAAGGCTTTTATTTTGAAATTTTCAGTATGCTTAATTTTAAAGTTCCAAACTAATCCCATGTGTAACAGTTACTGAGTTCAATCAGTTATATACAGCCCATAGCAGCAGGTAGTTCTAAAGGCCAGTTCTCAGTCCTGATCTGTTTCAACTGAGGATAGATAGAACTACAGCGATGCGTATCTGTAGTCCAAATCAGCAGCCAATAGCCTCTTGAGTTCCGTTGCTATGGTAAATAATGGTCTCAGCAGGTGTGAGCTCTGAGCGCTGAGCTCTCAAACACACAATTGTGTGTTTGAGCAAACACATTTTACTGACAAAAAAGCATTGGAAACAAATCCTTCTTGTTCGGGAACCGTAATACATATTCGAAAAGCGTTTGCAGCGTATGACAGTTCAATGTGTCTTCTGCGATAGTCCCGAGATTCATATCTGTACCTCACTCAGAACATTTACAGCGATGAGAGAAAGAAATGTTGTGCCCAGATCTGAAATTCTATTCAAATACATGGGAGAGAGCCTCAGACAGCCTCAGAAAATCCTGTCGCATGACTTTGCTCTGAAGCACCGTGACAGAAAACCGTACGGTCTAGATAAATTTCGAAAACATTTTACCGGAGCAGACAGGCGTATCAATGTCAGGACCGATTTTGATACTAATCGTGCGATATTTGTGGGCGTGATGGCGATTTCAAAAATGATTTGGGTTGAAAAAGTTGTCTTCATCTCTCACTCTAAGCAGCCAGAAACGCACTCTAACTTGAGCAAAAATGAGAAACTTTGGGTCGCTTAGAGGCAAATTGTGGACAAACCGTAACTGGTATCGACGAGCCGTCTTCACTTTCGAAGAGATCACAGACGTATCTACAAAATGAAATTTGAATGGCATTTCTAGGTGAATTTGTGACGACACAGCAAATCCTCAAAAATAGGGTATTTCTAGGATTTTTCCCATTGAGTTATAATGGGGTTTTTTTCGCAGTTTTTTGCGAATTATGTCGCCACGTTAAGCCCAAATCCCACCAAAAATAATAGCTCCAATGGCGTGAATTTTCTGCACGTTTTGATACCTCATTTGTAGGTGTGCACCCAGCGGTACGAGCCGCATTAACGGTTACGGAAGAAAAATAAAGAATTATAATAATATTAAAGAGACGCTTGTTGGGTGTAGAGTAATAGGTTCCTGCCATTGCTTTGCATGGCAGGCCCCAACTAGAAAATTTCGGAAGAAATTTAGCCGGGGCCTGCCAAGGCGCGGCCGTGGGGTTCGGGCCCGGCGTCGTCGCGCCACAAATCGGCGTCGACGCCAAAGAACGCCGCGACGTAAGCAGTGGCACGCGGAGAACCGCAAGAACGTTAAGCGAGGCGGACGTGCACCGTTCGGTACGATTTAAAATGTTGTCAAGGCTTTTATTTTGGAAGTTTTGTTAAACTTCATTTCAAAGGGCCAAACTAATCCCATGCGTAATAGTCCTTGGGTTGAAATAGTTATATAATGCTCAAAACACAAGTAGCTGATGTAAAAATATTCAAGGCTTTTATTTTGAAATTTTCAGAATGCTTCATTTCAAAGGGCCAAACTAATACCACGTGTAACAGTGCTTTGGATGAAAAAGTCAAATAAAGCCAAAAAGAGCAATTACGTCATGTAAAATTATTCAAGGCTTTTATTTTGAAATTTTCAGAATGCTTCATTTCAAAGGGCCAAACTAATACCACGTGTAACAGTGCTTTGGATGAAAAAGTGAAATAAAGCCAAAAAGAGCAATTACCTGATGTAAAAATATTCAAGGCTTTTATTTTGAAATTATTATTATGCTCCATTTTAAAGTTCCAAAGTAATCCCATGTGTAACAGTGCTTTGGATGAAAAAGTCATATAAAGCCAAAAACAGCAATTACCTGATGTAAAAATATTCAAGGCTTTTATTTTGAAATTATTATTATTCTCCATTTTAAAGTTCCAAAGTAATCCCATGTGTAACAGTGCTTTGGATGAAAACGTCAAATAAAGCCAAAAACAGCAATTACCTGATGTAAAACTATTCAAGGCTTTTATTTTGAAATTATTATTATGCTCCATTTTAAAGTTCCAAACTAATCCCATGTGTAACAGATACTGAGTTAAATCAGTTATATACAGCCCATAGCAGCAGTAGTTCTAAAGGCCAGTTCTCAGTCCTGATCTGTTTCAACTGAGGATAGATAGAACTACAATGATGCGTATTCGTAGTCCAAATCAGCAGCCAATAGCCTCTTGAGTTCCGTTGCTATGGCAAATAATGGTCTCAGCAGGTGTGAGCTCTGAGCTGTGAGCTCTCAAACACACAAGTGTGTTTGAGCAAACACACTTTACTGAAAAAAAGCATTGGAAACAAATCCTTCTTGTTCGGGAACCGTAATACATATTCGAAAAGCGTTTCGAGCGTATGACAGTTCAATGTGTCTTCTGCGATAGTCCCGAGATTCATATCTGTACCTCACTCAGAGCATTTACAGTGATGAGAGAAAGAAATGTTGTGCCCAGATCTGAACCGAGATCGGCTGTCACTGTAATTTCAGCAAAAATGAGAAAGTTTGGGTCGCTTAGAGGCAAATTGTGGACAAACCGTAACTGGTATCGACGAGCCGTCTTCACTTTTGAAGAGATCACAGACGTATCTACAAAATGAAATTTGAATGGCATTTCTAGGTGAATTTGTGACGACACAGAAAATCCTCAAAAATAGGGTATTTCCAGGATTTTTCCCATTGACTTATAATGGGGTTTTTTTCGTAGTTTTTTGCGAATTATGTCGCCACGTTAACCCCAAATCCCACCAGAAATAATAGCTCCAATGGCGTGAATTTTCTGCACGTTTTGATACCTCATTTGTAGGTGTGCACCCAGCGGTATGAGCCGCATTAACGGTTACGGAAGAAAAATAAAGAATTATAATAATATTAAAGAGACACTTTGTTGGGTGTAGAGTAATAGGTTCCTGCCATTGCTTTGCATGGCAGGCCCCAATACTTAAAGAGACGCTTCTCTCCGACAATAGTAATAGGTTCCTGCCATTGCTTTGCATGGCAGGCCCCAATAATAAAGAGACGCTTGTTGGGTGCAGAGTAATAGGTTCCTGCCATTGCTTTGCATGGCAGGCCCCAATAAAGAAACACTTTCTCCGACAATAGCAATAGGTTCCTGCCATTGCTTTGCATGGCAGGCCCCAATTAGCATTACAGTGCAGATGATACACAGCTTTACATCTCAATGACACTAGGGCCTCATGTATAAAAAGTGCAGATGTAACACAAAAATTGGCATAAGGACAAATATTGAAATGTGCAGCACACAAAAAAATCTGATGTATAAAACCATGTGCATACACTTTTCCTATATACTGTACATCTCAATTTGCATGAAATAGAGCAGCTGCTGGTCTGCCCTGTTACCACCCATAAATGCATATGTAAATTAGTATAAATACCCAGAAGGCTGCCACCATGTGTCCCAATAGTCATGGCAACAGTCCTTGCTGGTAGTATAAGTAGTTCTGTTGATAATAATTATATGTTGTAATGATGGTTTCATTAATAACAGAGTTTATTAAGAATAATGATGAGCTGCTATTTTTAGGCTACAGCTCAGGTTCTAGTCCAACACACAGTAAAATCCCAATTGTCAAATAAGCAGCGTCGCAGCAGGTGAACTCTGTAAGAGTCAATTCAACAACAGTGAGTGTAAAATGTATCATGTTGTGCATATGGTGCAAAAATGGTGTAAAAATTACAAGTAAAATGTTACATTTTTACTTGTTACAATGTAACTTGTCAAGTGTTAAAGGAAATGCACTCTTTTAGAGTTAATATAACAGCATATGCTAATGTTACTGAAAATTCTCTAAACCAAGTGTAAAAAATATAATGTAATCATATACTATTTTACTATAAATCTATTGTACATTTATTGAAATCAACAATAACTTTATAATATTTACTCAATATTTTTCAGATATACAGCTAAAACTGAACATAAAATAAATATTTGTAGGACAAAAGACATCTTCCATGTATGGAGTTTATAGATGACATGTTATTTAGGGCGGTGATGATGGTGGTCGGTTTGATTCCCGGTCTGCCCATCCTGTTTCACCCACCTTGCCTGCTAGTGATGGGTTCATGAAGTCAGTTTTCAGTTTTTTAGGCTAATTGTAGTTTGTTTTTGTCTACAAAAAAGCTTATTTTCATGTGTGAGGTAAAAAAATAAAGCTAATACATGTAAGAGTTCTTGCTGTGTAAAATATTATTCAAGGGTAACACTTAGGACTCAGTGTGCATGGTTCACAAAAAAAATGTTTTCCTGACAGTCACAGTTGGTAAGAAACAAAGATTCCATAGGAAATGAATGCGGGTCATTTTTTTGATCCACTCACGGAAGAATGGGATAGTAATATAAAACATGCTATTTCTTAAAATGTATAAAAGGTAAATTAAAAATTTTAACTGCATGATATCAGTAACATTTTTTTGAGGAATACCTGGAATATGAAGTGATGAAAACTTTCCATTACAAAGATATTGCATAAAGATGACCTCACCAGGTCCAAAAGGACCCACTTACACATCAGAGAGTTAAGACAGAAGGAATCATTTTGGCAGCGTGGGTGTTGGTGATTTGGATTTACCTCAGAATGTTCTGTACAGGTGGGCTATTGATGCTGAAACCGTGTGTATTGTGTAAATATTGCTTATTGTATTGTGTGAACTGAAAACGTTATGACCTGTAACTATGGCTAACATAATTGCTTGTAGGCATGTCTTGCAGAAAAGGAAAGAAACCAGAAAAGAAAAGATACTTTCAATGTCTTTTTTTTCCAAGTTCAAAGTTTTACCTGATTGTTTTTGCAAAGATCTGCCCACATACTGGTCCCATCTCCTCCACGCATCAGAACGTGATAAGTGAAGAAATAAATCCCAGGGATGGAACACGTGAACTTTCCAGAAGTTGGGTCGTAGTGATTTCCCAAATTAGTCACTACGTCGTCAAATTTGAGCACTTCGTATCCTTCGTGCTGCTTTTTCAGTCCTGCGTAAAAGGCGATCTTTGGCACAGTGCTGTATGTGGCGGCGCTGATTGCGCCAGCAACTGCGTTGGGTCCCGGGGGTCCTGGTAAACCAGGTTTCCCCGGCTCACCTCTATTTCCTGGTGGCCCAGCTGGACCGGGGTATCCGGGTTCACCTGCAGCTCCTCTTGGTCCCACCTTACCCGGACGACCCGGTTCTCCTCTGGGACCCTGGATAAAAGTGGGCAACGACTGCAGGAGGCTGTTGTCCGGGACCGCGTCTGGAGCGCCGGTGCTGCTTGGAGTAGTTGTGCTGTATGGGTCGCACACCATCCTACAAGCGCCGAGCATCTCGTAGTGCGTTAATGTTCCAGCTGAGCTCACCAGAACTGGAATAAGGACAACCAAAACCAGAACCATCATGATCCCCAGGACCCCCGCTGCCACCAGTCCCTTCCTGCCAGCGAGCCGCGAAAGCGCAGGACGGTCCTGCTGTCTGCGTTTGGGGGGAATTTTGGCTGGCTGGAGAGGTAAACCTCAAAAGACAAAATAAGCTGCTTTTATGATGAGTGACTTTTTCAAAGAAATTCTTCAGGCTTTGTTCTCCTGCTTTGCTGGAAAATCCCCGAAACGAGTTTATAATCTTAATTCCAGCAGTGGATCTGAAGAGAGATCTAAAAGTAGATCAGGGGCAAACAAAGAAACAAAACAAATGGAGGCAGCAAGGTGTAAGAGTGAGGTGGAGAGAGAGAGGGGGGAGAAAGAGAGAGAAAGAGATAGAGGGAGAAAGAAAGAGAGAGAGAGAGAGCTACCTCATCGGGAAAAAAAGTGAATCAATATGTGAGATTAAAATAAATAAGAATAATGTAATGTAATAAGAGTGCTGACTTTTATACGGTGTCATAAAACAGCAGGGGATGAATCCTTGATGCTTGGAGCTAATCTTTGTGTTACTGTCCAAAACCTACAACTTATCAGGATCAAATTTGCCCTGTTCAACTTCAAACATAAACCTCTTTTTTACCAAAAGCCAAGACCATCTATCTGTCCTCAGCTCCACAAAATCCTTGAATAACAAACCACAGCAGTCTTTCAAAGGGACACTACCCATATACTGTAGTGTCATTGCAGTTCTAGCTTCCATAGTAACAGCTCTAAAATGACAGCTAAAATATGTATAAAAACACAAAAAAATTGTGAACCAACATTTTAATTTGAGATATTTGTACAATATGTATTTCTGTGTATTACTGGCAAATGATCCAGTATGACAACAGTTTCATGGTTAAATAAACATTTGAGAAGGACACTTTCTTCTCAATCCTGCATCACAGTGTTTACTAAAGGCTAAACTTTCAAGTCTTCCTTCCACAGTTGGGGCTGTACTAACACTGTCCACCTATAAATCACCATGTGAAAATCAATGGGATTTATTTAGCCTGGGACTCATTGTGTCCTTGGAAAAGTGTGAGATGAATTCAGAAGAAAACGAGAATTCTATAAACTCAATGAAATGAGGAGTATTGACCAATGGCAATAGACAGTTTAGACCTAAATAAGAAAGTTTCTGAAATTATTTTGCAAGTCATTTTTCAGCCTATCTTGAATCATCCTAAAAAGCTCATTAAGTTAAAAGCATGATTTCAATGATCAGCTTTGGCTGAGTCCACTACCACAACTAGACATGGTGATCCTGTGGAGAGAGGAACGGAGTGAACGTATCTGGGTAGAGTGTTTGACAACCCACTGAATCTTGTATCCCATACCATGAAAATTGTTAAAAAGTGTGGTAACAGCAACAATATAGCCTGAAAAAGTTTAACCATTTTAATGTCAGTAAGCAAATTATGTCCACATTCTACAGCTCACTGATAAGCAACATTTTGACATTCTCCATCATTAGCTGTTTTCATTCCATCTCTGTAAAATTGAAGTCTACAGAGCATTAAGATTTTTTTGTAAAAAACCCTGGACTCCTTGCAACAATTTGTGAACAACAAATATTAAGAAAAGCTGTCCATATCTTTCTGGACCCTGATGACCGTCTGGACCCTGAGTCAGCCGGCTCTGTCCTGGACATAAGCTACAGTACTGTCCAAACTACAAGACCCAGAGGAGAACAGTTGCTTTTGTCCCCAGGGTCAAAAGCAACTGTCAACATCATGTGTTGAGTGATGGCTCTTCTCAACACAGAGCCATCAGTCAGTGTCCAGCTGACCCTCCCAACACAACTCTGAACTTTGGCTACATAATTACTGCACACTGGAGTCACAAATCACACTACACATTTTACTACTTGCTTATATTAGCAGCATCAATTTTAAGAATTCTATTGTCTGAGTTATAAAGTTATTTGAATTGCATTGAAAGCCCTGTTCAAACATGTGCACAACTTTCCAGTATAATTTTCAACGTTGACCCAGAAACCTTGCTGTGTGTTGCAATTATGACTGATTTGCATTGCTGATTACTGTGTTTATGTCATGGCAACCATTAAGAATAATGTAATTGTTAAATGTAAAATGAATTATGGATTGAGATAGAAAGCACTAAGTACCAAGTTTAGGCACCAACACAGTAACTTTTAAACTGTTAGCATCTGTAAGTCCATGTGTAACTGTAAATCATTTCTACAAAACAAATGTCATATTGTATCTTATGGAAGCATTCAGCTGGCAGAACTAGGAATTCATTTCAAGAACACTATCTTTTTAAATCTAGTAATATAACAAACAAAATAAACAGGAATAAGAAGAAACTGATCTTTTGACTGTTTCTTCTAAAAGACACTCAAACATACTGCAAGATGTTGCTGTTTTACTGTTACCTCCAAACATATGTCATTGTTCATATGTCATATGAACAATGACATACTATGTGCAAATCAATCCCTCTACCCCCAACGTTTGTGAAATATCCAGACTAAAGTCCAAATGCTCACCAAAGTTTTCAAGGAATGGGTGTCATACCTGCAAAATGTTATGTTTCTAGTTTCTATTGGTTTGGCCTGTAGTTTCATTAAAAACGTTTAATAAAATCACAAGTAATTCTAGTTGTAAACAGATTACTGTTTTGGTTTTAATGAGATATAAACCTCATAAGAAACATTCTCATTTTTTGATGTTCCTCTATTCATTTCCTAGCTCTGGCTATCAAATGCTTCCACACTATTTATTGGAAAACAGCGTAGAAAATATGTCTGACTGACCTGTGACAAATGAAGGTCTCAGGAGTTCTGAGCTAACCTTAGACTTGCTGAAGCGATTCAACTAATTGGATTGTGATTTTTTTCTAGGACTTCTTTAAATCTCTGTTTATGGAATGAGTGTGCAGGAGAGATCGCCCAGGGCTCACCATTTGAGGATTACTGCTGTAAGTCATATTTCCTTTATCTGAGGTATCTCAAAGATATGAGGCAAAACTAACGATTTTACTGATCATAGATCATATCACTTATGGTGACAAAAATAAACATAAAAATAAGACATTAAACCCCAACAGTAATGATCAGTCTCCTGCTTCTGTCTAGAGAAACAGCAGCACAACAAATCACTAGGATAATGTGCAGGTAGTGTGCTCTAAATGGTCTAGTTGTTAAGAAATGAAACAGTAAACAGTAAACCTCTTTACTAACCCATATACAAAATAATTAGCTCTATGTAATGTTCTTTTATTACATGAAATGACCGGATAAATGAGCTGACCTGATTATAAAATTACAGAAAATAAGTTACAACTTAAAGCAAAACAATGAACCCTGGTCAATTTCT
The DNA here is from genome assembly GCF_002775205.1 of Xiphophorus maculatus. Lineage (NCBI taxonomy): Eukaryota > Metazoa > Chordata > Actinopteri > Cyprinodontiformes > Poeciliidae > Xiphophorus > Xiphophorus maculatus. Next base: position 561,959 of record NC_036463.1, read on the forward strand.
CAAAACGTTTATTGACAAAAGCAAAATATGGAATTTTTTCAACTTATTTGAGGCAAAAAGCAAAAATGTTCTAACCACTGACTAAGCATTAAATATAAAATGAAATATATCTGAAGGCACAGAGGTAAAAATGAGAAGAATCAAAGGGATTCTGTGAGTACAGTGGAATGGATGCAGTGAGAGTTCATCAGCTTCATTAGTTTCCAGTCATGAAGGTCTGAAACTCTTCAGAAAATCCGAGCTCAATGAAAAAACCCAGCGGTAGACGTCACTGCGGTCTCACATTCAAGGCCCCGCATCTCATTTAGGACAAAATATGAAAAAATTATATGTACTAAGATCATTACATAAAGCTTTAAGGTATTATTATGAATTCATGTGTTTATATATGTATATAAAAAACAAGTAGGTTAATATTTGTGTTTTCTTCGTATTTCATGTTATCTGTGGTTGCTCTACAAAACCTGCCACTACTGGTTGAAAAGACACACAAATATGAAAACAAGGCTGGTGATTATTACCAGCTGGCAACATAATATTTGTAATAAAAGTAAAAAGTAAGAGAAATTTCAAATTTGAGAAGCAAATGAAAACTAAGAGCGAAATAACAGGTAAATATTTTAAACACTTCAGTCTTTTCTTTTACAACATGTTAGACGTCTAGGAGCTTTTAAAGTAAAGACTTTCAGACTTTACTTTAAAAGTACATGATTATGTACTTGAACGTGATCATGCAGCATATTGTGAAGCATGTGCTTAAGAAACCAAGCAAAGCAGATGTCATACCATACCTGTTTAAACTGGACAAAGGAACTAGGAGAAGCATCATCTCTCATCTCTAATTTAAGCCTAATTTGGATTCTTAACCTCAGATTTTCTTGGTGTTTCACTCTGGCTGCTAATAAGAAGTAACAGGATTGTAATGAACTGGAAAAACCAGTAGACAGACAACACAGATTAAAATAACGATTTAAGATCTGTGAGGATACACAGCTGGTAACCGGGATCTTTCAGATTTTAATACTGTAGAGTCTTCATTTTCATTTATGGCAAAGTGCAGAAGTGATAATAGTGTGTAGAGTCATTTAGCAGCTGTCTTCCACAAGTATTTTTAAGCAATGTGTCTTTTTCATTTGGCATAGAGCTCTTCAAAAGCAAGATATTTTTTCCACAAAGTGTTAAAAATGTAAAATTCCCTTTATGTATGTAAGCTTACTTCATTAGCACATAAAGCAAAAAGAAACAAAAATGCACAAAGACCATTGAAGATTGAAAACAGGACATGCAAAAACATCCTAACTTGTTAAGTAACAGGAAGATGATAAGCAGACAGTTTGGCTGATAGGTGAAGGCTCATCTCCATGCTCAATTTCCTCTTCATTTGTTCTTGGCAGCCAGTGGTTTGCGGCTGATCTTCCTGCTCTTATCACTGCTCTTCTTCGGAGGCTCTGGGTTAGCCTGCATGTGTCTACCATAGAGACTGAGAACAAAGCAAGAAGAAATGTGAGCAGACAGATTAAAAATCCTCATGCTTGTGATCTGAGAAAAATGTTTTGATTCTGTAAAAATTGTAAGAATTTGTTCATCAATTTGGCAAATAAAATGATAAGTCAAATCGTTCAGTCCACAGAATAATGCCCACAAATGTGTATAAGCGTCATTAGAAAAAAATACTGCAATATTGCCGATATTCCAGTATCTGGAATATTGGCACAAAGAGGTGTGATCATCATCAGCAGGTAGTATCTGATAAAGAAAATAACATTAGTAAAAATGTTTATTAAAAGCAATAAAAATACTTAGGTTGGAGTTTTTCTCAGTGATTGCAAATGTTTAATGTGATTCACTTATTAGTGCCAGTTCCACACTTACAGGCCAATGTCCTCCAGTGCCACTGCTGTCTGTCACACTTTCTTCCCCTGGGTGTCTAACATACACCAGGCTGGAGGTTCAGTGAGGTGGAAAAGCCCAGACTCTCTTACTCCTCCCTACAGCCTTGTTAGTCCACTTCTTACTGTACATCAAGCTCAGGTGGGGTCTTTAACAAACCTACTTCAGCTCTCTCTCTCTAGGCTTTGACTCAGTTAAAACCAAAACATTTCTTTTTAGTTCATATCAGTATCAAAGAGTTTGTTTGTATTTTACAAAGCCCAACTAAACAGGAAAAACTGCAGTGTGCAGTAATCAGGAGTAACTACAATTTGAGAACAAGACAAACAAAGGACTGGAGTAATTATGATTATCAAGAAACATTACATGTCGTCATAAGCACAGAATCTAACTTCCTGTTAAGAAAATAAAAATAATCTATCAATTTAAAAATCACACTGAAAATGCTATAAAAACACTTTTACAAAGTGTTTCAGCTGTTTTACAGTTTTCTGGAAGTTTGTTCCAGATTTGTGGTGAATAGAAGCTGAAAGCTTCTTCTCCTCCTTTGGTTCTGGTTCTGGAGATGCAGAGAAGAGCCAGAACCAGACGACCTGAGAGGTCTGGAAGGTTGATACAACAGCAGCAGATCTTAGCACCATGTATTGTGGTGCTGAGCCGTTCAGTGATTTATAAACTAACAGTATTTTAAAGTCTATCCTCTGAGCCACAGGAAGCCAGAGTAGTGACTCACCTCAATGCATGGTTCTGGTTCTGGAACCAGTCTCCATGAGAGGGGATGGACACTCTTCCACTCTGGAGTTGCCCATGGTGAGCGGCACCGGGCAGGAGTGGGCATACTTGTTGCCCCCCATCTCGGTGCCTGTACGGTGGGGTTTACTCTGGTGAATGAGAGGGGAGCCTGCCTCCACCTAAGAGTGGGGGGACGGGTTCTGACAGTTTGGATTACCCATCCTTTTTGGAGTCTTTGGAGGGAGACTGCCCCTCCTGCGGACTCCCTTGTTCTGTTGGGTGACTTCAGCGCTTATGTGGGCAATGACAGTGAGACCTGGGTTAGGGTATCCTAAGCTACCCTATTTTTCCATGAGTCACCAGGCGCATGTGGCAAGGCATCAGGACAATCAGAGATTACAAAGCTGCTCCTTTGTCCTGTGAGGACAGAACAGACTTTCTGAATGCACTTAACTACTTTGGTCATTTTGAGGTCCGCAACAACACTCCTGTGAGAAAATCCACTCCTCATCCAAATGAACAGATACTTAGACTGTAGACAGCTGATGTTCAGATGACTTTGAGAAGACTCAACATGCATAAAGCAGTAGGTCCTGATAACATACCAGGTCTGGTTCTCAAGAACTGTGCTGACCAGTTGGCTCACGTCCTCACTGACATATTTAACACCTCGCTGAGCTGTGCTGTCGTTCCATCCTGCTTTAAGACAGCCATCATCATTCCAGTGCCCACAAAACCCACAATTTCATCACTGAATGACTATTGCCCTGGTGCACTCAATCCCATGATGATGAAGTGTTTCAAGAGGCTGGTGAAGGATCACTTCATCTCCAAACTTCCCCCCTCTTTTGATCTGCTCCAGTTTTGCTCCAGTTTGCCTACAGATCCAACTGCTGCACAGAGAACCCGGTTTCCTCCACACTGCACTTGAGCCTGAAACACCTGGAGGAGAAGAATACTCCTGTGCAAATGCCGTTTCTGGACTTCAGCTCAGCATTCAACACAATCATCTCCCAGAACCCGGTGAGCAAACACACCCTTGGGCTCAGCCAATCACAAAAGACCCCTTCTGCCCTCAGCATGATCTGTTCTGCCCTCTGGGAAAAGGTTCAGCAGCTTCAAAAGCAGAACAACCAGATTCCATAAAGATGCTACACTCCCATTAGTTTAACCTTTTAATCATATATATTTACATTGATACTTTTATTACTTATTATTTATTTATTATTATTGGAGCTGTTACAAAGAACATAAGATAGCTGTTGTTGTTGTCGTTAATTTTATTGCCGAATGCTTTTACACAGACATGCCAGTTAAACACGTTGGGCAACACTCATGAACACCAGTAATCTGTCATGATTTCATGACAGATTCAGCTTATTAGTTTCAGCTAATGATAACCTAAACACACTACTGGTCCGCGTCAGTTTTCCTCCTCTTCACGTCCACTCATGTACCAATGCAAAGCAGCCATAGATTCCTCTAGCAGAATGGGAGGAGTGAATCCAACAGGAGCCTTGCAATGAAATGTCTTTCAATACAGTATGTACATTTTTGTACGTTTTCCAATAATTGCTCCAACAGTTGATCTTTTTTCAGCTGCTTTTTTTTTTTTTTTTACCAAGCAGCTTTTTTACCAAGCAGCTCACTGCTTGGTAAAAAAGGTCTAAAATTTTGTCTCTGGTGTCTTTGAGAAGACTCAACATGCTCTTTGGTCTTAGCCATATTAGTAATTGGAGTCTTACTGATTGTGTCGGGTGGACAGGAGTCTTTATGCAGCTAGTGAAGAATAATAAGTGGAGTGGAGGTGAACCTTTTAGAGAAGGCCTAACAGGTCTTTGGGGGCCAGAATTTTTGCTGATTGGCAGGTGTTCAAATACTTATTAGCAGCAGTAACACACAAATAAATTATTTTTAAAAATCATAGATTGTGATTCCTGGATTTTTTTAAAATTGTGTCTTTTAGACCCCTCTATGATTTCTAAGTGGAAGAACTTGCAAAGTCACAGGGTGTTCAAATGAGTATTTTCCTCACTGACGTGGTTGTGTGAATGAATGTTTGTCAATGAAGGCACCAAATTTCATTATAGTCCACATATTCTTGACATGTTTTTTTTTTAATGAAAATTTAATTTGCGGTTGAGAATTATTACTAATAAAAATGGTACATCAACATTTTACTTTTTTCTATACACAGACAGTAGCTCACAGTGAGCGGTTCTAGTTCTGCTGGAGGTTTCTTCCTGTTAACGGGGGGATTTTCATTTCCACTGTCGCTAAATGCATGCTCAGGGTGAGGGATTGCTGCAAAGTCCTTTACCCCTGATGTAATATAAGCGGGAATAAATTTCCTTTATTATATTTAGAAGATAATCTTAAAAATATATATGTTCTTAGTTTTTATTGTTTGTTGTATAATCTCATTTTCTCATTAATGTTAAAAGTAGTATTACATATCTATTACATATCTATGTGTCACATAGCTAACCTTAGTGCTCACTCACTAATCTGTGTGCTGAAGAACCTGGAGAGATAGTGACCTACACTGCAAATATTCATTTCTTTAAACATCAAAAAGCTGAGTTACATAGGATAATTTACCACTTTTGTATTTGCATGTGTGTGGGTGTGGGTGTGTGTATATGTGTGTATGTGTCCATGGCTATTTTGCTACTCAAATCTTGACTTGCAAGAACCAATTAGCAGCAGAAGAAAAGAGGGGAATAGATTTCGATTCCTCTGGCCGATTTTATGGAGTTCTCCTATTCCATGTTGGCTTAATTAAGCCCAGTCAGTTCTTTTTGCACACAGCTGCGTTTGTGTCAGCAAGGAGAAGAAACATTTGGTTTTCTATTTTCTATTACTCTGGTGTGTCTTTTTAAGAAGTTAGAAACTAAACGTGTGAATGTGTTTGTGAGTGAAGTGTACGAGGCCAAAGGTCAATGACTTGATGGCCTCTCTTTGAAGCCGACTTACTGCATCTTCAACAATAGTGCCAAGTGATTTAACAGTATTCCTCATAGACACAGAGACAAAAAGATTACAAAGGAAGAGTTGTAAAAATAAGGAAAACCCATCTTAAAAAAAGCCCACATAATTTTTTTGCGAATAGAAAATTATTAGTGTGCAACCCAAAGTAACAAATGTCTGGATTTAAAAGCCTGTATTGGCAGCGTCACACATTTTTGTAATTTTGCTCGACAAAACTCCTCCACTGCCCCATTCCAAACACACACACGCCCACACACACTAAGTGTCCTGCCACGTGTGCCTCACTCAGCATGAATGCACTGCAGAGCAGAGGGTGAACACAGAGGCCGCCATGCTTGCGCTGGGGCAGCTTGTGAGTTAATGAGTTCTCTTCTGTCATCAGATAGATGTCCAGGTGACGGGTGGCTAAACTGCAGGTAACAAACAACCTGAGTGTGTTTGCCTCCTAAACCTCAGAGGCAAAAGTTAAAACTGTCTAAACACTGCAGTTAGTTGCAGTTACCCAGAATGTTTATAATGTAGATTACAGACTGATATTAGTGCTTCAATCATTAAAAATGTAATCAGATTAATCACACTCTAGCATTATATTAATCATTGAGCTTAAGCTTGAAGTATAAATATGCAGGCCGATGTGGTTCTTGCTTTGTGCAAGCCTCTCCTGCCAACAACCAATTAAAATGCAAGAAATTATCTGACATTGTTTGGCTCAAAAAGCAGGTAATGTAGTCTCCCAGTACGCAACAGCAACTGGAATCAGTCTCCATGAGACTAAACACTAAACTGGAACCAGTTTAGTGTTCCACTAAAAGTGCATATAAGTTTTTTAGAGGACAACTGACAGATATGATACATTTTATTTTCTATTACTTGGGCTATAAAATAATAAACATGTTTAATCTAATTGTTAAAAAAATGAAGTGAGTTAATGAGTTCTAAATGTTTTTATTATGGCTGTCAATTGATTAAAATTCAAATATTATAGAACCAGCATGGGATGATTTCTCATGTCTTTTATGCTTTTGTTTTTTATTTGTTCATAGCAGTTTAATGTTGCTTCAGTTAAGCATAGCTGCATCATGTAAAATGATGCTTTGCTACATTGTTTTGTGAACAGTAAAATCATTTCACAAAGATGAGAGAAAGGAGCTGTTTTCAGAGATTACGTTTGTGAGAAGGGTTATTGGCCCCAAAGACAAACAGCTGAAACAGAGAAAGAAATTACATTCAAGCTGCACTTAAAACACATCCTTGTTTTGAGTTAATTTCTTCTTTTCTGGTGGTCATGTCCCTGGACTCCACAGGGCAGCTTATTTTGTAGGTTTGCACTAATACATATAGGAGTCCTTCATCATTACAATCAGCAGATGTTGGCAGGTATGATGTAGGTTTCTGACATTCTGTTTCAAATTTATCAAATTGGTCTCATCTAATTTACTTGGACAATTATTTACTAATGAAAGATAATATTACAGAAAAAGGTATTTATTATCTCATGTGAGTTTATATGAGATTTAGAAAATTGAGCAGAAGGCGCAATCTAAAATCTACCGGTAGATCTGGTTGTCATGTAAGGTGTGTTTGTACATTTCTTTCAAGTTATATTTGATATTTACAGCATTTTTATAACTGAAGGTAACAGTTACATAATTGTGATATAAAAAATTATTTGAACATAATATTAAACTATCCTTTTTTAAATGCTATATTCCCTCTCTGTCTCTGCTAGAAAGCGTGAAGCCAGAATCACATAGTAAATATGTTATGAATCATTAAACAGGAAAGGAGGCAGCTATGAATGGAAAAAATCAATCAGTCTAATCACCATTTGCTGATCTTTCAAATATGGTGAGATGCAATGCTTGGATGTGCTCCATACAGTTAAAGGTCCTGTGTTATATTGAATTCGCTTTTTGCATGTTTCTTAGATGTAGTTTTGAATTGATAAAGATATTGTGTTTTGTAAAGCACAGTGGCCTTGACACGTGAAGGCAACCAGATTCATCGGCTTCATTTAGGCTTGAAATGCATAGATGTGTAAGAAACAAAATAAAGTAACTCATGTCTCTGATAAAGAATATTACAATCCAAGTTATGATTGCTATGCTACTTTCATATGACCTACTTTAAATGAAACATAGAATTGCTGCATGCTGTTCATTATGTAAAGAGAGAAAGGTTCAGAAAAATATGCAAGCATAAAGTGGCAACAAACATAGCTGAAACAAGGTCTGGTCTTACACAGTCACACAATGAAGGGATCAGTTCCACACAATGCCTCAGGGCAACAATGTGAAATCTTCTCAGTTCTGTAGCTTTTTGTGCTGCTTGGAACAAGGAATTAATAGCATCCTTCTGAGCTGCTCTGCCTTTCAACACTTACATGTCTAGAATAAAATATCCACACCTGAAAACTTAAACTATTTTGCCTTCAGTATATTTACAAAGAAATGTGTTAACAAGGGTATAGCAACCCTGTTATCTGTTTTTGTTTTTGTACATCATTTTTTTTTTTTTTTTGTTTATCTGTGGAATTTAATGAAAATGAGAAAATTCTGCAGAGGCATTTACATTTTCTAACATAAAGCCCAGACAGTGTGTCAAGACCAAGTTAGGACAATAAAAATCTAGAAATAGTTCAGGTGAGAACAAGAAACCAAAAAACAGAAATATATGTGTATTTTTGTACTTACTACTTATAGGTCTCTGAACGAACATATTCAAAAACATGGGAAACACCAAGTTGGAACTGGTCTGCGATGGGAGTGACCCATGGATTGTTCTCTGCTTTGAACACTTGCTTAGGCCCAGTTAAATCCAGGTTACCTGAAGACATAAAGACACAAACAATACAATAACACTTTGATTATACTATCCCCTATCTTTATGGATTGTTGTGCCTGAAAGTAGTTTTTTTTACCAGTGCATGTACCTCATAACATCTGAACCCAATCAACTTTAAGCTGTAGCAGAAAATGTAAAACAGGTTGGTGTAAAATAGTTCTGCGAACTTCAGGTTTCCACTGGAGAGTATGGTATCACAGCTAATTATAAAATCATCTGATTGCCATTTGTTAGAAACAAATTCTGACATACATCTGATCTGCACCAATTGAACATCAAAAAATATTTCTCTAGTCCAGTGGTTCTCAAACTTTTTTCAGTGATGTACCCCCTTAAAAATATATTTTTAGTCAAGTACCCCCTGACACAGGCAAAACATTTTTGGAATAAAAAAGAGGTACAGTGCTGTAAATACCCTGTAAATACTGAATATAAAATTCAGTGCATGAACACACATTTATATTTTATTGAACTTTTTACAAAATAATTTTTCCCAAGACTTATTATGAGGAGCCTACTGATTTTTTAAAGATATTTTGAAAAGCTTCACGTACCCCCTGCAGTATCTCCTCGTACCCCCAGGGGTACGCGTACCCCCATTTGAGAACCACTGCTCTAGTCAATACTCAAATTTATCCATTCTGATATTTTTTGGGTGTTGCATATGAGGAAATCCAATTGTGCTCATAAGTTTACATACCTTTTCAGAATTCTTGTTGGGTTTTTTTGGCCATTTCCCAAAGAATTTCAACCCTGAAGTAGTAGGCAGAAGTTACATGGCAAAAATGTCCATGGTTTGGAATAGAGATCAGCCTACACTTTTCCCATTGTCTGTCATTTTGACCAACAGTGTCAAAAAAATCCCGTCAATCTGTTTTTACCCATGGATTTTTAAAATGTTACCTACATTTAATTGCAGTTCATTTTCATTCCATTTCAGTTGAACAGGTAATCCACATTGTGGCATTTTCAAACTGAATACATTGAACTTTTTATGTGCAATTTTTCCTATTCTATCAGAAATTATACAAAGCAATTAAGGTTGAAACTGTCTGAGCGTTTGCACCATGTGCTCAAGTGTGTGCAATGTTAAAATGATGGATGGCTGTCAGATTTTTCCATCACCTTTTTAAAAAACCAAAGAGAAAATATTTGGTGGATGCAACTGATGGTCTGAAGATATTTCAAGGATGTTTTTATTAGCATTCCAGCTCACCTTTGCTTGTTTGTGGTACAAAATTTGGACTCAGGTGTGTAAATATTAACATTTAAAAAGTAACTTGAAGCTGTGTTAGGTGCAGCTTGAGTTCAGGAGTCTGACGGTTGAGGGGTAGAAACCGTTTCTCAGTCCGGTGGTCTTGCTCTGGATGCTTCTCAGCCTTCTGCCTGCAGGAAGGGGCTGAACAGACTGTGTGCAGGATGGGTGGAGTCCTTCATGATGAGGAGCGCCCTCCTCCTGCTGATGTGTAGAGGTCCGAGGTGGAGCTAAGGGTGCTCCCCACAATCCTCTGTAGAGTTTTAACCGCCCACTTGCAGAGTCGTCCTCTCAGCAGCAGAGCAGCTGCTGTGCCACATGGTGATGCAGGTGCAGAGAATGCTCTCCGCCACACAGCGATAGAAGCTCCTCAGGACTGAGTTCACAAGTTCATACAGTACAAGGCTTAACCTCTTGGACACTGTTCTTCCATGGAAAATAGACTGTTGTTCCGACAGTCAAAAAGGAGTGAAATATGTTTAGAGATCTATTCCTGTTTTCATAAATAAAATGTAATATTAATGTCATTTTGCCATTTTTTAAGTTTGTGTAGACAAATATTTGGAAATATGGCAATGTAAGATAATTTTGAACAACATAATACCCATGATCTGCCAACAAAATTCCATGTTTAACACCAGTGAAGAAACTTGTAAAGGTATGTTATGACGTAGAACTATCAGACCAAAACATGCACATGAATCAATATTGATTCCTTAACTTTGATTCAAAATAAAATTAACACAAATATGCATGTAGATCCAAATTTAGTAGATGGTTGAATCAACATTGATATAGTGTCAGTTATGTTGAAACCCTAATGTTGATTCAACATGCAAGTCACCGACCACTTTCAATATCGTTTCAATGTCAGGCAGAAACACTGAATCCACATTGGAGTCTAACGTTTCAACGTGGATTCACTCATATTTTGCTATCTGGGCTGACAGATCTTTGCATCCTTCATCCAGTGGAGCACTCTTTCCCTATTGCCATTCACATTCTCTGTAATAGAGATAAAAAAGAAAGTTTGCTTTGGCTTTTCTTATGGTCTGTGTAAGCCTATATCATGCTTGAGTAAATCTTAATCAATAAATAGGCTAGATTTTAAGTATTTCTTGAACAAGTCTCGAGATTTTAACAAGTTTATTCATTTTTATCTAACCATGGTAGTTTGTTCCTCTTTATAGGTCTATGCCTCCCCCTACAGGCAAAGGAGGACATCACCTCTAAGTTTATTGATAACTCACAATTGACATCTACATTTGTGGAGGTTAGCATTTTGCCCCAGTCTGCTATTTTCAAGACTTTACTATGGCTCTTTGATATAAAGTTTGGTTTGACATCATACAAAGTAGAGTCACTGTATAGTTTTGTGTAGCTCTGTTCTACTAGCTTTCTTGAGAACAGAATATTATTATGACTTGACAAATCAGTCAAAAAAATTAAATGCCTTGGCAATTATTTTAGTCTTACTTGAGAACAGAAGATCTATTGCAGTCTGAGATGTTTTTGTTAATCTAGTCAGTTTTTCAACAAGTTGTTCAAAATTACAATAATTTGTAATTCTGTGTCTGAGTGAATGTTTCTGTAGTGTAGAGCGCTTTAAATGCAACACTCTACTAGCATAGTTCTTTTCTGATAAGAAATCTAGAATCTAGTATAGAGAGTGTAGTTAGCTTGAATTTGTTGGTGTAAAGAGGCAAAAAAAGATTTATCTGTTCAAACCATGTAAGCCTGAAGGTATGCGGTAAACAATGAAATATCTTGACAGTGAGTGATCAATGTATGCAGCCAGTACAACAAACACATTGCAATATTTACTAGAAACCAGTGCGTCTTTAAAAGATTTTGGCACTTAACATAAAAAATGTTAACAAAGTTGGATAACAGTAAATTATGTATAGAAGTGGAGTAAAGTTTTTCTGCATAGTTTGCCATGTTATGATGATAAATTGAAAAATCAACAAAGAAAATTCCCAGTTGCTAAGATACTTCTTTATGTAGTCTTGCTACCATTAGTTTGAGGTATTGATGAAAGAAGAGAAGATGTGCTTGTGGGAATGTTTTTGTGAGTACCAAGTTCAGGAGGCAGAACAGTCAGTCTGTTGCCCTGGATGTGAAGCTCTTTGAGTTGAGCCAAGTCACCAATCTCCCTAGGTAACGAGACCAGATCATTATCTCGGAGACTCAGCTGGGCACACAAAGAAAAGATAAGGATAAAAATATGTTAGCATCACACAATTTCTCAAATGTTTTAGCACCTATAAATTTAAATCAGACATTCACAGATGGACATTCATATATTTCTCAACTTCAGTCTCAAAGTAATGAGCAGATTTATTTATACAAATTACCTTTTTAAAAATCAACCCTGTAAAGTCAGTGTGTTCCCATCGTTAAATTTGGTAGGTGCCCCACCCTCCTCAATGATGTTCATTGCACTTTGCCTCCTCACTAAATAAGCTAAATTGAATTGAACTAGGGAAGAACTCGTAAAAATCAGACTGTCCCCACTAAGCATTTTTTCAACTTTCAATTAGTCAATTTTACTGAAATCCTGGCTGGTGGTGCAGCTGTTCTTTATGGGATTCAGCAAAGTCACAGACAGGGTGAACAGGAAGGCGTGAATGTGAAGCATGGACTCAGCACACGTTTCCCCTCAGTTATCCGCTTTGTGACTGTCAAGTTCTCCTTTAATTTGGACAGTTTGCCAACTTGAAAAGGGATTGAAACATCTACACAGATTGTTTTAGCAACTATATTCCACTCAAAGGACCAAGCAGTTTTCTTTATCCATCAGTGTGTCAAGGCATTTCACTTATTTAAGTTTACATAAATTAATTTTACTCCAACAGCAAAAACAATACAAAGCAAACCTCAAAAATAATACTAAGTAAACCACTGTGAATCAACCCCCAAAGTGCTCAAAGCCAAAAGAACAAAATAACTAACATTTAAAATTAATATTTACATTTCAAATGTTTGCTTGTTGATGTTTATCATGTTATGAAAGTTTATTTTAAAAAGCTAATCCAGGTTGTAGGCAACCCAGCAGTGCAATCTCTCAACAATACAGTCTCTGCCAAACCGGTTTCCTCTCTGCTTGTTTGTGGGTGTATCCATTGTAAATTCACTGAATTCAATCAATTTCTTCCTGTTGTGACGTGCTCCTTCAGGAGGAACGAATGCTGCAAGTCAATGACTCAATACAATCTGCTGGGTTTCCTTAGATAGAAACATTTTAGGCTAAATGTAATGAACTTAACTAACTAGGATCACCTGCAATGTATGTATGGTTGAATTGAAAAGATTTTTTGTAAAGTGCCTTGATCTAAATTTGTTATAAATTGGCACAATAAAAATAAACTGAATTGAATAAAAGGAATCCTTAAGATTATGAGAAGTTCCTCCAAGCAATGCAAGGTCTATCACCGTAATGAACATGTTCAGATAGAGATCTACCACCAAATCAACCCATCCTTAGCATCTTGCTCTGTCACAGTGTTTCAGCTAATCCAGGTTGTAGGCAACCTGGATTAGCCTCACAACCTTCACAAATATAAGCACTTTCTGTGGTGACTGACTTTTATTCCACACATTTGTGTATTTACATTCATTTTGTTCCTGATGGTAGAAAACCTTATCAGTCCAAGTTGTGTTAGTACTACTGGGTTGAACTTACAATTTGCAGTTTTGTCAGCTTCCCAATGTCAGGAGGAAGTAATTCAAAGTCGTTGTCGCTCAAATACAGCGCTCTAAGAGTGGCTAGAAAACAGAAATAAGATGGTTGTGTATTAGCATTAATTTTCCCACTTATTCCAAATGAACATGATGCCCCATTCCAACAACATCTGGAATGCTCCATGTAATTTTAAATGAAATGTTGAGCATTTTCTCAATAGTTTAAAATAAACTTTCTGAATGAAAATCCCCCTTTAGCCAGATTTTTAAATAAAAGATGTATCAGAACAACAACAAATTACATGTATTTTCATGTAAAGGAATAGTATAAATTAATTATTATATATTATATGCTTCCATCTAGTGTATATAAAACAATACTACAACTAGACATGAGAAAATACTGAATTATTGCCATATCACATTGTTCACTGGTCTCCGCACTGTGAAGGGCGGTGCTCTCCTAACTGAGCCGTTTGTTGCAAGTGCAAAATGCATCTGACACAAGTAGGAGAAGGAAGCATAGATACAATGACAGAAAACATGGCTGGTCAAATATTTGAAAGATTAAAAATATAAGAATGATGATAATGGTAAAATAATTGACAAATATCGTCCAGCAAGTCAATTTTGAACAGACAGAAAAACTAATAATAAGTGCATCATCATGGCATCACCGTTACAGCTGGATGCTCTGGGACTAACGCCCAGAAAATGTCCCCAGATTATTTTGTCTGGTGCATGTTCCACATATCGTGTGGACAAAAGATGTCTGAGTGGGACAGATTAGCGCAAATATCCATGCAATAAAAACAAAAAGAAAAACACCATATATCATAACATAACAGCTTGTGAACTTGTTTACTGGCAATGGCAATAAACGTGATTCTGATTCTGATAAACATATAGCATTTTTATAACAACTGAAGGTAATAGTGACTTGATCATGTTATGAAATGATACTGTGGTGCCTGGAAAACATAAAATATTGCTTTTATAAGGAACCCTGGTTTCTCAACATTTACAATTTGCACTGAACTGTGATTCTTTAAGTGTTAGACTTATGCCTTCATACATTATTTTAAAACCAAGCCTCATAAGGCAGGTATATATAAACATTAACAGAGTCTGAGCTATTCGTCTACTTATTATATTCCTGATAATCAGATGGTACCCAGACTTGGTAATTTAGATCCAAAGTAGGGCTGGAAATTATTGATAAATGAATTAATCTAAAGTTGACTGATCTTATCGATCGACTAGTGACTAATTGATAACAGCTGGAGATAAGCACCAACACCTCACAGCCCCACTAGGGATAAGATAATGTATGGATGGATCGATCGGTGGAATCTCTTAAGTTGCTAAATAGGAAGATAAAAGATTAAAAGAATCAAATTTGTGAAACATGTAGTCCCCAGAACAGATGTTAATACAGAAGGACTGTTTGTGAAGAGGACTGCAGACTCCATGTCTTTGCCGTCTACAATCTGTGGTAATGGCCAGTCCACACATAGATGACATTAGGTGCATCCAAAAATGTTTTTTGTCTGGGCTGTGTGTCCACACAGATCTGGCATTTTGGGAGACCAGAAACAATCAGTTTTGAAAACAAACCCCAGAGTGGAAAAATGTCAAAATGCTAGTTTCATGTTCATGTGAGTGTGTACATGTGAACCATGTCTTTACTGAAACAATGGTATGTCCCTCTGTAACCTGTAACCTTAATGCACCTTACTCACAAATAAACATGGTGTGTTCAGTGCTGTTTGCAAATGCTCACTTAGATAGAAGAAGTTTCCAGGCAGAGAACCAGAGTTCTGGTTCAGGTTGTTGTAGGTTAAGTCCAACACCTCGAGAGCAGGAAGAGATCCAAATCCTCTGGGCAAGCCACTTAGACGATTCATCCTGTATACACAGAAACAGAGCCAGTTTCCCACCTGTCTAGAATTTCAATTTAAAGCAAAACATTCACTCATTCATTTATTAACATGTCAGAAGACTAGCATATTTTGAAGTTCAAAATTATAAACTCTAAAGTTCTGTTTCAGAAAGTGGGATAGACAAATTCTGAGTAGAAGGCAGTTACTCTGAGTACACCTACCCAGCTCTGTGATACTCAGGGTTTTCGGTTTGAGAACAGGAGATGTCAACTAGGTATATATTCAGTATATTGAATTTTATGACTAACTGCATATTACTTAATATTCACATTTCTTTGTTGGAATTACTTGAAAGTGGTGTATTTTAATATCCCACTTGAAGGCCAGGTCTATATGCAAATACTTCATGTAATGTAAACACTGAGATAAGGGAGAACGGGTTTGTAAAATGCAGAGTATTATTAAAGAGATTCAATTTTATTGTAAGTATAAACAGTATACCAAAAGGAACAGTGAATATACAATATTCATCCTAACAGTTACTCAGATGTCAGGCTTGTTTGCTTTTACTAGTGATGAAAACACATCACTCTGTAGGAGAGGGGAAGACCGGCTCAGTCCAGGATGACTGCAATGTCAGGGTAGCTATTAAAGTCTGCAGGTAGATTTTTGCTTTCTGATCTTCCGGTTTCCAGACCCTAATTTAACAGAGTACTGTAAATAAAAAGTTAGTCCATGCTGCGATGATCCGGCTGACCGTGGACTGATGGACACCGTACCAGTTAGCAAGGTCAGGTGCTTGGATGCAAGGGAAAGATAATTTAATAAAAAGATATTTCATTAAATATTCTTTACTGCTTTCAAGTGAAAATATAGTAGTTGTAGATATTTTGTTCAATCAGATAAAATCACCCACGTTTCATTTTTTGTGGGTGGGAAGAGTAAAAAAACTGTAGTAGAGACAATAAAACTTTAATTCTCTATCAAATCACACTCATATTAATCTGGTCTCTGCCACAATAACTCTTGCAATTTTACAGCAGCAATAGTATTGCTGTCTTTGATAATTGTATTTTAATATTCTCCCTATGTTGTCATTAATATTTGTAATACCATCAGTAAGAAATATTTTGTTATGTGGAATGAGACTTCATATTATATGACGAAAGGACTGTTTTTGGAGAAAAAAACATTGACAGATTGTCAACATATTATTGCTTTGGTGTTTGTTTAAATTTGTTAACTAAATAAGGGACTTTTTTTAAATGCTCACATTTTTTACTAACCTACCACACCATAAAAACACAGGTTGCTGTTTTTTTTATGAAGCAGATGTTGCACATTTTATACATATTACTACACATGAAATTGTACTAGTTTTAACCACAAATTGCATCATTTGGAATACCAGGATACCCTACAGGAAATGCAGTCCTGATACACCTCAGTGTTCAATATACCTCAGTCTGTTTAATTGGTTTCTGTGAATGATGAAAGGCCTCAACCATGAGAAACTTAAAATGTCACATACCCAAGATTCAGGTGTTTCAGCTTCTGAAGACTACTGATCTGAGTCGGGAGCTCTTCAATCTGGTTGTTGAACAAGTTCAGAACTTCCAGATTCTTCAGTTCTGAGATGTTAGGAGGAACAGCTGGAAAATAAATTTTATGAACCCCAATTAAATACTTTCAGAACTTTATATCTCTGCAACAGTACAGTTGTGGATCTGTGAAATTAATATTTAAAAACATTTGTGTACAATAATGCACATCTAGAGGTAATCTTATGAGTGCTAACCTAAAGAATTTCAATAGAGGTTTTCCACCAAAGAAGCTCCAGGCAGGGTTGCTGCTAGACCCAGTTCTCAACTGGTTCAGGAAAAGAACTGGAATGTCATACTAAATGTTTTATCTAGTTATTGTTTGACTCTGCTTTGGTTTTATACCTACATGTTTGAGGAAGTTTTTTTGTAAATATTTGCTTGTATTCATTTTCACAGTGCATGGTAGGCATCTACATTTTGTTACATTGTAAAGAAAAAGGGAAAACATACACTGTGTGCACAATTATTACTCAAGTTGTAGTTTTGATGATTAATTTTATTGTTGAACAGCTACAGCGCTCTCTGTCAATCCAAAATGTTAATAACCTCTCAAACCTGAATATTTAAGAAAGTAAAAGTGAGATTGTGGCTTTTTTAAAACAATATTTATGTGTGCAGGATTATTATCCAACTGAATTTAAACTGAAACTTTTCCCATCTCACTTGTTTATTGTCATCTGTTAAAGTGAGAATAATAAATATACAATTCAAAATTGACAAACATTTCTGACATTTGAAAAATAAATCAGTGACCAATATAGCCACCCTTCTTTTCAATAACAGTTATAAGTCCTCCACTAATGTAGTCTGTCAGTTTCTTGATCTGTTGACGATCAACCTTTAGTGCAGCAGCAACCACAGCCTCCCAGACACTGATCAGAGATGTGAACTGTTTAAGAAGGGCCCACAAGTTCTCAATGGGGTTTAGTTCTGGTGAGGAACGGGGCCACTTCATTGTTCTTTCATCTTTAAGACCTTTACTGGCCAGACACATAGTGGAGTAGTTTGATGCATGTTATGGAGCATTGTCCTGCATAAAAACAATGGTCTTCTTGAAAGATGCAGACATTTTTCTGTATCACTGCTTGAAGAAAGTGTCTTCTAAAAACTGGCAGCAGGTTTGGGAGTTGAAACCTTTTTCAACCTAAAAAGGTCCAACTATTTCATCTTTAATGATACCATCCCATATTACAACCACACCTTCACCTTGCTGGCATCTGATGAAGAATGTTTATTGTACGAGTTAATGTTTTAATTTGCAATAAAAAGAGATAGTTTGGGGAAGAACATGGAAGATTTCAATTCCAAGAATTCATGGTTGTGTTCTTTCACTGATTTTAACTGTGGTAAAACAATGAACATAGGTGTAAAAATAACACTTGGCTCAACTCAGAATCTTTTAAATAAAAACCCCCATAACAAAACATTAGGTAGGTAACCCTCCTAAACAACAATGGTGGCTCCAGCAACTGCTTGGTTTAAAATCGGCCAATTGTAACATTTTGTATATGTTTCATAGTTTCAAACTGTAGGATCTGAAAGCTGAAGGAAATATATGTACACAAATGATGGAGAAGTTAGCTAAGTAACTGTGAACCCATCCTCACAATTTGGCAGTGAGGATCACAACCCTTTTCATCAGTGTTCTGGTCAATTTCACACCGTAGTCATTTCAGCTAGTCTGAAGTTACTCATTTGGCTTCAGTTGGAGCAGAGAACTACTTGACGGATCCCATGTGGCAGCATATACATTAATAATTTATTGTCCAGCTATAGATGTAGGGCAGGCGTGCTCAATACGTCGATCTCGGCAATAGGTGACAAACTGAACGCTGCCAGGATGCTGAGACCAGCACTTCCTCTTCTGACAGGCTTATCAAAATAATCACTAAGATCCTAAACGTTTGTAACTTCATTAAAGATTTTTTTTTTTTTTAAATCAACAAAATGTGTTAAAATTAATAATCTGTTATTGTTTCAACAAGGTGTTGTGGAATTCAGTGCGTTTCAGTTCCATAAACAAAAAAAAGGCGACTCAATGACCGACTGACCAGCAGAGCAGGAGTTTAAATTAGCTACTCAACCATCGCGTTCATGAGAGGCTTATTAATAATCAAGAAATAAATATCAAGCCTGGAAACCTGCTGGAAGGCTGCACAGTGGCGCAGTTGGTAGCACTGTTGCCTTGCAGCAAGAAGGTCCTGGGTTCGATTCCCGGCCGGGGTCTTTCTGCATGGAGTTTGCATGTTCTCCCTGTGCATGCGTGGGTTCTCTCCGGGTACTCCGGCTTCCTCCCACAGTCCAAAAACATGACTGTTAGGTTAATTGGTCTATCTAAATTCTCCCTAGGGGTGTGTGTGTGTGTTAATGGTTGTTTGTCCTGTATGTCTCTGTGTTGCCCTGCGACAGACTGGCGACCTGTCCAGGGTGTACCCCGCCTCCCGCCTGGTACGTAGCTGGAGATAGGCACCAGCAACCCTCCCGACCCCATTAGGGACAAAGGGTGAACAGAAAATGGATGGAAGCCTGGAAACCTGATATCATAACGGACTGAATGTTATTTCTTGCGGGGGTGAAGGCGGTTGCCACGGCAACAGGTGTGCTTAAACAACAATGAGAGAGAGAGGAAAAAAGGTACCAGTGGTTTTGAGTTGATCACCTGTTTGGGTTATTTTACCTTTCTTTACCTTTGCTGCGGCTCATTACAGCCGCTGTAGTTTCTGAACGTTCAATAAACAACAAACTTAGACTGATGACCTCGTTTGTTCGTGAGTATACATCATTCACAACAAACATCAAATAGGACAAATATATTTCATTGAGTTTCAACAAACAAATGGCTTCTACCGCGATAATTATGGGTAATTAAATTAATTATATGGGGCGTGCCGTGGTGGCGTAGGGGTTAGCGCGACCCGTATTTGGAGGCCTTGAGTCCTCGACGCGGCTGTCGCGGGTTCGACTCCCGGACCCGATGACATTTGCCACATGTCTTCCTACACAGCCTACTGTGATATAAGGGACACTAGAGCCCACAAAAAGACCCCCTGGAGGGGTAAAAAAAAAAAAAAAAAATTAATTATATCCCAACTTCAGAAGATTTGCCTTTACCTTTACAGAGCTCTTTGGTTCCTCCTATCAGTCTGTAGCTTCTCATATTGAGGTCATCAAACCAAATTTCAGATCTACCATAACTGACTGACACCTGTTTAATTTACAATTTTATGACTTCGTGTCATGAGGTAGATCTCAGCCGGCTGGTGAGAGAAAAAGTAGATCTTGAAAAAGTAGATCAACCAAAAAGAAACAGAGGCTGATTTTCAGACATTTGTAGAGTTTGATAAGATTGGTTGCATGAGATTATTTTTTATGTATTTATCGTCCAATTACCAATCTCCCAAAATGAAGAACGTTTCGGTGAGTTTATCAGTGCAAACCATACCTTCTTGAATGTTGACAGGCATAGCTGAATCTATGTAAACTTCTAAATTTTAAGCAGTGCTAAAGAAAACAAAAGAAATCTCTTAACATTTCCTTTAATTATGACATTTAGCAAAAATAAATATTTCTGGTGATCCAAACTGACCTAAAACAGTCAATGCCTAATGTGAAATAATCAAAAGATTCTAAAAATCTTTCTATTTAGGATATTTAAACAAAATACAGAACTTTATAGTGTCAAAGCTATTTTTTTAGCCACAGTGGGTGTAGAGCTGGCTGTGTTTCACTGGTTGCTCTGACTGTTAGTGAATGTGTGAAAAAATGTATTTACGGGGTATTTTTTAGTGAAGTTAATGAATTTATTGTGTGATAAGCAAGAATTGTAATAGTGTGTAATCTGGTCAAGTTAACTGATGTAAAAATGATACCAAGAATTTGCACAAAGTAAGCAGCACATCTTTACTTTGTTACTGTTGTAATGACAGCAATTCTTTAAAGCTGTTTACATGTTTTCTTCATTCTGGCAACAACTACTTATTTAAAAACTGCAGTTTAATTTATCAATTGTAAAGCGAAGGGACCATCTTACCTGTGAGCTTGTTGTGACTGAGGACCAACTGAGTGATGTGAGATAGAGTGACTGAAATGACATACAAGAAAAAAAGTCAAAAATGCACAAATAGTTTTAAAGAATAGTTTTAGAATTCATCATAGCTCTGAATCAGCGCTGCTCAAACTTACAAAGAGTATTCTCTTGGCCTCAAACAATGGACTTGTGTCTGTTCTGGTTTTACTAGACCTCAGTCCTGATTTTGACACAGTTGACCACAATATTTTCTAAGAACTGTTTGAACATATAGGTATCAAGAGAACAGCACTAGGCTGGTTTAAATCCTATCTGTCCAACAGATTCCAGTTTGCTTATGTGAACATACTTTCACACTTCAGGGTTATATGTGGAGTATCACAGGACTCCGTTCTTGGACCAATGCTCTTTATCCATCCGTCCATTTTCTTCCCTTATCCAGAGTCAGGTCACAGGGGTAGCAGCCAAAGTAAGGAGGCCCAGAATTCTCTCCCCCCCAGCCACTTGTTCCAGCTCCTCCAGGGGAATCCCAAAGCATTCCCAGCCCATCCAGGAAACATAGTCCCTCCAGCGTGTCCTGGCTCTTCCTTTGGGTCTCCTCCTGGTGGGACGTGCCTGGAACACCTCACCAGAGAGGCATCCAGGAGGCATCCTGACTAGATACCTGAGCCACCTCTACAGGCTCCTCTCGACGTGAAGGAGCTGCAGCTCTACTCTGAGAAGAGCCACTGCTCTTCCTCAAAGTAATCCCTTTTACTCTGAATGCTTGGTAAGAAGGATTGATGTAAGTCAACAACACAACACAAGCAATTGCTGCCTTGTCCTCATCCAGGAGGAGTGAATGCTGCAAGTCAGTGGTTAAATGCAATCTTGTTAGATAAAAACTTTTTAAACTATTTTCAGTATGCATGACTGAACTAAAAATATTTTTTTCTTGAGTGCCTTAAGACAACATTTGTTGTGAACTTACAACTTAATTAGAAAAGGAATTAAAAAATGGTAGAGGCGTAACAGAGTTATTCCAACTTGCTGCTACCATGAGATTGAGATAGTTTAGCAATGCAAAACAGAGAACACAAAGCCTGACTTCAAAAATATCAAGAATTTCTTTTCTAAGAATGCAGCTTAGACAAAAATGGCTTTAAGAGAGCAGAGAAAAATCATCAGTCAATTAGATTAATCTTTCTGGAAACGTGCTAGCAGATAGTTCAGAGTCCTTAACTGCAATGTGAACTGCTTAAAAATATATTTTGTGTCAACCATTATCATGGCTCCACTTGAGCTAATTAGATGGGTTCCTGCATATGACAGGTTTTATAATGGGTCATGTGCAATATGCATGATTTTTCTATATCATATATGTAATAAAGAGCACAGAAAGCATTGTCCCATTTTTATTCTTTTTCTGTCCAACTGCTCAGTGCTACATTTTCAAGTTGAACTTGAAAGTGTTCAAGGAGAGACTCCCAAGGTTCAGTCTCTCAGATTTGTTGACTATTTGTGACCTTGGAAAGAAAGTGAGGGTCATAAAGTTGCCCTGCTCTGCATTGAACTGATGCTGTTTTTTTTGTTTTCACCTGCATCAGTGATACTTTGAAAGCACACAATTCTTGCCACAGCATGACAGAGTTCAATCTCATCTAGTCTTTTACTCAGATGGTATCCTAGGCATACTGAAGAATAATGCTTCAGTAAAACATTCAAATTAATTTTATAAATAAAGCAGTAACAAAGACAACTACTGAAACTATCCTAATCATAAAGTCTGAAATCATTTGTTCTTTTAGTCCAATCTCAATTTTTTCTAAGTACTCACTTTAGAAGACTATCAAAGGCCTACTCTGGGAACTACTCTGGGATGTTGTGATCAAATCTTACCTAAAAAAGAAGGTTCAACATTTTTACAGAGGACTTTACACACCACAGAGTTCAGCATTTATGACAGCATTACTTTTATGGGAAGAAATCTGGGGTCCTGCACCACAGCAGAGCATGGAATAACCCCGCCGCCCCACTGTTCTACAGACACGGGTCTCCACTTTTCAGCCTTCTTGCTCCAGTTTTACAAATGAAGAATTGCGTTTAGCTTACACAGGCCTGGGATGTCCAGCATGTTCGAGATCCCCCTGTCGCACATTTCTACCTCAGGAAGGCTCCTGTCCCGACTTTCCTCCACGATCTTCTTCAAAGATTTTGACATCGTTCTGAAAAGATGGAGGCGAAACGCAGGCAGACATTACCGAACAGGATGAAAGCAGAAGAAGCCAGAAAAAGCAGAAAAAAACAGTATCAATGAGGCTCACCGTTTAAAAAATGTTTAGAAGTATTTCCAAAACAAGACTTTTCATCAAACTCTCCGCCTACCGGAAGTGTGTCCGAAAGCACACCCTTTCCTTATTAGGAAATGTCTTTTCCTCACTGCGCCCGACCAAACGGAGAGGGGTCCAAGTGCATACGTTACGTCTAGCAGAGCTCCGGACGTGCACACACACCGAGTGTCTGTCGCGTACGTCAATGAGGCCCGCCATGTTGAAGAGGTAGTTTTTTTCTTCGTCTAACGGAAGCTTACATGCAACAATTTTTCATTACTGCCATCTATTGTATTTTACAAAGATTTAAAAAAAAAAAAAAGCGAAATATCGTTCCTTTCATGATTATTCAACTGAGCAACCAGATGTTCAAAATTCTGTTTCCTATTATTACCCATTCCCAAAATTAATATTTGTCTTGGAGGTTGGAGTCACATATTTCCTGCTTCTAATGAAAGCACATTCTATCATCTCTATAGAATTATATCAAACACATAAACTAGTGCCATTCAAAAACCTATGACCAGTTCTTATTCTACTTATTATGATCTCCTTCTTATCCTTTTATGTCTTGTAACCTCAACTGTATTTTGTAATGTCTCCTTTTTATATGATTATTCCTCCTCAATGTCTTACTTTCTTTCCAAACAATAGGTTTGGAAACCTATTGCATATCAATATATTTTTAACAGTTTCCTTAGCCAATCTATCTGCTCTTTCATTACCCCAAATATCTACATGTCCACATTATTACTAGATTTTTTGTTTTGCTCACACAGTCTATAAGGAACAAAAAGCTGATTATGAATCATTTCAAATAATTAGTTGTCTTATTCTACTATCTTCCAAGCACTCCAAAGTCAATAATAACACCCAGTGCTACTGTATACTCAAAACATTTGTTCTTTTTGAAATCCTAATCATTAATTCAGAATTCACTATTCCTACACTAGTTGTTTCAGTTTTTGAATCTTTTGATCCATCTGTAATATTTGTTGCATTTCTTTTTTTCTTAATATTTGATAGATCTATCTGCACAAATGTATTTCCATGTCCATGCTGGTCTTAAGGACTACATTACTGTCTGATTACAATTTTTGTTATGCACTTCAATGTTCTCACAGTTATCCCCAATCCAGTCAAAACTATTTACAGTTCATTTCCTCTTTCCTAACAATTTCTAACATTTTCTTAACTGGAAGGTTTTAATATACTACTTGAAATGTATGCAGTGATTATCTATTAACTGTTGTCTTCAAAGGCATTTCTTGTGATTCTACTTGTAAAACATAATGGAGTTATTTTACCAACTCCAACATTAGTCCCTCAACTAATACTCAAGCGTTGAGTTTGAATAACATTTTATTTTTATTTATTTATTTACTTGACTAAGTTTTAGCCTCTGAGCCATGTACCACTCATTGATAATCTATTATTTAATGAATTAATGATACAAACATTTTCAATAAACTCAAAGTTAGCATCCCATGTCAATGCTGCTAAACCCTTCATATCTTGTTACTTTTGTCCATAATTTGCTTCATGTAATTTTTCCAAGGTAATTTCTTATCAAAAACTATTCCCCAAAACAAAAACATTCAACCCTTTTTGACCCCTTTCCATAAAAGGATAACTTTTTAACTTTAAGTTACCTCCCTTTGTAGTTTATATTTGCAGCCGTCTTTTCTTCTCTGTACTCCCTCCTTCCATATTTTATTGATATCTTAAATAATTACTTCAACCTAGGTTTCATTTAATGGGACCTTAAATTTAATTTAATTTGTCTGGCACATTCACCTTATCCATTACTGCCATATATGCTAGAACTCACATCAATTAAATGTTTATTTTTTGTTATTGCTGTATCTCAAGTGATTTATTTCATCTATGAAGTCTTGTTGACTCATTAACTTTCCACTATGAATGTTGGTTAGGCAAGATATTGAACCAAACTTCATTATGGAATGTTTCCTGCTTTTCCTGTTTCTGTCCTACAAAATTTTGATTGCTATGTAAATATCTTCCTCTACCCAATATTGGGAATATTTTTTTATTATTAATTAACGTTCACATTCATTCTTATTCAATGGAATCTGAAGTTCTATTTTTTAGATTGCATTGACAGTTTTTTTGTTTTTTGTTTCTCTCCACTCCCACATCTAAGCACATTCTTTGTTGGTATGAAATTTGTGCAAGGTATGTAAAGGTATGTATCAATTACAGCTTTCCTTGGTTCGTTTTTTAATGAATCTTTAAAGAACATACAGTAGATACCCGGGAATGAATCTGTCCAAATAATAGCCGAAACTGGTGCCCAGTAGATGGCGATAATGCGCCTTTATTCTGGTTGTTAACCGCCACAATACATCAACAGAAGAAGACCCATCTCGAAAAGAAGCCATGGAAAGTCTGCGGGTGCTGGAGCTTTACAGTGGAATCGGTGGCATGCACTACGCGTTAAAGGGTAAATGCAAAATATTAGAGATGTTCATCAAACATGGCTGAGCTGGGATTCAAAATAGTCTGTTCAATCACCCGTTAAAAGACAGCAGATGGGATAAAAGGCAGAGTCTGTTTTCATTTCCCTGCCTGCTGTCTCCCACATAACACGTGGATAAAGACGAAGGAACTTCCCTCTCTGGGAAACTATCATCCACTTCTGTACAATCCACCCGATATGTGCGGGATCGTTTTTCCCCATGTCTCCTGTTCGGAGTAGACTCTGCTTCGGTGCTGATGTTAAATTTCTGTAAGTCTAGAAAATCTGTCAGTGTCCATTTGTACAAAACAAATAGTCCCAGCATAGCACTGTATCAGTGATGCAGTACAGACAGTAAATCAGTAACAATGAATGGTGCGCATGTGTGTGTATTTGCTAAAGGCATTTTGCTACAAAGATGAATGCAGCACAGTGTTACATTAATCTGTACTGTAGCAGTGTCTTACAGTTACAAGCTGGCAGACACTTTCCCAGTTCATAACATTTCACAAACTGCTGCTGAAACTCCTCTAGCTCCCTTGTGCTTAATGAAATTGTCAGACTGTAAAATGTGAACAACAACATTTTTCTGCACAAAACAGATAAAAAAGCCACAACATATGTATATCTTGGTACATTTACCTTCCTCAGTCCTTGTCTGAGTATTTGTTTGCTTGGGTCAAGTAAAACTCCTAACACGTTAAGCATCCTTCCACCACAAAGCTCCACCTTTAGGTTAGGGACAGTTCACACACTCCCACCTTTTTTACTGGGTTGTTTTCAGAGTACCTGCTTTTGAGTTATTTGACATTGATATAGTGGAAATTAAAGGGGGATGTTCTCAGACATCAACCTATGTTCCTGAAAAACATTCTGTTGTGAAAATACCTCTATCTTCTGCTTCCTATAACCAACCTCCCTTTACACACAGCTTTTCTCTCACATCTCAGATGTTTTGTCTTCCACTTCAGTCATGAACTTTTCTGCTTCTACAAATTTGTCTTCAACCCACAAGAATGTTTGACTTTGGTGGAAGGCATCCTGCCTTTTTCTGGTACCATTAGTGAGAAAACTCACTAATGAGTTTACTCACTCATTAGAGAGTGAGAAAACTCACCAATTGGTCATCAGTGACTATAGACCTGTTGTTCCCTTATCATCCCACATCATGAAAGTCCTGGAAAAACTCAACTTGGCTCAACTGAATAAGCAGACAAGGACATATCAGGACCCCGTGCAGTTTGGCCATTATCATACTATCAAAGAAGACAGCACAGAACTTTTCACTCTCCACTTCAGACTTCCAGCACAAGTCTGACTTCTGTCATCTCCAGAAATACTCAGATGACTCTGCAGTTGTTGGGTGTATCAGAGATGGACAAGAAGCTGAGTACAAGGAGCTGGTGAATCACTTTGTGTCATGGTGTGGAACAATCATATATCATCTTGAATCTGAACAAAATAAAGGAGTTGACTGTAGATTTGTGAAAAAAACTGGAAAAAAAAAACTTTGGGTTTAACTGAATATGGATGAAGTCTAAAACTGGACACAGAAGTTCCGTTCCAGAATTCCATTCCATTGACGAAATGGAACTCTGCAGGACTACAAATCTGGGGACATTTGCAGAAAGAACTAATGCTTTTTTCCCTTTTCGTCCAGTTTTTTTTATTGCTTTATTCCAGTTTTTTAGTACTTGTTAAATGTTTGATATTGGAGTTAAGTGTTGTTATAGTGTAAGTCTTGTTATTTAAAATCATGTTGACGAAGACCTGAAACACCATAAATGCTCTTGGGAACAGAGCCTCTTTTATGTATATTGTTTGGACAGTTCTCGAAAAAGAATTCCATATATCTCAGGAACTACAAGGTGCATTTGACTGGTTCAGGTAGCAAAATAAAAGTAATATTCCAGAGAATACTCAAGGTCTAAAAATCAACATTTGTATTACTGAGAAAGAACAAATACATATGGCACACAGTGAAAAAATTATTAATAAATTCTAATAAAACACATTATGTAATGTGTTTTCCTTAAAAAAATGCAGTGGAAACAGAGAACCTCTAGCAATTCACAATACAGATTCTGACCACTTACTGTACCAAATTTCATTCCAAAAAATTAAGGATAAACATTTAAGAAAGATATTGGTTGATAAAATTCCAGGTGAACATTCCAAATGTGCCATTTTTGGACATTTTGGCACTATGTGTGCAATTACAAATTTCTCTTTATTTCTTTTTCCTCCAACCTACAGTATATCTTGCTATAAATATTATTTGCAATTAATAACATTGATTGTTTTTCTTAAAACAATATAAGAGTGAATTACTACTAAAAAGAACAGTCTTAGGCGCTCTGGTTATAAAAGCATTGAGTCAGAAAACCAAACCTACAGGGCAGATTTTCTGCAGCCCATTGGTTGATTTGGGTGATTGACCCATCTAACATGGATTATGACCACAAAACAGCAAAGGTAATACTGAATTTATGTTTTTAGCTTCGTGAAATTAGCTACGAAATTAGCTGTTTTTTTGTCTTCATTGGCTGCTAGTTCAGTGAGTTTTGCACATAGCATGGTGATTCTGGTATTGTTGGAAACAGCAAAGTCTGGGTTTTAATCTGATAGGTAGTTTGTTGACCTTATTGCACTGTTATTGCTGTGTGTTTACCAGGTGTGAGCCTAGCATCTAATTAGCACCTATTATGTTTTTAAAAAATGCTTAGTGTTTGAGCTGGGTGTTGATGATGTAGAAAATTTTGTTATCATTTAGATGAGCTTTTGCCCATTACATAGATATGCAATATGCCAATATTGGTTATTGTATGGCATGTGTTTAGATTGATCTTGTTAGCAGAAGTGCTGAAGGACCTAATACTGGGTCTGTTTTGGAACATAGTGTTAAGAACTTGCTTGGAAAATATTTAAAATAATAATTTTTTTCACAAAATAAAATGTGCTCGTCTAAGCAATCAAAACTATGTTCTAAATAATTTGTTATGTAATAATTGACTCCCACAACTGTAATTAAGATGATGATGATGTTTATGAAAAATTTAAACCTGTCTTTTATTTCCACAAAAGTGCAGTCGTACTTAGGTATTATTACGCCATCAGCTGCAGTTATATATATTTCATTCAACTGCTACTTTTATGTTTTTTAAGTGTAACCATTAAATTAGTTGAGGGGGCAGTGATATTTGAAACTAAATTATATGGATACAGAATAGAACAATCTGGATGTTTACATGATCTGTGTTTTTTCTGTTTGTTTTTTTTTCTTTACCAGAAAGTGGGATATCTGCTCAGGTGGTGGCTGCTGTTGACATCAACACCACAGCCAATAAAATCTACAGGCACAATTTTCCAGACACCCCCCTCTGGAACAAGACCATTGAGGTAGGTAGTAATTGAGAACTGAGCTTGTCCACTGTAACGTCTCTTCAGTGATTTTGTCATTTTTGATCTAATGGGGTAGTTCAGTATTTTTTGTTTGTTTGTGTTTTGTTTTCCCTTTCATCCTTGTTTCTCATTTGTATTAGAAAATTTTACTTTAGTTTTCAAAGCTAATAAATGCCACCATTAGCAGTTTTCAAGTTCTTTTAAAATTGGTGTGGTGATTTTAGTAATTGAAGAAATCTCACCAAAACTCAAGATTAAACCTAATATTGAAAATGTTTTATAAGCACAACATTAGCAAACTTTACTGCAACCTAAACGTGCAGGGCAGGGGGCCCGAGGACCGGAATTGAGAAACACTGCTTTACTCTGTTCTTCCCCAGTCTTCCCTGGCCTGACTCTTTTTCATTTGCAGATCATGCGCAGTTCCCTTACATTTTTTTGGAACCACCTGAGGGGTGATACAAATAGGCAGCAGGCTGCATTCATTGATAGATCAGTGGATTTATGTCATTGGATGAGCAAAGAAGGTACTTTCAAAAAAAGAGCAAACAGCCGCAACCTTCATTTCACCATTGTACTGAGAGTAGAGTTGAGGTGGGTCGGGCTTCTGGTCAGGATGCCTCCTGAACGCCACCTGGTGAGGTGTTCCGGGCACGTCCCACCGGGAGGAGGCCCCGGGGAAGACCCAGGACACGCTGGAGGGACGATGTTTCTCAGCCTTGAACGCCTTGGGATTCCCCCAGAGGAGCTGGAACAAGTGGCTGGTGAGAGGGAAGTCTGGGCCTCATTACTTTGACGGCTACCCCCTGCAACCTGACCCCGGATAAGCGTAAGAAGATGGCTGGAGGAGATTTCGAGAATTCTGTTGTAGATGGTCGTGGTTGTGAATAGGAAAGAGCTCCTGTAGCAGTCTGTATTACAGAGAATTTGAAGAAGCCTCTAACTGAAGACACTTTTTTGTCCATACTTTTCTTGATTTCATGTAAAATCCTTCTTTGCCTCATCGTCTCCAGAGATTCCACAGTCCCCAAAACAGAACCAGAACAGAACCAGCCTTCTTTATCAGGTTGTTGAACCCTTTTATGTCCCTGGCTCTGATACTGCTGCCCCAACAGATGACGGCAGAAAAGATGAGGCTCTCAACAGCAGACCTATAGAAGATCTACATCACAGGTGTCAAACTCCAGTCCTCAAGGGCCACAGTCCTGCAGTTTTTACATGTTCCACAGCTACAAAACACTGGAATGAAATGGCTTAATTACCTTCTTCTTGTGTAGATCAGTTTTCCAGAGCCTTAATTACCTAATTATTCTATTCAGGTGTGGTGCAGCAGAGGCACATCTAAAAGTTGCAGGACAGCGGCCCTTGATTCCTGGAGTTTGACACCCCTGATCTACATCATCTTGCTTCAAACCCTGAAGGACCTTAGCTTGCTCAAGAAGAACAGTCTGCTCTGTAATTTCCCTGTAGACTGCTTACCTTTTTGTTTTGGCACTAACAATATGATAAAATGTTTCTGTGGTCAAAATATTGTAACTTTTACCTGCAACAATCAAATTCTAAACCTGCTGTAGCTGAGGTTCTCTTCCCCTGTAAGTGATTGTTTTATCTACCTACCTTATTTCTTTATTGTGCCTAACTTATTTAATTTGACCATTTATATGTGTATGTTTGTTGTGGTTTTATGTCTAGTCTTGCCTCTGTCAGGCACTTTACGAAACAGTTGGTTGGATGAAGAGTGATTCAAATTTGATGGATATATGGGGTATGCTTATTATATCAATGCAGTCTGATTTGTTTTTTAACCTGACCAAACAAATTTAGGTTGAGATGTGTCAATAGATCTTTGGTTTAAATTGTGCATATTATGTTATGATTAAGCTCAATTGAAATAATTTGCTTGTTTGTTTTAAGGGTATACCACTTGATGACTTCAATAAATTATCTTTTGATATGATAATGATGAGCCCTCCCTGCCAGCCATTTACCAGGTATGATATTTTATTTAATATTTTTGGAAACAAAGTCATAAAAACTCGAGAAGAAATAAGGGGCAGTAGATTTGAGGCACTTGTCCACCAGAGATCCTCTCAACTGTTGAGCCTCTGTCTGCTCCAGCCAGATTCATCTCCATTAGCAGATCCAGCGCAGTGCTGCGTGACTCTTCTCCGTTTTCTGTGCCTACTTCAGGGGTTGTACCAGCCGCACCGAGCCGTGTACTGCACAGAAGCAATTTGGTTGACAGCTGAAATATAAAAATGCTAAATTGAATTACAAGAAAAAGCTGGAGAAAGACCTTGCCTACAACAGACTGGGCCCAGTTTGGCATGGACTGAAAACAATTGTTGGATCAGAGATCAAGTGCAACAGAAAGGTGGTTCTACCTGGTTTTTGCCAATTGGCAAATGAGTTTAATATATTTTATCTTGGGTTTGATTCTTTTGATTTTAGTAATGAGATTTTAAATCTGACAAACAAACTTCTTTGCTGTGGTCATATCCCCTTCGATGTTACTTCTGTGGCTGAATCTTTTAAATGCTGTAAGGTTAGAAAAAGCCCAGAACCAGATAATATCAGTGGTCGACTGCTCTCCTCTTGTGCGAAACAGTTGGCTCCTATTTTTTATTTCATGTTACAGATGTCACTTAACCAACAGAGGGAGCCAAGGTGCTGGAAGCAGTCCATAGTGATTCATGTGGCTAAGACGAGCCACCCAAAAGTCCTGAATGATTTTAAACCTGTTGCACTGACTTCCCTTGTCATGAAATCTTTGGAAAAATTGATTAAGAGATATCTTCTTACCAAGACTGAACATTTACTGGATAAGGATCCAGTAAAGTACAGTTTGCCTACAGGGCCGGTCAGGGAGTTAAGGATGTCACTGCCACTTTACTAAATTGTGTTTTTAAACATCTTGAAGGTAACAAAAATCATGCTAAGTTGTTATTTGTTGACTTCTCGTCAGCTTTTAACACAATCCAGCCCCATATTTTGATTGATAAACTTCTTAATAACTTTCATCTGGATTTTAATGTGGTGAGTTGGATTCTTGATTTTTTAGCATCCAGAACGTAGAAAGTCAGAGTGAATGGATGCATGTCCAGAGAGACGTCTCTGTCTACTGGGTCCACTCAGGGCTGCGTCCTTCCCCTCTTCTTTACATTTTGTACACAGACGACTGTCGCAGCCGGCATGATAGGTTAATATTAAAATTTGCAGATGACTCAGTGGTAGTTAGCCTTCTACATGATGATGAACATGTTCATGGCCCTGTGGTCGATGAATTTGTTGACTGGTGTGATAAAGCTTTTCTTTCAGTAATGTACAGAAAACAAAGGACATGTGCATTGATTTTAGACAGAAACCCCATAACACAAATCAAACAGTAATTAAAGGTCAGACAGTGGAGACAGTAGAAAACTACAAATATCTTGGGACTATTTTGGATAATAAGTTAAAATTTACCTGCCATTCAGAAAACCTACAAAAAAAGGGCCAGCAAAGATTACTTTTACTGTCAGTCCTGCACATTATATTTTATATTCATATTTATATTTATATTTTATACTGCATTTTATTTTATTCTGGAGTAACCTCACAACATTGGAACCTCAAAACACTGTCCTGAGTCGTATGCAACGAAATTTTGTTCTGTATACACCCTGTGCATGCAAAATGACAATAAAGTCAGTCTAAGTCTAAAGTCTAAGTATATTTTGTCTAAGGAGGCTTGCAAAGTTTCGAGTTGATAAGTCACTGATGATCCTATTTTATAGATCATATATTGAATCTGTGTTGACTTTTTCCCTCCTCTGTTGGTTTGGAAATCTCAGTATTAGATCAAAAAATGCCCTTAACAGAGTAATACATACTAGCAATAAGATCTTAGGAGTTGAACAATGCTCACTTACAGAACTGTGTAAAAAACAAGTCATTAGGAAAACTAAAGCCATTATTGCTGATATTTCTCATCCTTTACATGCCGAGTTCCAGTTTCTGCCTTCTGGCATCAGGCTCAGACTCCCTTGTATAAAAGGTAACAGGAACAAGCACTCCTTTGTTCCTACAGCAACATCTCTTTTTAATGCAGGACAAGGTAGGGGGACTTGCACCTCATATAGTGTTTGTAGCAACTGTCAGTCAATAATGAAATACACTGCTGTATTCTTCCCCTGTATGTGTTGATTTGTATTTCATGTCCTTTTTGTTGTTTTTTTTAAATCTTTGATACTTTGTTTTTTAGTTTTTATACTTGCTGCAACATCAATTGCCCAATTTTGTCGTGTTCTGTGTTTTCTGTGTATTTATTTAGAGTTTTCTGTGTCCCCAGTCTCCGTGTTGTCCTGTCTTCCCCTTGATTGTTCCCAGGTGTGTCTCGTTCTGTGATTACCCGCTGTGTATTTAACTCCACCTGTGTTCCTTGTTCCTCATCTGGTCCTTGTCAATGTCTTGTCAGTGTCGAATGTGCGTTTAGTCCTTCGTCTTGTCCATTGAATTTACCAGTTGCTACCGGCGTTGAGCCCTGGCTTCTGCTCAGTCGTGCTGCCTGGTTGTGTGGACTTTGTTTGGGACATTCATTATTAAAATCACTATTCATCCTGCCTGGGTCTACAAGCGTCTGCCTCACCATCACCAACACCGCATCGCAATTCATGACAAATTTGGGATACAAATAAATCTGAAATCTGACCACATGTGTTGTTTGGCCCTTGATTTATGTCACTGAAAACTCCAAACATTTCTCATAGCACAGCTGTGGAGTGACAGACATTCTGTCTGGTATCAGAGAGCTGCTCTCCTCAGTCTGGAGGAGTTTAATCAGGAGCAGCGGCAGGAATACATGCAGTAACTTTAGCAGAGGACTGACATTGAATTAGCAGAGCTGCTAGCAACTCTTCTCTCTGAGGAATGAACAGCAATAAAGAGGAGAGAAATGGTGAAGCTGTGGTCAGCTTTCTGATGGAGCCGTACTTTTGCCCCCTCTGTGTGAAACGCTAAACTACATGATATTAGCCTGGTGTGATGTGCATTTTATTTTTTGTTTTTTAATATTTTTTTTAAATATGTTTAGTGTGAAATTGGTTTACACTTTTGACTTCATTTCCCAAAAGGTTGCATATCTAAAAAATTAAAGTGGGAGAATATATTTATATGTACAGAGAAATAATCAGCTTATCTGAATCATGATTTGTGTCAGCAGTAAATTTCTATAAGATAAAATGAAATATCTGGGTTTGAGTCCATCAGAATCAGAACCTCAAGGTTCTTCGTGGGCGCAGAAAGAGTCTTTGGACCGTAATGGAGACGCTCACCACTGGAGTAGAACTAACTCACACATCAAGTGGTTAGTGAGTCTTGCCAGTGGAGAAGTGCCTTTAATCTGATCCTTATTCTATGTTACATTTACATTTCCGTATCGCACTTATTTTTTACTGATGAAGATGAGAAGGACATTTTGTCAACTTAACTGGTATTGTACTTTGTTTTGTTCTTTTCAAGGTTAGGACTTCAGGGTGACGTTGCAGACCCCAGATGTAAGAGCTTCCTCTTCATCCTTGAACTCCTTCCAAGGTATGAGGATGTCAAATACGCATGATTTAGTCATAAGTCAGCCTGACGGAATTAAAAAATAATTTTAAAAAGTTGTTGGAATTTTTTTACTTAAAGCTACAGTATGTGAAAGTATAGCATGAGACAGATAATCTGTGGAAAACTTAAATTCCTCTGATTTGTGGTCTGCACTCCTCACACTCTGCCACTTGCTCTCTGCTGCGCCACAGATTTTTAGCAACAGTAGAGCCTGCCATGAATGCCCAGGCTACACAGATTAGCCACCAACTAAGACCTTTTTCCTGACTCTGATTGTTTGTTTCTGACTGGGAACAGTGCATTTCTGCAGATGGCAATAGTAGCATTTTGACAAGGTGGAGGAGCGTATTTCTTTCACAGATTATTTGTATCATACCATACTGTCACAACATAGTGACAGTTTTAACAAATATGTAAAGAATGTTTTTATTAAATCAAAGGTACATAAAACTGCTTTAAAGGCTGCATTCTGAACTTAAAGCTAATATCTCTATATCTAAACATTAGTAGGGCTACAAATATTTGAATATTATTAAAAAGTTCAATATGTCCTATCACTCATTTCAGAAGGTGAAACTTGTATGATGTTAATCGGATTCATTACACATAGAGGGATTTGAGGGACCTGATTTTCTTGTCCATTCGGTACCTGCCCACACTGCCAAAGGTGCCAAAAGCCAGTCCAAAAACCATGGTGTTCCTGTGTTTGATTGGCCATCAAACTGACCTGACCTTTAACCCCATAGATAATATATGGAGTATTCTTAAGAGGAAGATGAGAGACACCAGACCCAACAAAATGCCTCATTCATGCAAAAGAAGCTTCAACCAAGTATTGCATGAACTGAAATTAGTGTACCTTTCAGATGCCTCACATTTCTGTTGAAAATATCCCTTTTTATTAATTTCTTTTCAACAAAATTTTGTTTTGTCATTTGTTTCTAAACCATACCTATAAAAATTATAAGCAATGAAGTCTAAACAATGTTTCATCGAGAGAGAGACAGAGATAATGTGTACATTATAAAAACACTGTTCCCACATGACTATCCAGGAAGTTGCAAGCAGGACTTGTCCAATTAGTGGAATTCTTTCAATTTTCTTTTGCCAATATGATTTCAGGCTTTGCAAGATGCCAACATATATCCTGCTGGAGAATGTCAAAGGTTTTGAGAGCTCCTCAGCCAGGTAATGATGAAGAATATCCATCCATCCCTTCCTCTTTCCTTCCTTCTGTCACTTATATTCTCTTTCTCTCCCTCTCTCTTGATTCGAACTTCACTTTTTACAGTGGTGATTCACTTGTTTTGCACTTTAACACATTCTTTTTTCACTGGTGTTTCAATAGTGTCTTTTTTTGTGAGATTATGAGTAGTTTTAAAATCTGATCTTTAAACCTTAATGGCGCAAGGGATGTGAAAAAAGGGCTGTGTACTTTGAACTTTTAAAATCTAAATGCGTTGATTTAACTTTTGCTCAAGAAACTCAGAGCAGTGTTGATAATGAGGTTGATTGGAAGAAAGAATGGGTTGGAAATCTTGTTCTCAGTCATAAAACTTTGCTAAGTGCAGGAGCAGCTATTCTTTTCTCAAGACATTTTCTTCCAGTTTCTGTTGAAACTGAAGATGTCGCATCTGGAAGACTGTTAAAGGCTATTGTTATAAAATTACTTTTAATATTATGAGAATATGAAAGTAATTTTTACTGAATGTATTTGCTGCTGTGAATTCAAGTGAACGTGTTTTTAGTAAATACACTAATAAATTGTGTGTCAACAGGTTACTTAATTTTAGGAGGTGGTTTTAATTGTACGATGATTTAGGGAGGAATCATTTGGAGCCACATATTTTTGAAAATTATGATTTAGCTGATGTGTGGCGTTTTAAAAATGAAAGATAAGGCAAAATTCCTGGGATCATTGTAAACTGTATAAGTCACCATTGACTAAAAATGCTGGTGATTTACAGTGGAGAATTTTGCACAGTATTGTTAGGGTTAGGGTTAGGGTTAGGGTTAACCCTAACCCTATTGCTTTTGTTTCCATTATTAATCCTGTTGTTTTAGGTAAATGTCTCTTTTGTTCATTAAGAAAAACAATTTTTCATTATTTTGTACAATGTTTCAGAATAATGGATTTATTTACATTACTAAGAGATATTTATAAATCATTTGGAGAAAGTTTCACAGAACAGTCTTATTTTTGTTTTTTTATGACAAAAGAAAGAAGACAATTGGACTGTTGTTGAATTTTTTTTCTTGCAATCAAGAAAAACATTCAGCAGCTTGTAGCTCCTTTTGTGCTCCCACAAAGTTTGTCCCACAGTCTGTTCTGATGCTCATCAGTAGAAAATTTAAAATGAATAATGAACAGAATACGGATTGTGTAAAGCTCTTTAGGAGTATGGTTACAGCAAGAGTGATGCTAGAATATAAATATTATTTAAAAATGGATGAACTAAATATTTTTCAGAATATTTGGGATTATGAAGGTGTTTTATTTACTTTATATAATTCTGAACTTTCATTTATGAATGTGTTAATTTTAATTTGTTGAAAGTTCTTATCACTTCTGAGTTAATGAATTAGTTTTTAAAAGTCAGAAAAATCTTTCTATCTCTCTCTTTCTGCCTTTGTCTCTCTCTCGCCCTTTCTTTCTGTCTCTCCCTCCTCTCTCTGTAGCTCTCACTCTCCCCCCTCTCTTTCCTTCTCTCTCTCTCCCTTTCTTCACCATGACAGACTGGTACAGTGCCTGCTTCACTGCAGATGCTGCACCAATCCAGCCATCAGTCTCCTGTTCCATGTTTCCTTCATTTGTAAACAAGACTCTGAGATACTTAAGCTGTCCACTGGTGACAGGGGGACAGCTTAAGTAGTGAGTGGAGGAAGATGTCCACTTGGAGCAGGACATCTTCCCAGACCCGGGAGAAGGCATTCCAGCTTTTTCTGGCTTAAGACCATGTGGCCTCGTAATTGGAGGCGCTGATCCTCATCCTGGTTACTTCACACTTGGCTGCAAACCGCTCCACCGAAAGCTGTAGATCACGACCCTGATGACTTCAGTGGGACCACCTCATCTTCAAAGAGTAGAGACACGATCCTAACGGATCCCCTCAACACCATGGCTGGGCACAGAAATTCTGTCCGTGAAAATGATGAACAGAATCAGTGACAAAGGGCAATAATTATATCATAAAACCAGAGTATGTTTATGTAGAATCTGTGAATATCTTCTTAAACCTTAAGACTTGACCTTTGCTAGGACTGAGCCACTACATGAGAGATGAGTTCTTCTTTTTATTTCTGTTGCAGTGAGCAATGAAACAAAAGTCAATTCTTAAACACCGTGTGTGCATTGAATGTGTGTTAACTCTGTGCTTCTGTTTTTTAGGGACTATTTGATAAAAACCCTGAGTGACTGTGGCTACACTTACCAGGAATCCATGATCTCCCCGACAAATGTAAGAACTACAGAAGACTATTTTATGTAAAAATGACAATATCATAATCAAGTATTCATAAGAAGAAGATGAGAGACACCAGACCCAACAAAATGCCTCATTCATGCAAAAGAAGCTTCAACCAAGTATTGCATGAACTGAAATTAGTGTACCTTTTAGATGCCTCACATTTCTGTTGAAAATATCCCTTTCTATTAATTTCTATTGGAGTATTCAAATTTTATGAGACCAGTCCCAACAAAATTTTGTTTTTTCATTTGTTTCTAAACCATACCTATCTTAGGTATGTCTTGAAATCTTTCAAGACGTCTAACCAATACATCTGAATTTTAGGGCAGGACCAAACACAATGAATACGTGTACCCAGCGCTGGCTTGCATTCAAAACAGTTGAGAGAAGTTTGAGGGTTCATTTTCTGTCTCCTCCTAGGAGGAATTTACAGTCTGTGAATGATTTTGAGCTGCAAAAGCCTGGCTTGATTACAAATAGATGTTTGTTTGCATGATTCCAAATGACATCCCACTTCTCCTCAAACACACCCAATTTAGTTGGCCATGTTTGTGCAACACCTGGAGCTGTCAGTGTAACGCAGGTCTGCACATTATAAAAGCAGCTAATCATCTTCTTACCTGGACACTTAAACAGTAACTTCTCTTTTGGAGATAAGGTGGCATCAGAAGCAAATGTAGTTTTTTTAAGATATAAAATCTTGACCTTAGAGGTATTTAAAATAGTGGCTACTGTGGAGGCCATATTTAATCCGGATTAACTCAAATGAACAGAAGGAGGATCGCACAAATAAGTAGTTCATCGTGACATGTCCAAATATTATAACTGTTTTGGCTACTCTTGCATCCTAATAAGGTCCAAAAATCAAAAGTATCAGAGTAGATTTTTAGGAAGCGGTTTTCGACTCATTCAAAATAAAAAGCACTCGCAGAGAGTTTTCTTCTCTTGCTAAGCCGGCGGTCGGGGCCGAGGCGGTCCACCGTGTTTTTGTATTAAAAGATGTTAAGTAGACAGGAAAAGTAAAAAAATTACTGGGTATATGTTATGGGAAAACATGGCCAGTGAAACGATATTTAAACCCACAACGAGTCTTAAAAACAACAAATCAAAAAATACAATTAAAATGAATATCAATTATTTGCACTTCTGTTTAATCCAAATTAAGTCAGCGGCTCCATAAG
Organism: Xiphophorus maculatus; assembly: GCF_002775205.1. Lineage (NCBI taxonomy): Eukaryota > Metazoa > Chordata > Actinopteri > Cyprinodontiformes > Poeciliidae > Xiphophorus > Xiphophorus maculatus. The sequence continues at coordinate 601,296 of NC_036463.1, forward strand.
GCCCCCAGGGCTTCAGGGGCCATAAATGCTAATATTTTAACACAATAAATGTAACATTTATTTATTGAGATGATCCATGCTGCTAAATTTGATTTAATGGTTTCAGCATAAGTTAAAAGATTTTAAATTGTTTAACATTTATATGTAAGCTGGTAAGTTTATTTTGTAAAAGTTCAAAGAACAATATTCATAGTTAAATAGTTTTGTTACCATAGCAACAATCCGATGCTGTGAGTTTAATCTTTGAGTTTGAGCTCTCTTTGCCCACAAATACAAATTAGTAAACTGCAATTATAACTGATTGCTTTTTATGTTGGCCAGTTAATCTACTCTCTCTCTCCCAGAATAAATCAAACACAGAAGCTGTTAGAGGTGCTGAGGTTTTTAGGAACAAAAGGGGTCCGTAAATCAGATTCTGCTCAAGGCCTCATGCAGCCTTGGACCGGATTTGCATGAGTTAAACCCGCTGCACTGCACAGCAAATGGGAGATTTAATTTAATTCTTTTAATGTGACTTTAGTAGGTCTACCATTTCATGTCTATTGAGTTTTTAACAAGGGAACACAGAAACTATTTTGATTGGTCCAGTTTCTCAGATCTCCGCGCAGCCGTGCACATTAGCTAAGTGGACAAAGCATTTCATATGGTTTGATGCTTCGTAACCGGAAAAATAACACTAAAAATAATAATAAAATAATATAAAACCAGCGTGATGCGTGACAACGATATGAGCTCGAAAGCTCCTCACCGGGCTGAACCTGCATGATGAGGTTAGCGCTGGTTCGTTAACCACAGGGTCACAGGGGGTTGATGTAAATATCCATACAGGTCAGCCTGTCTCCAGTTTGAGTGAAAGGAGGCGCGTTGAGGTAAACTTTAGACATCCAGCTGCTGCAGTGCGAGGCAATGCGCAGAGGCGCCAGCGGTGTGATTGGTCCGGCTTAAAATGCATAAACTATAAACCTATCTTCTATAAACATATCTTTTAGGAATAAATCTGCTCCGCCAGTGAACCGCTCAGAGCAACAGAGACGCTTGCAATCCGGCTTAGAAAAAAGAAAAAATAGTGTTTTTTATTTATTATTATTTTCCTAAAAACATAAACAAGAAAGGCTTAGCCTGGAGGTGGGGCTTGCAAAGCATGGCGGCCACTGGGCCTATAATATACTGGGGGAAACCCTGTTCTGGTTTCAAAAAGTGTTTTCTTTACTTATAAAAATAACAGAAATATTCTCCGAGTTGACTTCATACAAAAAATTTCAGTATAAATGTTGATTTTGTGGTTGAAAAACTGTTTCACTCCTCACTCTATCAAACAATCAGATCAACTACAGCAGCTGCTTCTGCTTGTTAATCACAGCAGGAGGCTGACTGACAAGAAGGAGCGTCTAAGCAAAATGAATAAATAACAATAGATCTACCATTCGCATAATCTTGGATCTGTAACATTAATAATTTAGCAAAAAATAATCTAATTCTTAATAGGTTCCAATAATAGCCTGTATTTGTCATACCTGGCTCATATTGTACAGGGGAGAGCAGAGGAGTCAGTGAGGATCTACCCTCTAGCTTTCACACTGCAGACCAAGTTTTAACAGTATTAACAACAATTGTATTGTTATGGGAAGACTGCACCATCTCTGTAAATCTGTCTTTATTGCATCTGATAAGGATGTATAATTAGCCTATAACATTTGATGAAATATAGGTCTTGACATTTCACGTTAAGAAAAGCTGGCATCCAATTTTCAAAAATTTCAAAGCATTTTTGCCTTACTGCGTCTTCTGGGATATTGAATATACACGCATTCTTCTATCGCCCCCTGTTTTCCAAGTTGTCACTGTGGTCTGCGAGGGTCTTGACTTTCTCTTCCAGGGCTTGTACTTTAGCAGTGAGGGGCTTTTCAGCCTCTTCTAGCTGTAGCACCCTGCTTTCAGCTTCGTAAGCCCTCTTAAACTCGGTTGTATGCAATGCGACCGTCTTCGCCAGGGGTTCCAGCTTCTCACTGATTTTCGACATAGCCCTGTCATTACCTCGAGTGCTTCAGCAAGCTCTGGTTCCAGCTCGAGCTCAGACAGGCTACTGCTGTTCTCGTCGTTTTGTTCACTGTGTTGAGTGAAGCCTGTTACTGAAGCACTGACCTGTTGGTCCAGCTCGATGATTTTGCATTTAGAGTTGGACATCGTTTCATGTTGTCTAGTCCAGAAGTGCTCTAAAGTCATAATGTGGTGTCAGCATTTGCTAAAATGAGAAAGATTCCTGAGAAAATGTTGCAAAATGGTGGTCAAGAAGTCTATAGTCCATGAACAGAGTGAACTGAATAGTCTGAAAGTCTCACTCTTCCAGTTGGTCATGGCAGATGTGCTCTTGTACTGAGCCAGGTTCTGGTTCTATTGGAGGTTTCTTCCTGTTAAAGGGGAGTTTTTCCTCTCCACTGTCACTACACACTACATGCATGTTCAGTATAAGGGGTTGCTGTAAAGTCAATGGCACAATGCCATTGATAGTCACTACCTGCTCATGCAGGAGAAGCGAATGCTGGAAGTCAATGACTCGATGCAATCTGCTGAGTTTCTTTAGATAGAAACTTCTTAAGACATTTGAATAATTCATTGAGCATACTGTACTGCTTGATGAGTTGGATCAGTTTGAATTGATGCAAGTTATCAAGTTATGTTTGTATAATTGAATTAAAATTATTTTTTTATAAAGTGACCTGAGATGACACTTGTGAATCGATCCAATATAAATAAACTGAATTGAACTGAATGTGTTTAAATGTGTTTTGCTGTTGATGGATCTGATTACTACCAACTTTGTTGACGGAATGACCTACAACAAAGTCATTCTGACAAATCTTTGTTATTATTGTTGTATTCCTTTTGTAGGTGGGGGTTCCAAATTCACGACTGCGTTATTTCCTGGTTGCTAAAATGTCTGCAGAAAATTTGAGCATCCAGACAAGTGCCAAGGTAATATTTGTTGGTGTTTTAAAACAGATAAAGGGTTGTAATGTCAGCTTTAGTGTGAATTGACTGGTCTCTAACCTAAGGTAGAGGCTAGATGGTGATTTATATTCATTAACATTGGCCAAAATCTTCAGCTCAAAAGTACTTGTGGGCCGAAAACATAAAACATTTTAATCTAAAGTCACAAAAGGTTTTATTGAGAATTTTTCTTCCTACTTAACAATAACACTTTAGTTTTAAACTAAGTGTAAACTATTTATGAAATAGATTTGCATAGAGCAGTTTGGCCATGCCCGCTTTTGATTCCTTTGAAATCTGAAAATTTCTCATGGCGAACAATTTACGCTGAATATGTTAAGCCCTCCAAAAAGCCACTTAAAGTAGTGGCATACCAAGAAAAAACATTGCATTTAATGTTGCAGGCAGCATTGGCAGCTCGTAGCTCAGTGCCGTTCCAGCCTTGCACAGATGATGGAAGCTCCGGCACACTGCTGCTGTTGTTGCTCTCATGCTATTCATGTACTTGTTCACTGGGCGCCACATTTGTCACATTTTAAAATTGGCCTTCAGTCCAGTTCAATATGAGTCAAATGCATTATATTCACTTCCTGTTTGGTGGCGAATGATTGGCAAGGACTTCCTCTAGGCTTTTTAATATGTCATGTGTGATTATCAAGTATTGGTGGATACGGTTTCAATCTTCTATATCATACACAGGGAGAAGCTGGAGGAGTCACCCAATGGTCCTCAGTTTCTTCTCCAAGTGAGATGATGTCATCAAACTACCACACCAATGTGTGTAACAGTGCTCCCTATTGATGCACAATAAAGCTGGTGCAGATTGGATGATGTATCAGGGAGTATAGCTGTTGGAATAATCTAGAGAGCACATTGGAGACAAATTCCAAAATTGGCTTACTGGCCTGTTTAGAGATCAACAAAAGTCACTTATATCGAGTACAATGTAAATTGGACGATGCATATGTGATTTAGAGCCAGTTGTATGCAAACGGGGCTAAAACCACTTAAAGAGGGCTGTGTGATGCAGCCGGAAGCGTGTGTGTGTAAGTTATTTTAGCCTCATATTTTATGACGACTGGTCAGATTTTGATGCAGTCATGAGCTTTTGATAACTTTTGATCTTCAAAAGTGAAGATCAAAATATAATAAATAATAAATTAATTATTATATAACACAGAATTATAACTCACAAATTTAGAGACCTGATTGCTATGGGTACTCAAGAGTCTGTTGCTTTTAATCCCAGGAAGCCTAAATCTGCAGCTAAATGTTCTATGGTTTTGTGGTATTACACCAAGTGGGAACAACAGCAACTTGGCTAACAAATCCTGCCTCTCTGTCTGACAATCCAGTGAATGAGTCTGGCTTTGGGACTTGCAAGGACAGCAGCACCGGCCTGACTGCACTGTATTGAGTGAATTTTGGTGGAAGGAGGGTTCAGCCTTTCACAAAATTGAAAGAAACTCTTTAATATTTCACCATACCAACACATTTTTGGACAATTTCATGTTCCCAATTTTGGAAACATATTTCAGCTATTACTTAGAATTTGGTTTGATGGTTATTTGTGTTGACTGTAGTGATGTCATGTTTCACAGTAATTAAACGTTTTGTTTGGTAAGGTGTAATATTTTCTTCGTAAAAGCCATCTGTTTTGTAATTTTATGGATTCATACATGGAATATTTGACAAAATTTCTCATTCCAGGGTTGTTCCTTTTCTCATGTGACGGACAGTGAGCTTCCTGAACGGTCCTCTGTCTTGAGATCTAAATGTCAGAATACTGACCAGCCATCAGAAGACAACCCCAATGTTCATGTCCTGTATAAACGCGAGACTCAAATGGATTCTCAAAAGAAGACTAATCAGAACAAAAACCTATCTGTTCAACAAATACAAGGCTACTTGGAACCTCAGATGAATATAGACATGGAACTTTATCTCCTTAAACCTAAAACCTTGTTGCGGTATGGCTCAATTTTGGATATTGTTCAGCCCCACAGCCGGAGGTCTGTCTGCTTCACTAAAGGGTAAGTTTAATAACTGTTTAAACATAGTTTGATACATTTCAATATTTTAAAGTTTCAATCACTATTTATTATCTTTTTCCAATGAAAACCTGTTTACAAGATACGAAAGATATTATATATTTAGACATGTAAACATGTTAAAAACATAGTCTATGTAGAAGAATGTTTTTTTAACATATTTGCTCAAAATGTTACCATGTCATAACGGTATGCTATGAAACAGATAATCTGTGAATAGATTGAGCTCCATTTCCTCTCAGAGCTGCTACTGCCATCTGAACATATGGACCGGTCCCGTTCAAAAACAACCAATCAGAACCAGGAGCAGGGTCTTAGTGCTGTCAATTAATCTCATGTACTCGCTGCTAAATGGTGGAGAAACTATTTTCCATTACAGGAAACCTGTTTATTTGCTGTCTTTGGTGGCCATACTAACTAGGCAAAGCATTCACAACAGGCTCTGCTATCTGCAGCACAGCACAGAGCAGGAGGATGAGTGGTGCCACTCGAGATTGTAACTGACGCGAATCCTGGCTCTGACTGGCTGTTTCTAGTTAGCACTGGGAGGTGCTCAAGTTTTTCACAGATGATCTGTCCCGTACTGTCATTTGTTGGACATGGTGACAATAAATATGTAAAAAAAAAAATTGTAAAACTTACATACTGCAGTTTTAATGTTAGTGACACTGCTATCTACAAAATGGTAATTGAATACAAATATTTAACGAAATAAATAATTGCATCAGTACTACTGCTTTCAAATGATTGAAGCTCCATTTTTATCAAATGCTAGTAGCAGCATGGCAGTGACCGATGATTTGAAGAGGAGTCCCAATACTTTTGACAATTTAGCATATATGCAAACTCAGATGTGCAATTAAAAAGAAATTAAGACTGTGTCAAAGACATGAAAGCAAAACAAATAATTTGTTGCTCCTCTTTCATAAAGATGTGGTAACAACCCTAGTTTTCATTTAGCTAAATTTCTGTATTTGATTTGGCTTTTTTTTTTCTTGCTCATAAAAACGGCTATTAATATGTATAGGTTTTATTTTTACATGCAAGCTTAATTATTTTGTGATACTTTTTTGCTTAGTTATGGAAGGTATGTGGAAGGAACTGGATCAGTTCTACAGTGCTGCATGGAAAATGAGGTATGTAGTTTTTACTTTCAGCCACAGTGTAAACGTTTTTGGCATAGATAAATCTTTACAGCTTTACTAGAAGCTCATTCCACAACTACCTCCTTAGACTTCTTTATTCTTGGGTTCGGTGATGGCGTAAGGATAAATCGCACGACCGACATACGGAGGTGTCATTCATCGAAATGGCATGTTTCGATGAATCTCACAGCCTGTTTTCCTGTCTGACAAGTGCCAAATAAAGGCCACTGGAGCCGACAAAACTTTAAAAAAAAAAAATTCTTGTGTTAATGACATTAGAATTAACTAATCATTTAATGTAATGGCAAACTATAGAGATGAACTACAAGCTAAGGTGTTTCAAATGTATAAGTGTAAGACTTTTTCCATGTCTTAAGAGCAGACCAAGATGCTGAGCAGACAGCGAGCCAAAATGGCGGTGGTTTCTGCATCATCCCACGTTGTTGCAAAGCAGTTATTGTTAGGGAAGAATTACTTAGGCTGCATTCACACTACAGCCTGAAGTGATCCAATTCTGATTTTTCTTTAGGTAATACAACCTGTGTCTGATCTTTTCATGACAGTCTGAACAACACAAGTTGAATTCTTTTTGAATGTGACCCAGGCCACCTGGGTATCTGATACATATCCTATTCAAATGTGACCTAATGTCCAGGTCACATTTATCCGACCTGAATGTCACTGATACTCGACAAATGTCATTATTCTGCATCCTTGGCTTCTAACATTTGCCTTCTGGATTAGTTCCAGTTACTTGAGCTATGATTTCTAATGCAATTGGAGCTATCACTTGGACAATCACGCAACGTATACACTGGTATGTCATCATAGTGAAATTTCTCTCTGTGTGCTTTGCAGATTAGTAGTGTGTTTACCAATCTGGACCAGTTGACTGAAGAGGAGAAGCTCCAGAAAATGTTAAAATTAAATCTACGTTATTTTACTCCGAGAGAAGTAGCCAACCTGATGGGCTTCCCTCAGAGTTTCAGTAAGTCAAAAATGTCAGGATTTTGTTTTTCACACGATCTGCCTGTGTTAAAATTTTGATATTTTCCATTTCACACAACTCTGCTTATCTCAGTTCATTCAGTTTTAAATTATTTCTAGCCCATTATTTTCATATAGAAATAGTGTGGCAACTCTGCCTCAGGCATCATTGTGATAACCTTGAAAAGCCTCCTACATAAACAGTTGTTAAAGATTCAATCTGTATTTGCTGTGTATACACCTCAAAGTTTGAGTGTTGGATATATACATGCTTCAACTGGCTCCTCTCAACGTGAAGGAGCAGGGGCTCCTAGATGACCAAGCTTTCAGTCTCTGTGTGAAAGTTATAGTGTTTCGTTTGCTTTGGTGAGTACACAAAGTTTGCTGCTTGGCCTCCCTCAAAACTCTTGATTTTGTTAACTTTTAATCCCCTGCCCCCCAAACTGCATACTGACTGAAGATGAAACGGATAGCTCACAATCCCCAGGAGGAGTTTGTTAAAGTTTGAGGTGTACGAATGTCAAAAATGCTGTTTCTCATCTGCTTTTGTTGGTTCACATAAAATTAGAATCAAATATATTTGTTTGTGGTTGTAATGTGACAAAACTGGAAAGTTTCAGGAGGTATGAATACTTTTGTAAGCCACTGTAGATTACCGTATTTTTCGGACTATAAGCCGCTACTGTTTTTCCCACGCTTTGAACCAGGCGGCTTATAGCCTGGTGCAGCTTTTCTGTGGATTTTTCTTCAACCACCAGGGGGCTCTTTAGCAGGAAGTGAATTATTGGAAGTCAAAATTGGAAATCAAAAATGAAAGCGCTAATTTTCATTTAGAACAAGCACATGCTAGCAGCAGGCTCGCATGTTTTAGGAGACATTTCTTCAAACTAACATGCTACTGTGAAACATTGTCTCTGTAGTCCAGATATTGAAGTCTTAACGAGAGTTCACTAAGGTTTTTGTACATTCCACCATCAGCTGTTGTCAACACTGCATATGATACTATTGACTCAGTTGTTAAGATTTAGACATAACTTCCCAATGCACCTCTGGCAATATTTCGTTAACTTAAAAATACCTCCCTCTCTGCAAAACTTTGAATATTTAAAAAGTTTGTCAGCTGTTGCACTAGAAAAAACAAGAGAATTCAGAAGGGAACTCTGTACTCTCATAGGACGCCGGCTCCGAATAGCCAGTATGCACACAGTGCTTTAATGCCTAAGAGTAGACCAGACCAAACCCCGGCAGTCAGTTGTAGAGATCTTACTTCAGTAAAAAATAAGGGAGATGGTACTGAAGACAAAGAAAAAAGTTATGTATCAGGACAAACAGCTTTTCTTTTATCATGTCTATGCTATAAATGTGAATTAGAAGTGGAAGGACTACACCTTAATTTAAAGAGCTTAGGATGAGAGAGGAATTTGCTTCTGTACTCCCCTGAACAAAGTTAGGGTTTACTGACTTTGTTCAGGGGCAGAACAGCTGAGGAGAGAATTCAGGTAGGCTGTTTCAGCAGAAAGTGAGAATGAGCAGCAGCTGCAAAACGCATCAGAATGGCAGCGAACACGCACGAGAATTTCTAAGACATGTAGCCAGCAGCTGAAGCCAGTAGAAATTGATGCTGACAGAAAAAAATCAGACCAAATGTTTGCAGATCTATCATGCCATTGTAGACAAAATAAAGTGTGGTGCCTGAAAAGCTGGTTATTAAAAACCTAGGCTGGATCTCACCAGGACCTCTCTTTTGAAAGTGACATACCCCTCAAACCATAGAAATTCTCTGGCAAACATCTATTTTCAGCTTCTTGAAGTTTTGTGTTTTCTTGTTTGAAGTTCTCAGCATTATTGTGGGTTGCTATGGTTGTGATAAGCCAAGCATAGAACAAAACTCTACAGTAAATAGCTGGATATAAGTATGGAGGGAATGAATGTCAGTGGAACGAATAACCCAATTAAGAGAAGTAAGGTGATACTTAAAATGAGGAAGCTTAATGTCAATATATTTAGAGGAAACATGTCTGTCACTTGAAGAACATTAGCAATTTTGGAAATTTGGTTTTAGAAGCTTACTATACTACATGTAAAAGTAATAAAAGGGGAGGGCATAAAACATTTTGGGTAATTTTAAACAGTGATGTCAATGTAAGATCTAAACTAGAATGAGAGGTGGTTACACTAAATAATCTTTATATACCTCCTAAACATGATCAGAAAAATGTGAAGGCCCTACACACTTAACACCATGTGAGAATCTGAAGGGATTATAGTGTGTGGAAGACTTTAATATGGAACTTGATTACATGGTTGGTAGACAAAGCTCAAGAAAAATCAACACCGTTGTGAAAGATCAGGGAATGGTAGCTGTATGGAGGCAAACAGTGTACACGCCGCCCAATATGCCCAACACTCACCATATCAATGGATTATATGATGGGATCCATACAGAGCAGTTATATGAAAAATAGAAGTAGCACATATTTCCGATCACTGTGCTATCAATTTAAAACAAAGTCTAAACACCAGTCAGAGGTTAAATGTGAGCTTGAGAAGTAAAAAATGATTTATATTTTAGTTGTGTAAAGTGAACTTTGTAACTGCTTAAAATTGCAATGGTTTCTTTATCAAGCTAACATGTTTATTTTCTGTTGTTTACATGTTATAGTTTTTGACAAAATTATTTTTTAATTTCCTTGCAGCTTTTCCAGAGGATATCTCAATCATCCAGCAGTACAGAGTTTTGGGAAACAGTCTCAATGTTTTGGTTGTGGCCAGACTTCTACAACTGATTACATCTGAGCATTTTGGACATTCTGAAGGAGAAGAGCAGTTCTCAGTCTTGGAAAATGAGTATCCGTGCTCTTAATTCTGTCGCTGTGGATGAAGAGTTGTGGATACAAATGTTGATCAAACATCATGAAATAGAATTTATTTACAGAGTGCACACAATTTTATGGCATCAGCGAAGTAACCTTAACAAAACTCCTACTTATTATATTCTTATATACTGTAGTCGCACAGCTTTTTCTCATTCTGTTTGCAATACATTCAGTTTTTTAACTGATGCAAGCAAAGAAAATCTCTCCGTCCAGATAAGCAGAAGACACTGAAATTGCCATACTATGCCATCACATTGTTATACCATAAATATTAGCTGCATTGCAAAACTTAGCTAGCTTTTCTTTGCTACTCTTTCTATTTATAAAGAATCATTAACCTTTTCATTTCATGCTAAAGGTAAATAAGTATAGGGTGAGGTTAATCTTGCCTGATATAAAATAAATGGGTAGATGCTGCTGCATTGTAGTTTATTCAACTACACAAAGGAGTACTGGTTATGTGGCTGTTATGTCAGTGTGCCTTAAAATCTGCTTTCTCGGTTGGCTGTTATTTTACTTTTGCATGTTTTCTCTTTTAAGTACAAACCATTTTAAAAGTATGTGTTTTTTCCTGAACTTGTTCCATATTTTGTAATTTTCAACCAAAAACGTCAGTGTATTGTTTTGTGGGTTTTGTGTCATATTTGCATAGCCATTTAATATCTGTGAAAGCTGCATATGTATTCTTCATTCTAATTTTTTAAGTAAAACCCAGTGAAACACATTTAAATTTTTCTAATGAGAATTAGCCCTCTAGCTAATCAGAATCAGTTTTTTGGTTAAGTTTGTGTGCACAATGTATTTGTTGTTTTCACATGCTCAGACATTAAGTATAGACATGCAAACATTAGTGTAGCTAAAATAAAGATAAAAGAAGATGTACATATATGAAGACCAAAATAATATTGTGTAAAAATGTAATTATCATTGCCAATTGCAAAACTCATTCAGTATCTCAGAAAATTAGAATATTGTTTCAATCACATTAATTGAAACTCATGGTGTCACACCCTAATCAGCTAATTAACTCAGAACACTTGCAAAGGTTTCCTGAACCTTTGAATTTTCTCCTTCTGCCTCAGTCGCTACACAATTATGGCAAAGACTTCTCACTTTAAAGAAAACCGTCATCGACACCCTTCACTTGTGATGGCAATGAACCTTTCAAATTACTACAAATTAGTAATTAGTATTAGTAATTATTACGAATAATAGTGGAAATTTCCGGAGACTGAGTATTTGGCGGGGATTATTTTAATGTCTAATCAATGGCTTATGACTTTGGGAGTGCAATGCCAGCTCAACAGGACCAATCATTTGCTAAACAGCAAGGTGGGGTTTTGGGTTTATTTAGATTATTCCATTTTAGATAATGATTAGTTTTGTTTTTCCTACTGTGTGTAAATGGTTTGGCCAAATCGCTAAGCAAGTTAGCGTCAGGTGTCTTTGGGTCAGGTCAGTTCTGCAAGTTAAGCTGAGTATCCTTTGGTTGTTGAGTTAATTCAATCTGGAGAGACTCACACGGAGAAGAAAATAGCAGTTAAAAAGATTTAATGGTACAATTTCTTTGGCGCTCGGACCCGGCAGAAGACCGTGAGCCGAGGATCGCCGTGAGCAGGCGGTCTGCTCGGCGAGCTCGGGATAGTCTTCCCCCCGGGACCGAAACTGGTGGTGGAGCGGAGCTTGGAGAGGAAGAGCACGAGGGATCCTGGAGGACGACCCTCATGGTGAAGGTGGAGAAGGGGAGGAGGTGGGTCGAAGCACGGCTGACGAGCAGGAAGACCCCAGGGTAGCTTGGACTTTTGAAGGTGTCTTTGGAAGACGATTGGCTGGAGCGGCGTGAAGCTCCGGTCCGGATTGGCTGCGGTCGGGCGTAGTGATTAGATGATGTGGTGAAGCTGGTCGAGTCTCCCAGTTTGAATTTTCGCCAAGGCTCCATTTCAATCTGGAGAGACTCACACAGAGAAGAAAATAGCAGTTAAAAAGATTTAATGGTACAATTTCTTTGGCGCTCGGACCCGGCAGAAGACCGTGAGCCGAGGATCGCCGTGAGCAGGCGGTCTGCTCAGCGAGCTCAGGATAGTCTTCCCCCCAAAAGAGGGAGCCGGGCCGAGGCCTGGCTGGCCTGCAGTCGGATGACTGATAGGCGCACCACGTTGGTTGGGGCCTGCAGTCTGACGAGACTGATAGGCGTCGGTTGGGCCTGCAGTCTGACGAGACTGATAGGCGATAGGGCCTGCACGCTGGCAGGACTGATGGCGAAGCAACGTGATGGACTGCGAGGCCAAGCCGGCAGGGCTGAGGGCCTGTTAGGCCCTGCTAGCTTCCCTAGGTGTGAAATAAATGTTAGAGGTGACTGTAGCGGCCTCTCGGAATGGACAGCCAGACGCAGGGAGTTCCGAACGGGTGCAGTTTAATCTGGACCTTTCTTGTCAGACACCGTGAAAACTGTAGCATAAATAAAGGATACATAATGTATAAATAAACATAAATGTTCACAAAACACAATTGCGCGCATTCCTACCTCATTCTGCTTTCCAAGAGCACTATTTTACAAATTTTATTTTCTTTTTCTTCAGGCTCTAACGCTGACTCTGCGTGGTTAGCGAAACAGGAATGCCTAACACAAAATACGCAAAGAAGAAATCTACCGCTCTTCAAAATAAAGCACAAATCAACCACTAAGTGTCACTGTGGGACCAATGAACAAGAAGCAGAATTTCACCATTTAGTAGCTATTTACGGTGACTAGCACTAGGATGATACAGTTTTCGAGTCCTTCCCATATCGGCTCAACAGGGCCAAAAGGCCGGAGTCCACCCTGACGACTCTGATGGCTCAAATTAGCATCCCTTCTTCAATTGTAAATGTGGTCGTTGACCGTCGGGCCAGAAGGTGGGAATGTGAATAGTCCATGTTGGGGGTGGGTATCTATGATACCTGCAGGAGATCAGGTCTCCTGTAGGTAGTGCTCTTCAGTTTAGTTTTGAAGCATACATGAAGTGTTTTTGGAGAGATGTGACCTTTTGCAGCTGATCCATGATGTTGTGCTGCATTATCCAGGTCATTTTGCCAAATGTACATAGAGTTTGCAAAACATACAATCTGTTTCAAGAAATGTTCAAAGCTTTTTCTAAAAGAAATTAGTAATGTTTCTCTTTGAAATAAAGCTAAGAGGGTATAAAATGACAGTTTAGAAATAAACTTACCAAATTAATTGTGTTGATCCACCTCAAAAAAACATGGAAAAAGTGTAAGCAAAAGAGATCTGGGTCTCAGGAGGTTATAATGAATTCATTGTGCTTGGGTGCGCCAGTAATGGCCTTATTTACGGAACAAAAGCGCCTGTTGAAAACAGCTAATACATTGGAACCTCAAACATTGTCCTGAGCCGTATGCAACGAAATTTCGTTCTTTATACACCCTGTGCATTGAAAATGACAACAAAGTCAGTCTAAGTCGAAGTCTAAGTCTATTGTGCAACTGTGAGATGCGTTGAGGCCATTACCAGGGTACTGATAAGGTAATGGCCCTATTTACAGAACAAAAGCACCTGCTAGAGAAAATCCTTCAGGCCAGTTGGACTATCGAAGCCGATATAGGTATACGTCAAAGTGGACTAACTCTAGCCATTCTAGTGCTAGGGCTCCACCACCAGTTATTTGGAGAGATGCTCACCTGCAGACATTGCATGTGGAGCTTCGAGCACAGCTGAAAGATTTGGTAGGATATAGGATGAGAAGGCCGGGGATGACCAGCGGCCGAGCTGAAGGAGAGAAGCTGAAGGGACGCCTGACGATGGCGATGTGGCAACGCCTATTCTAAAAGAATGGCCCGAGAAGTGGCAAGGGGGAAGATCTCAGCTGAGATCAGTCTGAGGTGGCAGATGAACCAGGCAGCGGTTGTAGTGGTCAGGGAAGAATTTAGTATTGGAGTTAGATAGTCTCTAACAGATTGAATACTTTAGATGCAGATGTGAACTCACTCCGTATCTGAAATCCATAGAAGGCTAGGAGGAAAGCGCATGAGTGGAGCTCTGATGTAGGGGACGAAGGCACCGGATTGGTGTGCAGTGATGACATTCCCAATGATGGGAATGAGATGGGTTTCCAGCTATCAGGATTAGAGGAGCTATGCTTAGAAATCCCTTGAGAAGGAATTCACAGCGGGGTTCGACTAGACTAGATGACCAGACTAGACTAGATGATGTGCTAGGTTGCTAAAGCTTAGCGTGAAAGTTGCTTCCAGCGAGCAGACTGCGGATGTAGCAAAGAACTGAAGAAGGGAAGCTGTAGGAATGCTTTGCACGGAGGCAGATGTGGGAGTTATAACTGGACCTGGAGGGTCAGACTGGCTGCCTGTGATCTGCTGTAATATGATTAAGTTGTAATTAATTAATTAATGCAACTACGGATGAATGCATGGATGTAATTCTCGAAATCCTAGAGTGTTTTTATCTTATGCCGGGGGCAATGAGACCAAGTTGGATCGCTAAATAATAGGGGCCTGTAAATCCCCCAAAAGCTCTTTAGAGAACGCAAGGAAAAGGGTAGAATAAGTCAGGATTCCTACTGAGCGGTAGACTAGAGCACGTACACGAGACCGAGAGTCGACGTCGGGCCGGAGTTTAGTTTCCTGCCAATGAAGATCGCCATATCTCCAACGGCTGGTAGCTACCAGTCGCTCCAACGGCTGGTAGCTACCGACAAAAGGGGATTACCGAAACGCTTTTAGGTAATCGGCCACATAACAGGGAAGTTAGATGTTCGTAAGCCGTATTGCCAGCGACGGTCCGGCTTGGTGGTAAGCAGTCGGATTATCGGGGAACGGGAGGCTTGTTTTATACGAGCGAGCTTTGTGGTCGGCTACGACTAGCTCCAGCAGTAATTACTGACCATCCATTTACCAGAAGAACGTTGGCTGGTTTTATCCCGTCGCGTGAATCGAACTGACGGCTGTACAGATGACGCTGACCACCTAGCGCGCATGTCTGCGTACTAACTGTGTGTATGCCTCCTTGATATGGGTCGGAACCAATGGATGATGAGGAAAGAAAGCTGTCAGAGCGAGCGGCGTTGTGAACTATGAATCACTTGAAAGAGGACTCGTGAAGTTCGGATCGCTGTGCAGGTGAAGCTGACTGTTCGAGGGTGGAGGTTAAGATTGACGACTGGAAAGTACGCAGATGAGATCCGGTCTGCTGGCTGCAATGAAGCTGCAAAATTAGAGAGCCTACGAGCGGCTTCTGATGATCAGACTACTCGGGGTGCGACATTGGCCCGACTGAGGGGGAAGGAGAACCATCCTCCCCGCTTTGTGCACCAGGAGCGGCCCCGTGATTGATGGAGCTGCTAAGGTGTGTGTGCGTGACTGTTTCTCCCCGTGAATGTCGGCTGCCTGAGTGGCTTGTGTTCCTGATTGCTCAACTGAGATCGTCAAGCCATCTACGGTCAATGGCTGGGATTGCGGTTGTTGTGGATTCTGGACCTACTAATGAAGCCATTCGTGTGTTCCTGCAGCATTGTTACGTTTCCACCTGGTTCACCAGATGATAAGCGCCAATCTAGGTAGGCTGCGTCTCTGCTCTCGGGTAATCTACCTGCTGGGTCCATAGTTAAGGTATTTTCTCTTTCAGACACCTGATGACTGCACCATTTTGGAGCTGCAGCGCTCGGACGCTCTGCCATCTGTGTGGATGGGCTGCTTGCATGGATCTGGAGTAGAAGGGGGGCAGTTGGGTGGGCAGCACGGCTTTTTTTTTTATTACCAGAAAAGAGGAATTGTAAATAAAAGATTGCCCATAACTTTGTTTGCCCTTTAACGTTTGTTTTCAGGTGCGTTTTATATGGAACTTTAGGCGGATCCCCTCTACTAGTCATGAAAAGCTTAAAGAAAATGGTGCTGCGATTAGGAGACCAGCGGCAGCTGGGGCGGAGGCCAGAATGAGCTGAAATGCAAACCGGAACTACTGACAGAATTTGGAGCGATCTTAGCAACAGAGGGAAGAGAGGGCTACGGCGGCCTGAGCGGGAACTAACGGAACGAGCTAGTCGCGACCCTGGAAATGCCAAGACTGACCGGCGATAGGAGGCGTGGTAAACGTGAGTTAAAGGCACTGGTGCGCTGACAGAGACTAAAGCGAAGGGAGAATGAACGAGTCAGGAGCAGGTACGTCTTACCTAGACGACGCCCAATGGGCGCAGATGAAGCTGTGGGTTGATGAGGCTGACAAGCCAGCTGCGAGCCGAGATAGGTGGAGGTGAGCGCAGCGGTCTGATGCGACGTCCTCTCGGAGGTGAACTGGGAGAGACGATCGGGCAACGGATCGAGTCCATGGTGGGACGAGCAGGAAGAGCCGACGTGCGTCGGTGCAGCGATGGCGGATCGTGGAGACAACCAGCGCTTGCTGCGGGGGACAGCGCCAATGAGCCGCAGCAGCCTATGGTGAGCCGGAGCGGGGAACCGGGCAGATAGCGGAGGACTGCGACGTCAAGAGGGGAGGACGGAAAATTCCGCTCGTCGTCGCAGATGGAGGCCGAAGGAAGGCGTGATGAGGGCGGTTAGATTGGTGAGGAGTAGCGGGGAGTCGACAGGAGCGCGGCCGGCCGGTGAGGGATACTCCCTGGATCTGGGCGGACGGAAGGCAGCTGAAACTTGTTGACTGAATGTCGGAGAGGTAGGAGAAGCGTTCACGTAGGTTCGAAGCACGGCTGACGAGCAGGAAGACCCCAGGGTAGCTTGGACTTTTGAAGGTGTCTTTGGACAACGATTGGCTGGAGCGGCGTGAAGCTCCGGTCCGGATTGGCTGCGGTCGGGCGTAGTGATTAGATGATGTGGTGAAGCTGGTCGAGTCTCCCAGTTTGAATTTTCGCCAAGGCTCCATTACACTGAACAAAAATATAAATGCAACACTTTTGTTTTTGCTCCTATTTCTATTAGCTGAACTCAATGATCAAAAACATTTTCTATATACAAAAATAATTTCTCTCAAATATTGTTCACAAATCTAAGTCTGATGGTACTTCTCCTTTGCGTACATAATTGTGTGTTCTAATAAATTAGAACACAGGATCTACGGTGGGTTTCTTTTATGTTTATAGGCAATGGTTTATTATTACTGCGTGAAACTATTTGGAGAAATCAAAATGTTGCCAGACAAGGAAAAATTTGGTTCATGCAATGACTTGCAAACGCACACGCAATAAAATCCTAAAACAAGAAAATGTGGTGGGTGAAACATTTATTTTGATCTGCAGGCAAACTGAGAGCCAGTCCCTAAATCAGTTACGTGGTACGCCCCGCTTGCCAGGCTTCAAACGTCACAACCTGTTCCATCAACACAAGCCTTGATACGCAGTTCATAAAAATCCTCCGGGAGTACTAGACACATTCTCCAAAGCCTCGGCAGAGAAGACACATCATTACCATAAACCTTCTCCTAAAGCCTTTCAAAGATTTTGATAGTACAACCACCCAGCCTCACAATTGCAGGCCATGTGTAACCACCTCAGCCCAGGACAGACAGCAGACAGTGTGTGTGGTTGGGGGTGGATAAAGCTTTTGCTGATGTCAACATTGTGGATTGAGTGGCCCATGGATGAAGTGGCTCATGGTGGTGGCGGGGTCATGGTATGGGCCGGTGTATGTCATGGACATCAAACACAAGTACCTTTATTGATGGCATTTGAAGGCACAGAGATACCATGAAGAGATCCTGAGTTCCCATTGTTGTGCCATTCATCCACGACTGTCTCCTCGTGTTGCCCCATCTTGTAAGAATCTGCACAAAATTACTGGAAGCTGAAAACATCCCAGTTCTTGCATGGCCAGCTTTCTCACTGGACATGTGAGCCATGAAAGAGGAGTGGACCTAGATTCCACAATCAACAACCTGATCAACTCTATGTGACGGATGTTGCACTGCATGAGGCAAGTTGTCCTCTGGCCACTCTGAAAGCACATTTCTGAGGCTTTTATTGTAGCCAGCCTACCTGTGCAATAATTATGCTATCTAATTAGTATCTGTATATGCCAGACCTGTGAGTATATACACAGTGAACACTTATTTAAAGAAGTGCTCACTATCAGATGTAGACAGATTTGTAAACTATATTTGAGAAAATTATTTGTTGATATAGAAAAATATTTTAGATTATTGAGGTCAGCTAAAAAAAAATGGGAGCAAAAACAAAAGTGTTGCATTTATACTTTTGTAAGACCCTCCCAAAAAAAGCAAACAGCACATTTTAGTGACTTAATGTGGCCAGCCAGCCTACAGCTCACCAGAGTAATAACCATGCTGTCTAATCAGTATCTTGAAATGCTACACTGTGAGGTGGGATTAATTATTCATGCAAAGGATAAGCGCTAACTATCACAGATATTTGGGAGAAATAATTTTTGAAATGTTTTAGGTCTAGAGCTCATTAAAAATTAGTACAAAAACAATGTTTATGTTTTTGTTTGGTGTAATTCGTAATTAATTCAGATATCTAAAAATGTAATTTTGACTAGTTGTAATTACTTTCGAGAGGGTTAGGGTTATGATGATTTTAAATCGTAATTGCAGCTATTTATTACGTCAAATGACAGATCAGGCGACGTCGTTATATATGGAAAGAAATTTAGGCTCGTCTAAATGCAATTGAATATATCTTGAATTATTATTCTTACTAGTCAGAATGTAAAAGCAGATATCTTAAATTATCATTGCGGATAGTCATAATGTAGTTTTGCCAAGTCAAAATTAATTTTAGATATCTCTAGTATGGACAGTTAGACAAAACCGAATGTATGTTCAAACGGCTTGCCATATCCTGCCACACTTCGTCAGCTTTGGCGTGATGACGCAAAGAACTTAACGTTCGTAGTTGCACAAGTCGACCACTGTCCACGGTGACATTGGAGGAAAGAAGTAATCATTTGCACAGGTTAGTCTTTACTTTAACTGTTTGTTATTAATCTCTCTCAACATTATCTGACCAGAGACAAACCACAGGAAGGGATTTTACTGAAAACTTTCCCACTGAGATCTGTTTATTATTTTGTAAGTTTATCTTCACTCAACCTAACGTTAACATAGCTGCTAGTAGCTTAGCTAGCGTTAAATGGACGTGCTTGTTTGTAGTCATGCTTTTGTAACTCGTTAGACGGCGAAAACAAGAGTCTCGGGTCATGACGTTTTTGCTGTTCGTTCTGATTAAAGGCTTAAAAAAAGAATAACCAGAGATTTAGAGCTCGGAGTTTAGCGCTATGCTATTTTACCCAGATGGATACAGTAAAGTCGGTCTATTCTCCCTTCCTCTCAATGTCTCAAACGAACCGGTGTTTAAACATAGAATGAACATCTCTGTAACCGCGGCAAGTTGAACTGTAGACTATGATTTCTTTAATGAAGCCACATTGTCCTCCTTCCAATAAGGATGATCTCCATGTGCAGACCAGTTCTTAGGGACCGTCTACAATGTCCAACAACCTGCTACAAAAATGTTCTGCGTCTTCATTTTAAAAGATTCTACAGTGCGTAGCGGCGTTTAGGGCTTGTGCATATAAATGGTGGGCTACAATTTTGAAATTATTTGTGTACTATTAAGTAATATACTTAATTTTACTGTGTATTTGTGACAGTTATAATGTTATGACAACGCTCCATAGGTGTCATGAAATAATTTAATTTAAACTGTCAAACTCAGTGGGACTTGTATGTGGCTGGTCCACAGACCCTGACGTCTGATTGGCTGCTCCACACAGCAAGTCATTACAAATCAACTACAGATGATGGATTGAGCACAGCCAGAATACACATTCCAGAACATTACAATTGTAGTTGTCGTTATGTGGATTTGGAAGAGACTGCAAGGAAACAAACACCATTATACTTGATACTCTTCTTTTTTTAAACATAGTTTGTTTGAAAGATAGTTTTTACTTTTTTTTTCTGAGCAATATTTGGTCCACCTTCCTCACCACTGGGTGGTGGTAATGCATCATTAGTTGCTTGCCAATGTCCAGTAAACAAGAAGAAGAAGAATGAAGGGATTAATGACTCTTTGAAGGGACCCAAATCTTCAAAGGTTGCTGTACTCCAAATCTTCAGAATTCACTTTATAGAGCAGGGCAAGTGGAAGTACTTGAAGACAAATATTCAAATATATTGAACGCAATGCAATTTACTAAATCTGAACCAGATTGGTGGATGCTGTTTTTGCTTCTATATTTCACACTTTTAAAAAGTAGGTATGAGCTGGCATGCTAAGATGTGAAGTCACTGTGACAAGCAGGAGGCATAGATACAATGACAAAAGTCATTGCTTGTCAAATATTTGAAACATTTAAAGAATACAAAATGCCAATTTTGAGCTGCAGGATACAAATAATTCCAGTGCACATTCACTTTATGGTACCATACTGTCTTCATGCTCTGCATGAGCGTGTCTATTTTGCTCAGAAATTTTGATGCAAATTATATCAGCTGTATTTTACACAAATTGTGTGGGAAAAGATGCCTGCTTCGAACAGATGAATGCTGCCGGTCTACCAGCAATATTTACACAATTAAATCAAAAAGAAAAACATCATGACTAAATATAAATATTGGGCCACGTTACTTGAACAAAATAAGAGCTGTTCACAACAGCCCTTTAAAAAATACAACTTTTTTTTTTTTTTTTAAAGTTAAAGGCGTATTGAACTATCTCTGTTGCTATGAGTGTTTCACTGACGGAGCGAATTTATTCCTAAAAGATATGTTTATAGTTTATGCATTTAAAGCCAGGGTAGCGGACCAATCACACAGCTGGCACCTCTGTGCGTTGAAGCCTGCGCTGCCGCTGCTTGATCTCAGCACAGATCGCTCCATTCACTCAAACTGGACACAGACTGACTTGTATGGATATTTACATGAAGCCCCTGTGGGGAATCATGTTTCTTTAGAAAACTCCACATTAAGGTAGGAGTTTAAACCCCACTGTGTTAGCTCTGGTTGCGCAGCTCTGTGTGAACTGCAGGAATAACTTATAGTGGCGCTTTCAGAGGTGCACGTTGAGCAAGTGGTGAGAAGGATCTATATTTGTGAACAAAGGATCATGTGCGGCATTTACATCTCAACACGCTGCCCAGCGCCTGGCACTGTCTTCCCTGTAAAGTTGATGTCTGTGTTCCCGGTTGGCCGGCGCGTTAGTGGTTAACGAACCAGCGCTAACCACATCGTGCAGGTTCAGCCCCATGAGTAGCTTTCGCACTCTCGTTGTAGTCACGCATCACACTGGTTTTATATTATTTTATTATTATTTCTATTATTATTTTTCCGGTTACACGAAGCATCAAATTGTATCAAACGATTTGTCTACTTAGTCAGTAAGAGTTAATACGGTGGCGCGGAGATCTGAAAAACTCGTCCCTTAAAGTCGGACAACCAAAACAGTTTCTGTGGCACTTATTAAAAACTCAACTGACACGAAATGGAAGAGCTACTGAAGCCACACTAGCAGCATTTTGTTGCACATCTCAGGGCAGTGCAGCAAATTTAAATAATCATGCAGGGCCGGTCTAAGACTGTATGGAGCCTTGAGCAGAATTTGACTTACGGGCCCCTCTTGCTGCTGAAAACCTCAGCACCTCTAACAGCTTCTGTGTTTGATTTAATCTGGGAGAGAGAGAGTAGATTAACTGGCCAACATAAAAAGCAATCAGTTATAATTGCAGGTTACTAATTTGTATTTGTGAGGGCTGACAAACAGAGCTTAAACTCAGAGCGTCAGATTGTAGCTATTCTTAACAAAGCAATCTAATTGTGAATATTATTTGAACTTTTACAAAATAAACTTAACAGCGCCTTAAAATCTTACATTTAAATGTTAAACAATTTAAATCTTTTAACTTATGCTGAAACCATTAAATCAAATTTAGCAGCATGGATTATCTCAATAAACAAATGTTACATTTATGTATCTGTGTTAAAATATTAGCATTTATGGCCCCTGAAGCCCTGGGGGCCTGATGGAGCCGTTGACTTAATTTGGATTAAACAGAAGTGCAAATAATTGATATTTATTTGCACTTCTAATTATATTTTTTGATTTGTTGTTTTTAAGACTGCTTGTGAGTTTGAATAGCTTTTCACTGGTGATGTTTTCATATGACATATAATTACCCAGTAATATTTTTAAATTTTCTGTCAACTTAACATCTTTTAATACAAAAATATGGTGGACCACCAGTGCACCGCCTCAGCGCCCCGACCACTGGGCTTAGCAAGTTTTCTAGGGGAAACCCTGTTATAGATTATTCTTATTAGAGGTGTGCTAATTGACCAGCCACTGATCATTATTGGCCAAATTCCGCGAAAAAGTGTCTGATCGTTGATCACTGATCACTCTTGTGTTGCCGATCATCAAAATCGATCACCTGTATCTCACTTTGCAGCCTGCGTGTGCTGCTCATCACCTCTTTCCTTCACACTACGCGCGGCAATAAATGCTAAGCAATGTGGTGAGGAACTTCAGCACTCAGAGTGAATGGGGAAGTTTGTGTGTTGCGACTCATAATTACCTTGGGGGTGAAGCATGTCAAAATGCATCAACACAACCAACCTAATATGACAAAACAAACACTTGACGGAGTTTGGCTATATCGAGGCTCACTGCAGAAAAAAAAGACATCCGGAGCGGCCAGATAGCAGCACACAACTACCAACACTCACCCGGAAGAGACGATGGTCAGAAAGCTAAACAAATAACCTGCAAAATAATTCAAGTCAGCGAGCTAGTGGTGTAAGATCCTGGGTTCTGCTCTCGCTGTTGGACCGCTGCTACGCTCTACTGGTAGTAATAGACATAGCACTGGTCAACCTCCACCCGGCAGTGTACTCCGACACCTAACGTCTGCTTAAAGCTGCAGCATGTAACTTAAACAAAAAAAGATTTCACATGCTTTTTAAAACTTTCGCTATGTCCTAACATGAGATAGACAATCTCTGAAAAAAACATTGATCTCCTCTGCCTCCTCCATGTGTTCTGCAGAATTATTCAGCTCAGTCAGAACCAGCCAATCAGAGCCAGCATTACTCAGCTAGCCATGCTCTCAGGAAGTTTGGATTTAGTAAGTTAGGATTGTTTATTTTACCATGGACGATATTCTGATCACAATACGATATGTATCACGATATTTGACAAACAATACAATTCGGTACGATTTGACACACTTTTACGATTTTCTGAAAGATTTTAGAGGGACAGAGTGATTTTAGTGACATTTTGTGTTCCATAGACTTGGATTTAATTAACTGAAAATAGATTAAAAGCACCAACTACCCAATACTTGACTCTGATTGGACAGAGTCTAACAGTCTACAGCTGGACAAAATGAATCAAAGATGCATTGAGAAAATTAGTTTCTGTCATTTAATTCATGTGGATTTGACATGAAACTCAAAAGTTTCAACAGTGATCCAGGAGCTGAGTTTGGAGATTATCAGCCTCTATAGACTCTCAATATGCAAATGACTGCACTTCTGTTTTTCTTTTGGACATACTGTGGCTGTGTTTTGGAGTAAAAAAAGTATTTTGGATTACAGGGAAAAGGTTTTTCTACCTTGGCTCTAAGCTGTTTCCTACTAGCTGCTGGAGGAGTGGCTCTGCCTCACCCCATAGTGATCGACTCCTTGCAGCTGCGCAGCCTTGCCATTTCCCTGCTTGGATCTCTGACTAGCTGCCTCTCAAACTGCCAGGATCTCAATGTACTCTCAGTCTCTGATCACAATCGGTCGATCTCAGTGAAAAAGTCTATGACTGGTGTTGCCGATCACAAAAACCGATCACCAGTATCTTATACTTCACAATCTACAGAGGTCCCGCATACAGCGTACTTACCCCTTTCCTCCACACTGCACAAGCACCTGGCAGTAAATCCTCAGCAACGTTTGCGTTTTAAGATGGAAATTACCTCAGGGGTGAAGCACGTCAAAATGCATCAACACAATGAATCTAATATGACATTTAAAAAACAATATATGGCTATATCAAGGCTCACTGCAGAAAAAAGAAATCCACAGCAGTCAGACAACAAGTAAAGCAGAGCATAATTTTCAACATCCATCCGCATGATTGCGGAGCATGATTGTCAGAAAGCTAAGCAAATAACCCAGAAAATAATTTGTCATCAAGCTAGTGGTGTAATACACTGCGTTCTGTCTGGCTGAAAACTGTAATATTTTGCACCGTTTGAGATCCATCAATTGAACGACTCCTTAAGGCTGCAGCATGTAATTAAAAAAAACAACGTTTTTTTACATCCATCCATCCATCCATCCATCTTCTTCCGCTTATCCGAGGTCGGGTCGCGGGGGTAGCAGCTTCAGAAGGGAGGCCCAGACTTCCCTCTCCCCGGCCACTTCTTCCAGCTCTTCCGGGGGAATCCCGAGGCGTTCCCAGGCCAGCCGAGAGACATAGTCTCTCCAGCGTGTCCTGGGTCTTCCCCGGGGCCTCCTCCCGGTGGGACGTGCCCGGAACACCTCACCAGGGAGGCGTCCAGGAGGCATCCTGACCAGATGCCCAAGCCACCTCAACTGGCTCCTCTCGATGTGAAGGAGCAGCGGCTCTACTCTGAGTCCCTCCCGGATGACTGAGCTTCTCACCCTATCTCTAAGGGAGAGCCCAGACACCCTACGGAGAAAACCCATTTCGGCCGCTTGTATCCGCGATCTCGTTCTTTCGGTCATGACCCAAAGCTCATGACCATAGATGAGGGTGGGAACGTAGATCGACCAGTAAATCGAGAGCTTCGCTTTTTGGCTCAGCTCTCTCTTCACCACGACGGACCAGTACAGCGCCCGCTTGACAGCAGACGCTGCGCCAATCCGCCTGTCGATCTCCCGCTCCCTTCTTCCCCCATTCGTGAACAAGATCCCGAGATACTTAAACTCCTCCACTTGGGGCAGGACACCCCCCCTGACCCGGAGAAGGCACTCTACCCTTTTCCGGCTCAAGACCATGGCCTCGGATTTGGAGGCACTGATCCCCATCCCGGCCGCTTCACACTCGGCTGCGAACCGCTCCAGCGAGAGCTGCAGATCACGATCTGATGAAGCCAAAAGGACCACATCGTCTGCGAAAAGCAGAGATGAGATCCTAAGGCCACCAAATCGGATCCCCTCAACACCTTGGCTGCGCCTAGAAATTCTGTCCATGAAAGTGATGAACAGAATCGGTGACAAAGGGCAGCCCTGGCGGAGTCCAACTCTCACCGGAAACGAGCCCGACTTACTGCCCGCAATGCGGACCAGACTCTGACACCGGTCATACAGGGACCTGACAGCCCGTATCAAAGGGCCCGGTACCCCATACTCCCGGAGAACCCCCCACAGGGCTCCCCGAGGGACACGGTCGAACGCCTTCTCCAAGTCCACAAAACACATGTAGACTGGTTGGGCGAACTCCCATGCACCCTCCAGGACCCTGCCGAGGGTGTAGAGCTGGTGCAGTGTTCCACGACCAGGACGAAAACCACACTGCTCTTCCTGAATCCGAGGTTCGACTATCCGACGGACCCTCCTCTCCAGGACCCCTGAATAGACCTTGCCAGGGAGGCTTAAGAGTGTGACCCCTCTATAATTGGAGCACACCCTCCGGTCCCCCTTTTTGAACAGGGGGACCACCACCCCAGTCTGCCAATCCAGGGGAACTGCCCCCGATGTCCATGCGATATTGCAGAGTCGCGTCAACCAACACAACCCTACACCATCCAGAGCCTTAAGGAACTCCGGGCGGATCTCATCCACCCCCGGGGCCTTGCCACCGAGGAGCTTTTTAACCACCTCGGCGACCTCGTCCCCAGAGATTGGAGAGCCCAACCCAGAGTCCCCAGGCTCTGCTTCCTCAGTGGAAGGCAGGTTGGTGGGATTGAGGAGGTCTTCGAAGTACTCTGCCCACCGGCCCACAACGTCCCGAGTAGAGGTCAGCAGCACACCATCCCCACTATAAACAGTGTTGGTGCTGCACCGCTTCCCCCCCCGAGACGCCGGATGGTGGACCAGAATCGCCTCGAAGCCGTACGGAAGTCTTTCTCCATGGCCTCTCCAAACTCCTCCCACGCCCGAGTTTTTGCCTCAGCAACCACCCGAGCCGCATGCCGCTTCGCCCGCCGGTACCCATCAGCTGCTTCCGGAGTCCCACAGGCCAAAAAGGCCTTTTTTTACATACATTTTAAAACTTTAGCTGTCCTAAGATGAGACATATAATCTGTGAACAAAAATCTACCTCTTCTGCCTCCTCTCTGTGTTCTGCAGAATTACTCAGCTTGGTCAAAACCAACCCATCAGAACCAACACAAAATAATCAGGCAGTTTTGATTTAGTAACTGTGACCTGCATGTGACTTGGAATGAATGTTTCACTGTTTACTTGACATTATTTAGGCAGTGTTGTGAGATTTATTTGACTTTGTTCGGCTGTGAGAGACTAAATATTGTATTACTGATGGCAGGTTTTCCGTTGTGTTTTACCAGATACTTGCTGCTTTGTGCCTCCAAGTTTTTTGTCTTAAGCTAGGTGATTTTATTACCAGATTATTTTTCCATTTTGCCAGATCACATAGTAACGTTTATACCTAAAGTGAAAAATTTGCAGCCAATCCAGGTGATCAGTATTGGTGATCGGTATCTGCAGCAAAAAACCTGATCAGAAAATCCCCCAAATAAGCCATATCTCAAATAAGCATTTATTTAAATAAAGTTCATTACTAAAAAATCAATGCCTCTAAAATTGATCAGGAAGTTTAAATAAATACAAAGTGAAAAATTTTATTGCCCAAGTTCAAAATAGAAAATGCTCTTACACAAATTAGATTAAAAGCACATTAATTTGTACTACCAATGTACAATTATGGATATTAACTGTTATATTCATGGTGAGGCTTATGAGAATAAGACCAGTACTCTAAGCCAGCCTACAACTTGGCAGAAATTATTAGTAGAAGAAGCTTATTTCATTAACGCTTCTGTCAAACATAGATATAATATTTCTATGCAATGTTCTATTCTATGCAAACAGAGTATTGTCTTCCTCTGAAACCTTAAAGAAGTTGACTGACTAGCTGAGCTGCATTCATATAGTATTGGACGTTCCCAGTTGGGCTCATTCTGACCTTTTTTGTTTATATTTCCATTGTTTGCATATCCTGCTGCAACGAGCACTGTCGCACCTGGATGGTGGAGGAGACACTGTGAGAATCACATTCTTTGATTTCTCCAGTGCCTTCAACACCATCCAGCCTCTGCTGCTGGGTGAGAAGCTGCGGAGGATGGGTGTCAACGACTCAGTGATCTCCTGGGTTACTGACTACTTGACAGGCAGGCCACAGTTTGTCCGTCTGGGCAGTGTCCTGTCTGATGTGGTGGTCAGTGACGTAGAAGCTCCACAGGGAACTGTGCTTTCTCCCCTTCTCTTCACCTTGTACACCACTGATTTCCAGTACAACTCTGAGTCATGTCACCTACAGAAGTTTTCTGATGACTCAGCGGTTGTCGGGTGTATAGGGGATGGAAGGGAGGGGGAATACAGGACACTGGTGGACAGCTTTGTGGAGTGGTCTGACCAGAATCACCTGAGGCTCAACATTAGTAAGACCAGAGAGATGGTGATTGACTTCAGAAGGAAGAAGATACCTTCACGGCCACTAAAGATCAAAGGGGAAGTGGTGGAGGAGGTGGAGGATTACAAATACCTGGGAGTTGTAATCGGCAACAGACTGGACTGGGCATCTAACACTGACGCTGTGTGCAAGAAGGGGATGAGCAGACTCTATTTTTTAAGGAAGCTGAGATCCTTCAATGTGTGCAGCAAGATGTTGGAGACCTTTTATCACAGTGTTGTTGCCGGTGCCATCTTCTTTGCTGCTGTGTGTTGGGGAAGCAGCATCAGAGCCAGCGACTCTAATAGACTACACAAAATCATCAGGAAAGCTGGCTCTGTACTGGGACTAAGGCTGGAGTCCCTGGAAACTGTGGGGAAGAGGAGGACACTGAAGAAGGTTCTGTCTATTATGGACAATAAACAGCACCCTCTCCACCACATAGTGGACAGACAGGGGAGCACCTTCTCACATAGGCTGCTCCAGCTCCACCTTCGTAGGGACAGATACGGGAAATCCTTCCTGCCACATGCCATCTCACTGTACAATAAAAGCTAAATCATTGTTCTGCACTAATCAGTCCAATTCTGCACAACTGCACTGTGGCACACTTGCTGTACATATATTTACATATACATACTGTATCTGCATTTTTTGAATCTTTGCAAGGACTGCTCTAAGCTGCTTTTTATATTGACAGCATGTTATATTTTATTTTTATTTTGTCTACAATTGCTACTCAGTGGTGGTTGGTGTGTGTCTTGTCTCTATGCTGCTGTAACTGTGAAATAATTTCCCTGCTGGGATGAATAAAGTAATTCTATTCTATTCTATTCTATTCTAAGAGCCTGGGTTACTTGATATGTTCTTTTTTTACTTGTAGTGTTATTAAAATTATGACAGTTGTTTCCTGACTTGAGAAAATGTTAAAATTATTTATTTCCAGTCTCACAGTTGTTTTCTACAATTATTCTGATGCCACTTGATCTCTGTGCAGTAGATGGAGTACTTAAAACCCACACCACTGAATACATTATCGGTGCTATTTGATATATCACATAGAATGACATGATGCCTTGATATTGGGCCAATAATTATTGGCCTATAATTACTTAATACTTGCTCAGTCTGGTCTTTAAACCAGCTTTAAAGCTTTAGTACCTTGATAATTTGCACCTCACACAGTTTACAAGCTTACTATTGATCACTAAAGCCACCTTGGCTTGAACAATCAGAGGTAATAGATTGGAAGAAGTGTGACTGCCTGTGCATAGTTAAATTTAGGCTAGTATCCTCTAATTAGCTTTAATTCCTCTTATGTACAGACATTAAATGTTTTAGATGTGAAGTCTTTAATCCTTTTTGTCTACAGTTTGTGAAGGCTGAGCTGCAGATCTATCTTTAGTCTATACAAACACACAGCGACCCTAATCTGTGTTTGCAACTAAGCTAATGCTGCACGCTGGTCTGTCGTGCTACAGTAAGGGTGATGAATCACAGTTGACTGGCTCCTCATCAGTCGTAAGCCTATGTGTAGTAAAGTTGTAAAGTACACAATTACATTGTTTTTAAGCAGTCTGAAACGAACCAATTAACTTTAGTGAGTAAAATTTAAGCCTGAAATTAGAAGATGCTTTGAGAACCTTTTGTAACAGTAACTTGTGAAAATAGGTTGTGTTCATGGAGTAAGAACTGTTTTCTGTACCAGTGTTTCTACCAGGTCTAAAAGGTAACGTGAAAATCACAATTTTAGGCCTTAAAACTTTGAAATTACTTATTTTGTTAGTCTTAAAGTTATTATTATTATAATTATAATCTGTAGTGCGATTCTCAGAAGATTAGTACATATTTTTTAATTTGACACAGAACACTGTTTGACAGACTTGAATGCTGTCATTTCCAGTGTTGTATAAAGTACTGAAATCTCAGAGTCAAGTAAAAGTATAAGTACCTCTCCAAAATATGACTTTGGTAAAAGTCGAAGTCACTGACTGAAATGTTACTTGAGTTAAAGTCTTAAAGTATCTGAAACTTCTTGTACTTAAGTATGGAAAGTACTGTAAAAATGGATGTACTCAAGTAATGTAATGAAAAGTACAAGTAAAAAGTAAAACAAAGCAAATGCAGTTTGAATGACATTTTTTATATTTTGGTAAACTTGTCAAATACACTTAAAATAATGTACCCAACCAAGTGCAGGCAAAATTGAACCTGCTAATAGATATACCTGCAGGCATCATTTAGTTAAGAAAATTAGGTGCTTTACCTATAGCACAAGGTTAACTTAACCTGCTTTACAACTGAACCAGCTTCTTAGTATACCCTCCAGGACAGAAAATACAAAGTTTTTGTAAACCTTAAGTTTTCCCTTCAAGTAAGGTCAGTGCTGAAAATGAGAAAAATAAATAGTACAGAAAATGCAGCCAACATGAAGAAAAAAAAGCTGTTACGATTACTCTACTTCACAAATCAGTGAATCAGTCAATAGGTGGTGCACACAACTGGTCATTATGCAAAAAAAAAAAAAAACCCAGAAAACTTTGGAGCGGTGGGGGGGTGTGCTGCCCACTGACGCGGCTCAGGGATTACGTGACACGCAGCGCCGTGCGCAGTGCCCTACAATGCACTGTAAGCTATGTAATGTGTTTTGAGGCAGTTGACCAAAATCCCGGACAATTTTTAAATTCCCCCCGGACATCTTTTTAGGTCTGAAAAGTAGGACATGTCCGGGAAAAAGAGGACGTCTGGTCACCCTATCACCAGCTGGTGGTTCCCCTGGAGCCGTGTCCGACATAGTTGCAGTCGTTGTGGTCTCCGTCTCCTCCTCCATGTGTCTGCTGCTGATTGCGAGACTTGCTTTGTGTTTAATGGGAGAAGCGAAACAGGTGTATCCTATTGGAGGTGATGAACAAGCCCAGGCAAGCAGGCTACCGGCTTTGTTCGGTAGCCTGCTTGCTACTTGCTAATCAGTAGGTGGGGTCAAAACACTTTGTTTCTCTCTCGCTTTTTTGTAACGAGTAACTAAACCACACATTGAAAATGTATCGGAGTAAAAGTACGCAATTAAGTTCGGAAATATAGTGAAGTAAAAGTGAAAGTCATCAAAAATTTTCATACTCCAGGAAAGTATGAAGTACTCCAAAAAAATACTTAAGTAAAGTAGTGAAGTATTTTTACTTCGTTACTATACAACACTGGTCATTTCAAGCTCCATGACATTGTCATGATTAAAGGTTTTGAAAAGTGGAAATTTTGCAAATTACTAATCACATCACATTTCACAACAGTTATTAAAGTATTAAAATGTGTTTGAGTTGACATTAATGGAGAATGTATGCTGTTTATCTTGTGAAGAGAATAACAGAAATTGAACAGACAGTTGTACTGAACTCTGACACAATGTGAAGGAATGTACAGTGGCAAGTCCATTTGGTTTGTATTTGAAGGAGATTTACACAACAACCAAGCTAATATGTGAGGTCACATTGTCTTATAGCTATTATAACTTTCAACCTACATCGCAAAAGTTTTCATACCCCTTGAATTTTTTTATTTTGTCACATTACAACTGCAAACATTAATAATAATAATAGATCAGAGATGCAGCCAACAGACCCGTGGTGACTCTGGACCAGATGCAGAGATCCACAGCTCAGGTGGGGTTATTTGTCCGCAGAACAATATTAGTCATCATTACACAAAGGGAAGAGTAGGAAGAAGAAAGCCGTCGTTAAAGAAAACCATAAGAAGTCCTGTTTGCAGTTTACCAGAAGCCACATTGGACACAGCAAACATGTGGGAGAAGCAGGTTAGTCTGGTCAATTTTAGTCTTGTCAGACCAGACTCAAATGTAACATTTTGGACAAAATGCAAAATGTGAAGTAACACTATATATTTCCACGATTTCCACTGCAGAACCTTTTTCTCTCTGTGGAAACATGTGAGACCTGGTCAAAGACTTGTGGGAACTAGAATAGGCTGAACCATGATGTCGCTTGATAAATGTATGCAGTACCAGTCAGCATACATTTCTGGTACTGGTAATGTATGCAGTACCAGTCTTCCCATTGATATTCTGCAGAACCTGCAGAATATCTCAGTAAAATGATACAAAGATGGTAGATTCAGGAGCTCAGACATTTGTTTGCTTTGACAAAATGTGAATTAAAGATGTTCAGGTAATTAAAATACGTAGCATCAATTTTATTTGATTATTTTATTTTGAAGTGTTCTTCAGTAGTTCAGAATACCTATGCTGTTCATTTATTCGTGCATGTTGTCTTCATTGTTATTTGCACCCTTTAAAATTGCAACAAGCAGCACTCAGATGATTGTGAATGTGCATTCTCATATACCATATGTGCTCTGTGTAAACATGTTTCAATGTATTCAAATAAATGTTCACTTTTGGTTTTAGAAATTGGTTATTTATAAATAAATTTAGCTAAGCATGAGCAGCTCTTTCATTTTATCTGAGCTACCTTTACATGAGAACGTAGCTCAGATAAGATAAGATTGGAGACTTGCTTTATGGTGGTTTTCAATGGATGCTTTGTGTTTTTCATCATGATAGGTCAAGATGGGATCAGGTGTGTCTTCTGATGGTGCGCTGACTGTTCGAGCAGAGGCCATAGAGGCAATTCCTCCTCAAGGCTGTCCTATGCACCAAGTCCAGTCTACCAAAGGTTCCACATATTTTAATATACGTAGCTTGCCACATGTAATCAATGACATTTTGTTTACAATGTTAATTGAATTTTATTTTCTTAGCATCACCACCTTCAGGATGTCCTATGCATCAAGCTCAGCATATCAAAGGTAACTAGTTTAATTGTTAGGTCAGAACACATTGCTTTAGTTTTTTGGTAACTACATTTAGCTAAAAGGTGTGTGCAATGGTCCTTATCTTTCAAACCTTTCTTTGACAGCATCTTCTCTTTCAGAGGTCCCGATAAAAGGTGCAGAGGCAGGTCCAGCCCATCAGGACCGAGCCTATGAGTTTGTGGAGTGTCCCATGAGAGCTGCAGAACCCAAGAATAGTGACATTGACCCAGCGAATATGGTACCTAAGACAGATAAGATAAGATTTATTTGTCATTGTCATCAACAGATTACAACGAGATTTGCTCGACTCGAGTTAAAATGCAGGTTATGTGTATATACATAATATACAATATACATATACTGTACATACATACATAAAAAAGATAAAGAAATAAATAGTACAAAATGAGAAATAAATAGACATCAGAAGATGGTTGCAGCGCCTGGAGGTGTCACAACAGAATTTACATTTTTAACAAGTGGTGTCAAGAGCAGAAGTTCTTATGCCTTTGAATTTAGTGCCATGATTGCCATCGGGTAAAAACTGTTTTTAGGCGATTTGTCCTGCTTTTTATTGCTCTGTATCTCTTGCCTGATGGCAGCAGCTGGAAGAGACCATGGCCAGGGTGTGAAGAGTCATTTAAAATGTCCAAAACCCTTTTTGTGGAGCCTGGAAGTGTAAATCTGTTCCATAGTGGGGAGGGGGCAGCCTATGGTTCTCTCTGCTGCCCTAACAACCCTCTGGAGCGCCTTCTTGTCCGCGGATGTGCTGCTGCCGTACCAGACACACAGACCGTACATGAGCACACTCTCTATGGAGCAGTGATAGAAGGCCTGCAGCAGGTCTGAGGGGAGACGGTTCTTCTTGAGTATTCTCAGAAAGTACAGTCTCTGCTGTGCCTTCTTCAACAGCTCCTTGGTGTTGGTGCTCCAGGTTAGCTTGTCCTCCAACTCCATGCCCAGAAACCTGAACAATGGGACCCTCTCCACACAGGTCCCACTGATGGTGAGAGGCTGGATGTCCGTTTTGTTCTTCCTGAAGTCGATCACCAGCTCCTTTGTTTTGGAGGTGTTGAGGAGCAGGTTATTGACTTTGCACCACTCTGACAGCCGCTTCACCTCATCCCTGTACTCCAGCTCCCCCTTCCCACCTGAGATGAGACCAACAACAGTCGTGTCATCTGCAAACTTTATGATCTTGTTGCTGAGGTGGTTGGAGACACAGTCATGAGTGTAGAGGGTGTAGAGAAGTGGGCTGAGCACGCAACCCTGTGGCGATCCGGTGTTCAGGCTCAGAGCAGTGGAGGTGTGGGGGCCCAGTCTGACCCTCTGGGAGCGACCTGTTAGGAAGTCCAGGATCCAACTGCAGGTGGCTGATGGGAGCCCAAGGTTTGCTAGCTTGGACACCAGACGTTGGGGAAGTATATTATTAAATACTGAGCTGAAGTCCACGAAGAGCATTCTGACGTAGCTCCCCTGCTTCTCTAAGTGGGTCAGGGCAGCATGAAGTGCTGTGGATACAGCGTCCTCTGTGGACCACTTTGCTTTGTAGGCAAATTGGAGAGGGTCCAGCTCAGCAAGCAGGCCAGCGAGGATGTGACCAGTCTCTCGAAGCACTTCATGATGATCGGTGTGAGTGCCACTGGACGGTAGTCGTTCAGGGTGTTGATGTTGGTTCTTTTCGGCAGGGGAACAATGGTAGAGGACTTTAGGCAGGAAGGGACAGTGGCTTGAGACAGGAACTGGTTAGAAATCTTTGTGAAGATTCCAGCCAGTTGGTCTGCACAGTCTTTAAGCACCCGTCCCGACACACCGTCAGGTCACCTTCCTCATCACCTGCCTCACCTCACACTCCTCTACTGTGAGAGCAGAGCTGCTGTGGACAGGCAGCTGTGATGGAGCTGTGGTAAGTGTCGCCTCAAAGCGGGCAAAGAAGATATTCATCTCCTCTGCCAGGGAAGTGGTTCTACATGAACAGTGTACAGGCAGCAGGATGTTTGAAAAGTATTTTGTGAAAAAATCTAAGTGAAAGTTTTGGCCTTTTGATTTAAATTTGCTCCTTTGCTAAACTGGGAATCAAGTGAACAAAAATACATAAAGTGAACAAAAATCAGTTTAAGATTCAAACTAGGATTCCTGTTGGCACATTTCACTATGTGGTAAGCCCACTCTGACATGACCACTGTGGTGAACATCCTCTTCAGTTAAGCAAAGCACAATAGGTAGAAATTATTTGGAATGAATGAGTTGCTCTTAATCTTGCATGTCCTCATATATACATACAAAGTTGTTCATGTCAATGACCAAAGGTTCATGATGATCACTAACATCATTTGAAACAGACAAAAGCTATGATGAATAGAAATTGTATGAAAATTAAGTAATAAAAGTCATCTTCGTCAATGATGGAACTAACTTCCATCAAATTCCTCGTCTTCGGTGTCGGAATTTAACAGTTGGGCGACAGCGGCATCAAGCAAACCCGGATCCCTCTCGTTATCATCCGATTCAGTCTCATTGCTGTTGCTTGGCTGTTCATTGATGATTCCGGCCCTTGTGAAAGCTCGGACGACAGTTGAGAAGTGGTGCGCGACCCCAAAACAAGTCTGTCTAGACAGCATAGAAAGCTGACTCCACCAGGTTTCTGACCAGCAGCGACTATGCTTCGACAATCAAAGGGAGTGGCTTCGTCGCTTACCAAAGTCGTAATAAAACATACGGTACACTGTTCATACATAAGGCGCACCGGAATATGAGGCGCATTGCCGATTTTTTTTTTTTTTTTTTTTCAAATATAGGGATTTTATGTGTTCCATCTAGTCCAAAAAATACGGTACCTTACAGCACCTCTATAAACATACGACATAGGAATATACAGTACTTTGGAATATTGTTGGGCTGCACAGTGGCCTTGCAGCAAGAAGGTCCTGGGTTCGATTCCCGTCCTGGGGTCTTTCTGCATAGAGTTTCCATGTTCTCCTTGTGCATGCTGGGTTCTTTCTGGTTTCTCCAGCTTTCTCCCACAGTCCAAAAACATGACTATCAGGTTAATTGGTCTTTCTAAATTCTCTCTAGGTGTGTGTGTGTGTGTGTGCATGGTTGTTTGTCCTGTATGTCTCTGTGTTGTCCTGCGACAGACTGGTGACCTGTCCAGGGTGTACCCCGCCTCTCACCCGGAACGTTCACTGGAGAAGCACCAGAATCCCTGCTGACCCCACTAGGGACAAGGGGGTTAGAAAATGGATGGATGGAATATTGTTGAAAAGGCCATTTATTTTAGCAAACCAACTCATTCAGTCAAACACATTTTATAGATTAATAACATGACTGATGTTTTCAAACATTTATTTCTGTTTGCTTTTCCGCTTGCAGCAAATAAAAAGCAACAGCTGAGATTAGGATATTACATCAGGTCAATAAAATATTTTTAATACATAAGCATAAGGAAAACTGTTCAATACCCACTTAAAGATTATTTTTAAAAGATAATTTTAATCTGACCAAGAAGCCTCGCCAGCCTATTTTAATTTTGCTGAATATGATAATAAATGTAACTTAAGACCTACAATGAAGTCTGTAGGACCAGTAGTCCAGACCCCAGAGAAAGTTGGCCATTTTGAAACAAACATTGGATCTTCTTTTACTTGCTCACTCATAAATTTGAAGCCGTATAGGAGCATGATTATGTTGAATCCCACTGTGAACTGTCCAATTTTTGTTCAATCCTACATATGTGGTGAGTTTCAGAATCTCACCATTTACAAATAGTGCCTCTAAATCCCTTTTGAACATGAGTGATTTCAATATTGCACCAAAATTACATATATTTGTCAACCATCAAACTGTAACTAACTTCCATCAGGAAAGTTATTTTAGCCAAATTGTTGCGACTTCACACCAGAGCTGAATTTAACATGACTAAGCTTAATTTTCAAGACTTGTCTTCTAGTTAATGTGTGGCAGGCCCACTAACGACCTGTGGTCTCAACACAGAGCAGACCAGATCTCCAGCAGGGTGCTTGATGCTGCTTGCAGCTTTGATTATTGTACATTTCTAAACTGTCTGATTATGTTACTATTCAGATCCAGATTATGTTTGTCATTCAACATAACTTCAGAGATACTCTGCCAATAACAAAAAATGTCAATGCCCACTTTGGTAGTTTTTTTTTAAAATTCCATTGGTTGGTTATTCTGCAAGTATTCTGTTTTAATGTGTTTCAGTTGGCCACTGAGTTTTGACTGTAAAGATGTTATGAAGTGGTTTAACTTTTCATTTCTGTACAGATGCCTCCTCCAAACCAAACGCCAGCTCCAGATCAGCCCTTTAAACTGTCCATCTCCAGAGAGGAGTCAAACATTCCACGTCACGGTGCAGAAAAGAACTGGGTCTACCCATCAGAGCAGATGTTCTGGAACGCCATGCTGCGGAAGGGGTTAGTCCCAGCTGTACATTCAGAACGCTTTTCATTCAGGGCTCTACACCTGTTTTCTAGATTGTTTTAAATCTTAGTTGGCTTTGGCAAAGTAGTTTTTTTCAGAGACTCATCTATGAATGGAGTTAATTAGCTGGCTATGATCAGTAATATGAGTATATTATTTGTACTAGGAGTTTTACTCAGCTTTTTTGCAGAGCGGATGGTTGAACCAGATGTGATTGTGTGTAAGTAGCTGCAGAGCCAGAAGTAAACGTGACCCAGGGAGCAGTAGTGTAGTGACATTTTCTCTCAAGATCAAACATTGATTTCATATACTGCAGGACGCATACAATGATAATTATTCCTTAGTAGACATCATCAGTTTCTTTTCATTCAGGACACCTTTTAGTTATGAACTACACAAATCAATAGGAGAGTGCTAAGCAGAAAACTGTTGCTGAAAATAAACTATTGCTCAAATAAAGGTATCAAAAACTTGTGGGAGACACAGCAAATGTTGAAGATGGTGCTCTGGTCAGATGGTTTTCTGAAAAACACTACAGGCCTGATCTACTAAGGGTTTGTGTATAGAAACAACTCAATATACAAAAAGATTGCATAACAAAATTAAAATCACAGGCGCAAAAACATGTCTGCCTTCATGAATATGGAAAACATATGCTGATCATCAGAAAGTAACAAATCATGGGAGGAGGACATGCAAATGTAATGACTTACCTCCTCCAACACAATGTACTAAACCTGAACCAGACTGCTGGACCTGTTGTTGCGTTTATATTTAACACGCTTGAAAAGTAGGTGTAAACTGTACGCAGTAGGAGGTATATTTACAATAAATGACATACCTGTATGTCATAGCTTGTATAAAATGTTTTAGAAATATCTTCCTGCATTGCTGATTTTGAGCTGCAGGACTACAGAATAATTACAACGCACCATCACTGTATCCAGAACACTCACAGTTTGATGCTCTGCAGGAGCCCAGAAAAGGTATATTAATACATTAATACAATTATCACAAAACAAAAAACACCATGACTAAGCCTAGTGTGCCAATAATAATAATACAATTCATTTAAATTAGTATTACAACATTGTAATGCCCAACATGACTTTCTCTTTTTTTCTTTTTTTAATAGAAATTAATTTTACATCAAAGTACAAAATACATGGTGTGGTATATTACATTAATAAAAGTTACTTGTGTCCAAAATTATTCAACAGGTTTGCATAACCAGAAAGCATGAAAATATGTATCAGGGATATTTTGTGAACAATTTCTGCACAATTCAGACGGAGCCAAACCCATTTTATGCATTCTGTGAGTTGTGTAGTAGATTCAGTGAAGTACTTTATATTGAATGAGCTGAAGATTAGAGTTTTTTATCATATATTAGATATTATTGCAAATTTTAATTCAGAAGTCATCATTTGGGTTTATATTCAGATCCGTTTGCCATTTTAAAGTAGTGTGGATATCGTTGAATCAATCCTTTTAATATTCTGTATCTCGCCTGAATTTTCTTTCTAGATGTAATATTAAGTAGTCCAGTAATTTGTGAATTAGGTTCTATAATGAGTTGTGCCAGGGCATATTTACTTTGTAAAAGAGATTTTATGTGAAGATATTCTAAGAATTGATTATCATCAAGTTTATATCGTTTAATTAATTATGGAAATGAAGGAGTTTATTATAGCCAAGTATGTGTTCAAAATGTGTTATGCCTTTAGAGACCCATAAGCTAAAAAAATAGGAGTTTTTATTCATTGTGAGATTGTTCCAAAGTGGTGTGTATATTGGTAATATTATTGAATTTCCACCAATCTGATAGTTGTACCACAAAATGATTGTTCTGTTTCATTTAAGCCGTTTACTGCTGATTTTGATTCCACTTAATTATGTACTGCAGCTGATTGGCTACATAATAATGCTAAAAATTTGATGCATCTAACCTTCCAAATTTTGTTTAGATTTTTGTGAAGTTTATTCTTGGTGGCTTATTTTTCCAATAAAATTTGGTAATTATAATATCTAAAGATGTAAACCATTCTTTACTGGGTTGTCTGGGTAACATAGAAAATAATTAATTTGAGGAAGTATTTTCATTTTAATAGTTGCTATTCTGCCAGCAGGTGAAGTGGTCAATTTAACCATTGTTTCAAATTGTGTTGTATTGATTGTTGAAGAGGTATGAAATTAAAATTAAACAGTTCTGACAACCTAAGAGGTTATTTAATCTCAGGATATGTAATATGACTTCAGCTCAGAGGGATGAGTATGTTTTGGATTGTCTCCCATTTTAAATGATTTAAAGGGAGAACTGCAGATTTACTCCAGTTTATTGAGGAATTAGATGTTTTTGAAAATTCTTCTGATTGTTTGTCATTGAAGAATATGGATCCTGTAGTAGTAACAGGATATTGTCATCCTGTGATCAAATGTTATGTTCTGTTGAATTAATTGGAATACATTTTATAAGAGAGTTTTGATGAGTTGCTGCTGCAAGGGGTTCAATAAAAATGGACAACGAGGATGGAGAGAGTGGACATGTCTGTAAGATCAGGTCCTGTGAAGTTGCTCTTGATGATATGCAGAATAACTTAATCCAGTTAATCAAAGAATCTCCAAATCTAAACCCTTTTAATATCGATCAGAAAAATGACCAGTTCACTTTATCGAATGCTTTTTTAGCATGTAAAGTTACAATTTCTGAATCTTGTTTATGTTTTAATACATTAAGTTCAACAATCTCTGTATATTGTATGAGAAGTGTCTGTTTTAATGAAACCAGGATAACGTCTTTCTGTTCATTTTTCTGGCCTCTCTCCTCTCTGACATTCTCTGTGTAGAGAGCCAGTGGCTCATGCTAACTCCTCCTTTAAATAGGCCAGTCTGTACCTCTGCTGCTCCTTTAATCAATTGCGCAGTCAATCTTTGTAGTCATGTGCATATTTTTGTGCACTTTTTTTTCTTTGCACAATTTACCAGTCCTTATTTGGATGCTTGTAAATCAGGGCCTTAGCTGGTTACAAAACACTTTCAGTGTGAAACATGGAGGTTTCAGAATTTGTGATGTTAGTTTCTTTTTTGTTCCTCTCTCAACCAGAATTTAGAGTTCCCTTTTTAACACAAGCCTCTACTTTGTTGTTGTTGTTGTTGTTGTTTTGTCCAAGCTTGTCCATTCGTTTCCTTTTACTTTGGATGTCTGCCTAACAAGAACATCAATAAAAGTGAAATGTAATGTTCCACAAATGAAGTTGCTGGATGCTTCATTAAAGCAAGAATAGAAAGCCAGTGTCCAGCTGTCTGCAGAGTGTTTTGGAAAAGGGAGGAGATTCCACATGGTGGCAGCTGTAACCATGCATCAGCTTTGAGATGATCTCATTTAATGATGAATACAGGTGTATGACTTCTCAGATTTAACACAACAGATTTTGTTGTGAATGAAACATTAACTTGTGCCTTGGAAATTTCTTGGATTTTTTTTTATTATTTACAATTGCAGAACTTCCACATTTTCTGAGATTTGGGTTTTCAATCCTGGGCAAAAGCTATACATGCATTTTTTTGCTTTCTAGAATAAGCACTTATTTTTTCACTTTTCAACTTACTTTTATTAAAATGCATTTCATTTTCAGCTGCTGTCTTTTGTTTTAATGTTTGTGTTGTATTTGGTAACCTAATGACTTGGGACTTTTAATTTGATATTACTTTGTAGATGGCGCTGGCGGGATGATGACCTCGCTCCCCACGACATGACCGACATTATTAAAATCCACAATCAGAACAATGAGCAGGCCTGGCAGGAGATCCTTAAGTGGGAAGCCCTGCATGCACGGTAAGTGATGGTCATTCAGTACCGAAGAGTTCTGAAGTAGAAGGCTGGTTCTGTTTTTGGGATGATTGTGGAACCTCTGGAGATGATGATGCAAGGGAGGATTTTAAATTAAATCAAGAAAATTATGGACAACCCTACTCATCCTCTTCATGAGGTCATCTCATAAAAACAGTGTCTTTAGTCAGAGGCTTCCTCAAATTTGCTGTAATACAGACTGCTACAGGAAATCCTTCCTGCCAACAGCCATTACCATCTACAATAACGCTAAGAATTTTGAATTAATGAGTTTCATTTAATTTCCCTATGGGATCAATAAAGTATTATTGAGTTTAAATTGTATCTTAAGATTCAAACGATGAGCGGTTTGTTTCTGGTCTGGTGTTCTCACAGTGAGTGTCCTTGTGGGCCCACACTGAAGAGGTTTGGTGGGAAGGCCAAAGAGTTCTCTCCCAGAGCCCGGGTCCGCCACTGGATGGGGTAAGCTCTACGTTGCTCTGATTCAACTTCATTTTTGTTTGTTTGTTTAGGTTTGCCTACATTCAGTACATTATCAGTGGGTGTATGTAGCTTATTTTATGACCACTTATTTATGTCTGTTGTATAAAAACCTCATTGTGATAAATGATGCCATAATGACTAATAATCCCCCTTAATTCATTTTACAGATCCTAAGTGTTTCAGTCTGCTGCATTTACATGATTTTAACTGAATGTGTTCTCATAGCTATGAACTGCCGTTTGACCGCCATGACTGGATCATTGACCGCTGTGGGAAGGAGGTGCGCTACGTCATCGACTACTATGATGGAGAACTGAACCGTGAAAACTATCAATTCTCCATCCTAGATGTGCGTCCAGCTTTTGACTCTTTAGACGCTGTGTGGGATCGCATGAAGGTGGCCTGGTGGCGTTGGACCTCCTAAGATTCATGTGAATGTCATAGTCACATCTAAACAAAGACTGTTGAGGGATGTTTCTAGAGAATTGTGAGCCCTGAAAAGAGCATGATGTAGTGAGAAAAAGTAAGATTACTAAGTATTTTCAGATGTAATGTACAACACTGTTTGCTCATTGACTTTCATTTTCTGGAATTGATGTAATTAACACAGTGTGTCTGTTCATCCAATCTTAGTTGAGTGTTTGTCCCGCAGGTCAGGATTAAAGCACAGGACTGGGGGAATGATTTTGAGTGGAAATCATCATATCTAAAAATTGATGTCTTACAGAACATCCTGAAATTATATGGAACAGTTTCAAATCCCTGTAGTTCTTCACCATTCAGTTTTATTTATCTTATTTGATTGGTTTTGATGTGAGGAACTGTTTAGTTTTCTTACTCGTTGACACTGTGCTCTGTTTCTGTACTGATTGTCTGTTGTACTGGTTCAGTCAAATCAATAAAGCTGGTTCTGATCTGCTCCTGAATGTCGTCTGTCTCAGAACAACATCCATGGACAAAGGGAGTTTTTAAAGAGACGGAGACCTAATTTCAAGATGTTAAATTACAAAGTTACATTTCTTTTAACTCGTATTTTATATAAAACCTTCAGTTTTTTAATAACTGAAGGTTTGTGCTATAAAACAACACTGTGCCTGGAAAATACATAATACTGGCCCTTTAAGCCAAAAACAACTTTCTGCTGTCGATTTAATTCTCTGCCCTTAATCTGTGAGAGGGGCTCTGTTTGCCTCCTCTGCAGGGTATTGATCAGCTTTAGTGTTCTCACACAGACACTGATCCTGAATAGGATCAGCTGCTGGATTTTCCTTAAGAAAGCAGGGCAGCGGTGAAGGGCATCTGGACCAAGAGTCTGATAATCAAACTTGATGGTTCTCTCTCCAGCCTGTTGGTTTATTAGCCAGGCTGTCTGTCTGCTGTCTTGACCTGTTCAGCTTGTTTTAGGTAAGAAATTCTGCGTAAATGTGGTGAAGACATGTAGATGTAGACACCATGTTTTTAACAACAGGAAAGAGCCAGCTACTTTCAGGGGCCTTTTTATTCATTTACAAATGTATTGGCCCTGATTGAATTTTGACACAAGCAGATTAGCTCGGTGGAACTAGTTTTTCAAGTGCTGAAAAGAAAACTCCATCTTCCAGGATGTTTAATCTGTAATGACTTTAACAATATCAGATTCTGCACTTGATCAAAGCCATTGTGTCAATCAAGATTTACATGTTAAACATTAAATATTATTCCTGATTTGTTAAAATAGTCAGAGGGAACATTTGGGGAAATCCACAAAATTGTCCGGTGAGAAGAAAATTGACTGATAGGTGAGGATATAAGCACGAACTGAAAGTGCTCAGCCTATGGTCAATCATGCAACAAGTGCAAAAAAGAAAAATCGTTTTGTAAACGTGCCGGACATGCAGCAAGCAGAAAAGCACAAGATGCACGTGGCTAAACAAAGTAAAAAAGCGTTTATTGGAACTATGAATGTAAAGGAAGTTGGTGCAGCTTGAAAAGCAAGAAGTAATAATTAGTGATGGTCTGAAGAACAAATAATGAACTAGAAAAACAAAATTTCTGAAGAAATTTAGCCGGGGCCTGCCAAGGCGCGCCCGTCGGGCTTGGGCCCGGCGTCGTCACGCCACAAATTGGCGTCGACGCTAAAGAACGCCGCGACGTAATCAGTGGCACGCGGAGAACCGCAAGAACGTTAAGCGAGGCGGACGTACACCATTCGGTACGATTTAAAATGTTGTCAAGGCTTTTATTTTGGAAGTTTTGTTAAACTTCATTTCAAAGGCCCAAACTAATAACATGCGTAATAGTCCTTGGGTTAAAATAGTTATATAATGCTCAAAACACAAGTAGCTGATGTAAAAATATTCAAGGCTTTTATTTTAAAATTTTCAGTATGCTTCATTTCAAAGGGCCAAACTAATCCCATGTGTAACAGTGCTTTGGATGAAAAAGTCAAATAAAGCCAAAAACAGCAATTACATGATGTAAAAATATTCAAGGCTTTTATTTTGAAATTATTATTATGCTCCATTTTAAAGTTCCAAACTAATACCATGTGTAACAGTGCTTTGGATGAAAAAGTCAAATAAAGCCAAAAAGAGCAATTACATGATGTAAAAATATTCAAGGCTTTTATTTTGAAATTTTCAGTATGCTTCATTTTAAAGTTCTGAACTAATACCACGTGTAAGAGTGCTTTGGATGAAAAAGTCAAATAAAGCCAAAAAGAGCAATTACGTCATGTAAAAATATTCAAGGCTTTTATTTTGAAACTTTTGTTAAGCTTCATTTCAAAGGGCCAAACTAATACCACGTGTAACAGTGCTTTGGATGAAAAAGTCAAATAAAGCCAAAAAGAGCAATTACATGATGTAAAAATATTCAAGGCTTTTATTTAGAAATTTTTGTTAATATTCATTTCAAAGGGCCAAACTAATACCATGTGTAACAGTGCTTTGGATGAAAAAGTCAAATAAAGCCAAAAAGAGCAATTACGTCATGTAAAAATATTCAAGGCTTTTATTTTGAAATTTGCAGGATGCTTCATTTCAAAGGGCCAAACTAATCCCATGCGTAATAGTCCTTCGGTTAAAATAGTTATATAATGCTCAAAACACAAGTAGCTGATGTAAAAATATTCAAGGCTTTTATTTAGAAATTTTTGTTAAGCTTCATTTTAAAGGGCCAAACTAATACCATGTGTAACAGTGCTTTGGATGAAAAAGTCAAATAAAGCCAAAAAAGAGCAATTACGTCATGTAAAAATATTCAGGGCTTTTATTGTGAAATTTTCAATATGCTTAATTTT
Organism: Xiphophorus maculatus; assembly: GCF_002775205.1. Taxonomy (NCBI): domain Eukaryota; kingdom Metazoa; phylum Chordata; class Actinopteri; order Cyprinodontiformes; family Poeciliidae; genus Xiphophorus; species Xiphophorus maculatus. Next base: position 645,847 of record NC_036463.1, read on the forward strand.
AAAGTGTAAAACTAATCCCATGTGTAACAGTTACTGAGTTAAATCAGTTATATACAGCCCAAAGCAGCAAGTAGTTGTAAAGGCCAGTTCTCAGTCCTGATCTGTTTCAACTGAGGATAGATAGAACTACAGTGATGCGTATTCGTAGTCCTAACCAGCAGCCAATAGCCTCTTGAGTTCCGTTGCTATGGTAAATAATGGTCTCAGCAGGTGTGAGCTGTGAGCTCTGAGCTCTCAAACACACAAGTGTGTTTGAGCAAACACACTTTACTGAAAAAAAGCATTGGAAACAAATCCTTCTTGTTCGGGAACCGTAATACATATTCGAAAAGCGTTTTAAGCGTATGACAGTTCAATGTGTCTTCTGCGATAGTCCCGAGATTCATATCTGTACCTCACTCAGAGCATTTACAGTGATGAGAGAAAGAAATGTTGTGCCCATATCTGATCCGAGGTCGGCTGTCACTCTAATTTGAGCAAAAATGAGAAACTTTGGGTCGCTTAGAGGCAAATTGTGGACAAACCGTAACTGGTATCGACGAGCCGTCTTCACTTTCGAAGAGATCACAGACGTATCTACAAAATGAAATTTGAATGGCATTTCTAGGTGAATTTGTGACGACACAGCAAATCCTCAAAAATAGGGTATTTCTAGGATTTTTCCCATTGAGTTATAATGGGGTTTTTTTCGTAGTTTTTTGCGAATTATGTCGCCACGTTAAGCCCAAATCCCACCAAAAGTAATAGCTGGAATGGCGTGAATTTTCTGCACGTTTTGATACCTCATTTGTAGGTGTGCACCCAGCGGTATGAGCCGCATTAACGGTTACGGAAGAAAAATAAAGTTCTATAATAATAATAATAATAAAGAAACTTTTCTTGGGAGAATAGCAATAGGTTCCTGCCATTGCTTTGCATGGCAGGCCCCAATAAGAAGAAAGCTACGTTTCCAATAGACACAGACGCGAACTGTAATGTTATCTCCCTCAAAACATTGCAGACTGGAAGTTGACAAAAAGCTTTAAACTTCACACTGCAAGTTAGTGACTTATTGAGGCCACAAGATGGAGCTAGTGGACAAAACAATCACTCGCATCTCAGTACAAGGGTGAAAAACACAAGATTGATTTTGAAATTATAAGCATGCTCCAGCTACGGAAGAGGGTTAGGGCCACCGAAAAAAAATAAAGAATTCTGACTTTAATCTCAGAATTCTTTTTCTTTTTCGTGGCCCTAACCCTTTTCCGTATCCAGCCGTACTTGGAAGAGAAATATGCACAAAATTAAAACTGTTGAAAAGGTTATGCAGTGTGGACCAAAACAATATGAAAATCTATTTATAGGACTTGTATGCTAGCCAGGCGAACACAACATAGAGTTGCAACCAAAAGTGAAGCTTGTAATTCATACGTAAAAACTGATCAGATAAAGTCACAGCAAAAACTCCTTTTTAAGCTAGTGAATGTTCAAATTCAACATTCAGTCCTGAACATTAAACATTTGCTTGTTAGCTGGAGCTACTTGACGTAATAACAGACATGAGGGAAAAACATCCATCCATCTTCTTCCGCTTATCCGAGGTCGGGTCGCGGGGGTAGCAGCTTCAGAAGGGAGGCCCAGACTTCCCTCTCCCCGGCCACTTCTAGCTCCTCCGGGGGAATCCCGAGGCGTTCCCAGGCCAGCCGAGAGACATAGTCCCTCCAGCGTGTCCTGGGTCTTCCCCGGGGCCTCCTCCCGGTGGGACGTAAAACAGAGATTTTATTATTATTATTACTCATTATTATACAGAGATTTTAAAGGAAAGCCCTGATGCAGAGAGACCCTGCTGGTCATCTTCTAAAAGGCCTTCATGAAGGCTGTCGTGTGTTTGTCTGACACTGTGTGGTTTGGCTCAGAGGGCCCGGTGGGGCCGGTGAGTGGCAGCCTCCCTTCTGTCAGGCTGCCCCAGGGCAGCTGTGGCTACTATACAGCTCTATACAGCTCACCACCATCAGTGTGTGAATGTGTGTGGGTGTGACTGAGTGAATTACTGAATATACTGTGATGTATTTTGGAGTTCTCTGGACTTTGTAAAGTGCTAAACAAGTACAAGCCATTCACCATTTATATAAACTCATAAATGATTCACTGGACAGAAGACCAATCATTGTTCTCCCTGGATTCTTAGTCCTATAGAAAAGCTACAGGCGGAGCAGAATCCTTTAGAAACTGTTTTAGCTTTTCCAAAGTTTGCTCACTCGCTTGCAAAATTTTGTAGAGAAAACATACAAGCCTACAGACAAGTTCAGTGTTATTGTTTACATTGGCCCTTTGCTGGTTGGCAAAAGAACTTCCTGTTGCCAACCAGCAAACAACATACACGTGATATGTGTACGTTATTTCTGAATCAAACCAATTATTTTAGTGAAAACATGAGTGTATATTCTCCATATGTGTTAGCACTTCAACCTGCAGCAGTATAACAATGAGCTTGTGTATGATGGAGCCATAATTTGACCAGCTGTACAGAGAAGCGGACAAACACCTGTCCCCTTCGATGAAGAGTTACTGAAAGCCTACAAGTTTATTAAAGCTTTGTTATTTTGCATGTGGACATATGAGAGGTTTATTGTAGCAGAATATGAGGATTGCCAGCCCTGTGTGCTTTATTAAAGCCAAGCCAGAGATGACTGAGTGATGGTGGATAGCTTCAACACGGCATAGCAAGTAAGTCTAATATTAGGTATATTTTGTCCAGTCTGATTATAATACTGTATACTATATAGCTCAAGTAAAGTGTTTTAGTCATATTTATTTATCTCCAGGCTATGTTAGCAATTTATGGTCTAGAGAATTTTATAATTTTTTTATTGATTTTTGTGTTTATGTAAGAAGGTGCAGGTCTTCATATAATGGTAGGATTGGCCAGAAAAATAGGACAATGAGTAATACATCAATTATACTATTTTTTAATTGTTGTTGTACAATTTCTGTAGAATAGAATATACATTTGATGATTGTTTAATGTTATTAAAATTATTACACTATTATTTATCAAAAAGAAGCAGAAAAACTTGTTCTACGGAGAAGAGCAAGAGTAAATAAATAAGTTGGTAAAAAAAGAGCAAGAAGATCTTTCAAGTCAAAAAGCATCACACTCTCCATCTAACACAAATTAATCTAATAATAATGATCATAACAATAATGGTGAGTAATTTAATGTAGTAGTGCAAGTAATAATTCAATTGCCCCTGCTGGGGCAAAACCTGACAGTGACTCAGATATAACCTCATAAGACAAGGACTCAGAGAATGCTCAGCAAAATCAAAGATGACAATCCTTTTCACCAACAGGCAGAGCTTATGAACACTCCTGTTAGCGTTAGGTACACCTGCAGTCAACCTCTCAACAGGTGCACAACTTAGCTGGAGGTAGTTCTGATCAGGCCACGTCCTCTTTACGGCAGAGCAGCGTGTTGGAGGTAAGACCTTCAGCATCATGCACCATGTGGGACATGCCAGGAACCCAGCCGTCACCCTGCAAAGTGCTTCCATTGTGATTGTGTCAGTATTTACTGAAAACCAGAGTTAAGTGGTTTAGTAAAAAATTTTGTGATATGTGTGTGTTCAAGATTGATTTTTACAAAAAGCTTACTATTGAAAAGTGTCTTATTTCAAAATTAATGATATTCATTTTTCTGTCAAGGTTTGTTGTTGACAAGCAGCAAAACGTCCATGTTCTGTTTCTACAATGTCTTTTTGGGGGGTGAGGGTTAAGGGAATAACCAATAAGTTAGCATGACAAAATATTATTATAGACATTCAACAATAAATTAAATGTTTGTAGGTCTGCCAGATGTGATAAAGTGGACACAAGTAATGTTTAATCTCTGTTAAGTGTCACTTTAATAAATAAAATGAAATTAAATTAAAAAGGTAAAGCTTAACTCCATATCCATTAGGATAAATAGATATTCAAATAATTAACCTAAACTTTGTTTAAATATAAAAACAGCCAACAATATATAATTAGTAACTATTTTAGTCTTAAAAACAGAGAAAGATTATAAAGTAACTCCAGTATAATGTGTGTATATCACAGATGAAGCACATGCCTGAGATGTCACAAAATGTGCACTGCAAAAACTCATTTTGGCCTCTTGTATCCGTGACCTGGTTCTTTTGATCATGACCCAAAACCTCACATCACTCTACTGCATACAACCCTGCAGACTCAAATTGTGCAATTTTATGGAGCACCTCATAAATCTGGATGTTTTTGTGAGGAGTAAAAAAATGTTTTAACTAAATGAGAAATCAGGGGCCTGGCCAAATGAAAATAAGGGACAATGACAGTAAAATTCTCTTCAGCTGCTCCAAACAGATGCTGCAATCTGCTGTAATGTTTTCACAGCTGAGCAGGTGATGCCTCACCTCATGATGACAGAGAGAAAAAGAGCAGGAGAGATAGCTGGGCTTGAAGTGCAATCACAGAGAAGAAATGTCATATTTGCATATCTCAAAAATACATCACAGGACAGCCATAAAGGGCCTTGTGAACAGAGTTTTGCATATTGAGAGAAAATTTCTTCAGTTTTTCCAGTGTGCTGTTTAAATGCAATTTTAAGAGGAAGATAAAGGTGACTTTGGAAGGGAGGAAAATGGATCACTCCCACTGTGAAAAGTTTAAACTGCAAGATTTTTTTTCAGGGAACACAACGCCCCATATGCACATACACACACATATCTGTGCCATACCATATGAGTTATGTCAGCCTTCAGTTGGTGTTGTCCTCTGTTGGATCTTAGTCAGACTGAAAGCTTTCCAAGTTAATTCATTGAATGAACCTACAATATGAAAATTAATGTCTGAAAAGCCTCCAGTGCTGTGTGTAGGGACAGTAGACTCGCATTAGGGTATGTAAGTGATGAAGCAGTACTACTCAGACCTAACTGCCTAAGTTTACAAAAGCATTACCACAGAAGCCAGTAGGCCTGCTCTTTGTGGTAATGGTCGTCTCCATCTGGTTCACTCAGGCAGCGCTAATATCTCAATCACAGCGTCCAACACAGATCTGACGCGAAAGGCCTGTAATTTCTCTCATCGTCATCAGTAGCACTCCTTTCAAACAATAACTACATCCTGTTTTGATTAAGATAGGTTAACTAATTACCATGAGCCAAAGCAATTGTTGAGGATTAATGAAGCAGCAACCCTTAATCAGCGGCCACAGGAAGGAGGCTGATTGGATGTCCTCCTTGTCTTATTTGACTCTGTTGCCAGATTAACTGAAATCTCATTGGACCAATCAGAGATGGTGACAATAGGCTCCTAAAACTATGACCATTTTACAGTTACATTTTAAACTTAGATTTAACTTGCCATCTGAAGTAACCTCAAAAGTTGGTCTATTGATTTGGCTTCTTTTTCACCCTTTCATCAGCTCATTGCTTGTAACTAGTGCCATCATCATTTGTCACCTTGCTGTCATGGTTTTGGGTAGTTTCTTTGCCCACATGCCCAACATACTCAGGAGGCAGGTGATAAAAGATAAGTTTATTGTACAAAGATGATTATGAATGCGAGTCTTCAGTCTGGGAGATTGGGGAGCCAGGAGTTGGGGATGGTACTGGAACAGAGTGGACAGCAGTGAGTGGCAGGAGATGACAGGGTAAAAAAAGTGTAGAAGCAAAAATGTGATTCTTACTGGTGGCGTGGAGAAAGAATCTGTGGGGGGAGATGGCAGACTGAGGCTGGAGCCGGGCCATGTGGGGAAGCGTCTTGGAATCAAGGGAGATCTTGAGACAGTCCAGAGGGACAACCTGCTGGGTGGTGGAGGACGGACAGTTCGCAGGTATGAGGAAGAGGAGTTGGATATTGCCAGCCATGGTATGTGATCCAGAGGTAAAGACCAGAGGGATTTGAAGGGAGGAATCCAGGAACTTCTTCAGAAGAAACTTTTAAAGAAGGACATGTAGAGGTGAGTCACAGAGCTAATCAAACCTTCGCACAAAGAGTACCAACGGTTGGACACTGGTGGGCTCAGAGTACCATAAAGGCTAACACTCAGGCGTCGAGGGATTGGCAACAACTCCTCTTATCCTCTGGCTGATGAGCCCAGATGAATTGCAGGTGTGCGAGATGTACAACAGGTCCATCCTCCACAGCTGATCATTGGCTCCCTCTGGAGGACACTGAGGAAGGCAAACCCCACACAGAACCCAAAATGCAGCCTCCTTGCTGGATTACACTTGCTTTCATTTCTAACCTCTGCCATGGCGTTCCCAGGCCAACAGAGAAACATTGTCCCTCCAGCGTGTCCTGGGTCTTCCCCTGGTGGGACGTGCCCAGAACACCTCACCAGGAAGGTGTCCAGGAGGCATCCTGACTAGATATCTGAACCACTTCAACTGGCTCCTCTCAACAGGATGAGCAGTCCCTCCTGGATGACTGAGTTTTTCACCCTATCTCTAATGGAGAGACAAGACACCCTACTGAGAAAACTCATTTCAGCCGCTTGTATCCATGACCTGGTTCTTTTGGTCATAACCCAAAGCTCATGACCATAGATGAGGGTAAGAACGTAGATCAACTGGTAAATCGAGAGCTTTGCTTTTTGACTCAGCTCTCTTCACCACGACGGACCGGTACAGCGCCCGCTTCACAGCAGACACTGCACCGGTCTGCCTGTCAATCTTCCACTCCATTTTTACCTCATTCGTGAACAAGATCCCAAGGTGCTTAAACTCCTCCACTTGGGGCAGGACACCCCCCGACCTGGAGAAGGGGAGACAGCCCCCCTTCTCCAGGTCAAAGGCACTCTATTCTTTTCCGGCTCAAGACCATGACCTCGGATTTGGATGCACTGATCCTCATCCCGGTGCTTCACACTTGACTGCGAACCGCTCCAGTCAAAGCTGTAGATCATGACCTGATGAAGCCAGTTAGAAAATTAACTTAGTAATATGGGATGCAAAAAAAAAATGATTTGAGAACCAAGCATGACAAATTTCTACACTAGTGCGGGAATGTGATTATGTGATTCACTGTTGTGCAAACAGTTTGTGCAGACATTGCAGTGACCTAGAATTCTATATAACCTTGCAAACTGAATTCCCACAAACTTTTTGCCTACATCATTACTTCATTTCTGTGAGTATCTATGATTAAAGACATGCATTTGAAGAAAAGGTAAGCAAGGAGTGTTTTTCGCCCCTTTCATAACTCTGGCAGAGCTTGAAATGAAAAAGTAAATACATTTTCCTGAGAGGGCGCTTTTTCTTTTTGACTCATCTGTTACTGGAAAAAACAATAAAACATTAAGATTGTTCAAACTGTAAAATGACATGTAAAAGTGCAGCAGTAGTCACAGACACTGTTTTCATTGCAGTGTCTGTGAAAACAGTGTCTGTTTGGTACAATACTAAACATTCAGTCCTTCTCCATTTAACTGTGCTGCTGTTTGTGGTAATAAATCATGTCTCCATCTTCTCAAAGAAGCCCCAGACACATTAATCACCCCATACTCTTGTGTGTTTAGCCATAATAAGTGGGCTCTATCATACAAGGACAGCCATGTCTGTGATTTATATGTGAGTATGAGGAAACAAAGAGGAAGCTGAGCTGGAGCAGAGTCAGGTGGGTGGTGCTGCTGCTATCCGTTTTTCATGTTCTCCTCGCTCTCATGCTCCTGTTATATCAGTTCATTTGCTCATTTTGACCCTCTTACCTAATATCCGTCTCCCAAAGCATAGTCCATGCATTGTTCTGAATTGACGTTAAAATAAAGCTGATGAACAAATAAATGTATCTTTACTTGCAGCAACATAATATCACAAGAAATATTTGAAAAATCCACTTTTATAAAAAATGTAATTTATTCAAAAAAATCTCCTAAAAGATGAGTTTTCTGAGGCAGGTACCATTTCACAAAGGCCCAGCCAGCTTTATTGTACTGCGGCCCTGGTTGCTTTGCTTTGACAAGAGTGTTGCCTCGAAGGTTGACCATCATGTCAATGAAATTCCTCAAGCTACTGAGGCCATCTCCCCAAAGACCAAGGAACAGTATAGTTCTTGGTTGTCCCATCCAGCTTGTCAGCAAGGAAGCTGCGAAAAAAAAAAAACCTTTAAAAAAAATCTCACTAGGTCAGGGGTCGGCAACCCGCGGCTCCAGAGCCGCATGTGGCTCTTACGCGCTGCCCTAGTGGCTCTCTGGAGCTTTTTCAAAAAATGTTTGAAATTTGAAAAAGATGGGGGTGGGAAATATATATTTTGTTTTAATATGGTTTCTGTAGGAGGACAAACATGACACAATCATTCTTAATGTTTTCTAATGCTATAAAAAATGTGTAGAATAAATATTAAATTTCAACATTTCTGTGAACGAAGATTTGCGTCATAGCCTGTGACGTTTCTTTCAGCTGGGCGGAGAGCGAGGCAGGTGGCTGCTGTAAACAAACCGACGGGTGTGAGGTGGGCCATGGAGAGCAAAGGGGAAAAGAGAAAAATAGCCGAGGAGAGATTCTACAATTATTGGACCGAATCATTTGCATTCATTGCCAATGCAGAAGGTTTACCTGAATGTTTGCTCTGTAGCGAGAAGTTGTCAAAAAACAAAAAAAGTAAAAAGAGTATGTTACTTTCTGGACTATAGAGCACACCTTATTGTAAGCTGCACCTACAATAATAATAATAATAAAAAACAATAATAACTGGAAACATACATACATAAGTCGCACCGGGCTATAAGCCACATGGTTCAAAATGTGGGGACAAAGTAGCGGCTTATAGTCTGAAAAATGCAGTAATGTGGAAAGACATTTTCAGGGAAGGCGCTGCATTAGCTGCCACGTCAAGATTAAAGTTGCATCTTACAAGCCCGATGTAGAGAAGCTGTCCAGTGATGTCCGTAAACAGAAGTCACTTTAAACACTAAGGACACAATCCTTCCATAGGCAAATATATTTAGTAACAAAGTTGTTGTTTTTATAAATTGATTAATGATTTTTGTCAGTATATATTTAGAATGACACTTGGCGATATTATTGTGTTTTGTTGCTCAGGTCAAAACATAATGACTTGACAAAAGAGAAGAGGATGCTGCTATGTCTTACCATTGCACTGACTTGCTTGGCATTTGCACAGAAATTAAACTTAAACTGTATTAATTTAATTTAATATACTAACCTTTTCAAAAGGCTGCTGTTTTATTTTGTAACTGCAGGTTGCGTTTAGTTTGTTCGATCACACACTTTATGGTGATTATTTACAAAGAGCGATCGTCGTTATGCAAACTGCATTTTGGAGCAGATTTTCCGAGTTCCAAAAGGAAAAAAAAAGACCCTTTCCCTGTCATAATGAAAATAACAATTTCTATTTTTGCATTTCTTTAATTTTATCAATGCAACAAAACTCAAAACATTAATATTGTAACGGAAGGTAAACTTAAAGCACCATTGTACAACAGAGTCACGTGGTGCGTCATTCCGTCCAGGATGCACAGCAGGGAAAATAAACATTTAATCATGAATGGTAATTATGTATACACTTAGTCATTTTAATAATAGGCTAACATAGCTAATATAAACACTTAAAGCTTGTTTTGCATTCATTATAAACCTTATATAAGGCTTTTAATTTTTTGCGGCTCCAGACAGATTTGTTGTTTGTTGTTTTGGTCCATGTCGTGGAAAAAAACTATTTCCAAGCACTGTTCAGGTAAAATCACTCAATCAGGTTTATTCATGAATTGTGCACAACTCAGAGAGCTCACAGGACAATCAATAATGAAGCAAGTCTGAAACAGAAAGCTCTGCTAGGCAGAGAAACACATGAGTTTTGTACAAAGGGATACGGGATCCAAAGCCTGGGAATCAGACTGGTTCCCATGCAGCTGGGGAAAAACAACGTCCAACCTTGTGCATGTAACCCAAACAGCTTTAACTTGGTGGGAATATACAGAACCTATAATAAACATATAGCAATACAACTAGCAGGTGTAACCTAACTGTAATTTTTCCACATCAGTCCAAAATGGCTCTTTCAACATGTTGGGTTGCTGACCTCTGTCTGAGCTGGACTAGTGCTTGGTAATGCTCTACTGCTGCTGCAGCTGGCAGGATTTCCCTGCCCAAGCAAAGTAAGATGCGGAAATCTTCTCATTCAGTCTTGCCGATTTCTGATCGGTTCAATTGGAGAAACGTTTTTTACATTTACCATTAAAATCTTTGGCTGAAGTGGCGCTTTCAATCCTAGTGTACCGCAGAGTTTGAGACTCTGAGATATTTCATTATACAACCGATGCAGACCAGGAAGTTGTGAGACTCTATACAGAACATTGAGACTACCACAGAGGAATAGCTCACAAATTACAGTAAGTGCAATCATTAAATTGTATTGTTTATATGGAATTACGGGACCACAGTCAGTGTGTGTTTTTGTTTTCACTGTGGGAAAAAGATTTACCTGTTGAATATTATTTAAACCAAAAGAAAATAAAATGCAATTGAACATGTCAATATTGTCATTTAAAAAACGTACAGATAAAAATAGATTATGACTGGAGTCTTTTGGCGCTGCATGTTAAAATAACAGACATGAGAAAGTCTAAATGCTAAATAAATGCTCCTCTAACTGGGAAGATCTGGAAGACAACTTATCTCTGTCCTGTCCCCGAACCCAATGGACCAATCAACAGCTGACTCCAAACCTCTGGGCGGCCCAATTGGAACCACAGGTCTCTGGGTTCCAGAGAGCCGGGCTGGAAGTGCCAATGCAAAAACACTCAGGTTTGAAGCCAAGCAGGCCCAGGCTAAGACTAAGACAAGTTATACACTAAACACAGTTCATGTGGGGTTAGTCTGACCCCTCCAGAGCAGCGTATGGATTGTTTGCATTGATGCCCCACGCCCAGGACTGGGGAAGGGTTAAGCTGGAAAGATAGTAGAAAGACTGAGAGAAAGGAGAAATATAATAAATAAAATATACAGTTGTATCAACAGCAGGCTCTGCTCCTGTGCTGATTGCTTTCACATCTTTTACTTCCCCACTTATGATCGTTTGACCAAATAAAAAGTGTATACAAGCATGCAATCCCAATGACACATTAATAATTGGTATGAAATAGAAAATAACCACCATGTGAAAAGCTGTGACAAATCACAATATTGAAGATGTCAAACATGTTGATCCTCCGAGGCAATTAATTTAATTTAGCATATTTCCTCAATTAAATTAATTGATGAAACACTTTTAATCCAGTCTAGATTCAATGATTGGTACATTTTTTTATCTGATAAAACTTTACTGGTATATTTGGTCTAGATCTATATATATTATCTCAGAAAGAGTTGAGAAGTAACTGATTTAATTCCATATTTTATTTTTAAGAGTGTAAATTGGATACGAGTGTTTTTGTGGGGAAGGGTGACTTTCATAAATGTCACCCTTAAAGACGCTAAGGAATAACGTCTTTAAGGGATATTATTCCCTTAGAATAATGAAATATGTATTTTTTATTTCGGTGAAAATGCCCTTATCTTATTTGCCAACCGCTGTCAAAAAGAAGTAGAAGAAGAGGAACCAATCACAACCCCTAGAAGACAGCATCACATCTTGCAACGAGGTCAACGCCAGCCATCCAACACATCACGTGTGCACATTTTAGTAAACCATCATTTCTGTACTATAAGGTGTTACTTTTGAACAATGCAGTGTGGCTAATGCATGGCTTTTTACCAGCGCGTTTTGAAAGGCTGGACTGGTGTCTAATGAAGAGGACAACACAAGGTCAAAAGAAAATTTGCCTCAAGACAGAAGTGAAAGTGAGATTGAAAAAGTATAAGAGGCTGTTCAGTTCCAACACCAAAGAAGATGATTTTAGTAGTTTTGATGTGCAGGAGAAACATGAATATAGTGATGAATTACTTTTCCTTTTATTTTTGTTTAAGCAGCTGTGTGACACTGTTCAGACAAAGCATTTACAATATGTATTCTAATGTTACCAGTTAGGGGTGTACCATATTATCTTGTTTATGGTAATACTAGTGGATATTTTGACACCTGTGAAAAATTATAATCGTGACATCAATTGACATCATTTAACTGAGCCTGTCCTGTGCAGCATGAGGGGCTATGTGGCTGTGCTTCCTGTACTTGTTTGCCAACTGCCATTAAAACAAATGTGGCAGCACTAAGTGAGACTCATGAATATTATGCTGCTTACGTTTTTGGACCCCAAAAATAAGCAGCTCGTAACACCCTCTGGGAATTTCACCCAGAGAATACTACTCCTTTAAAAGCCACATATATATAAAAAATACTTATAATGTCTGAGACAGGATTTACAAAGTAATTTAATAAATTCTAGATTAAAAAACTTATTTTAAAAATTCGAATCTAACCAGAGCAATAGAGGCCCAGATCTACCACACCAGACAAGACCCAAGGTGTAGGTTGTGCAAGGAGGCCCCTGAGACAGTCCAGCACATAACAGCAGGGTGCAAGATACTGGCAGGGAAAGCGTACATGGAACGACATAACCAAGTTGCAGGCATAGTGTACAGAAACATCTGTGCAGAATATGGACTGGAAACCCCGAGATCAAAGTGGGAAACACCCCCAAAGGTGGCGGAGAACGCCAGAGCTAAGATCCTGTGGGACTTCCAGATCCAGACAGACAAAATGGTAATGGCGAACCAACCAGACATTGTCATAGTGGATAAACAACAGAGGAAAGCCGTTGTGGTAGATGTAGCAATACCAAGCGACTGCAACATCAGGAAAAAGGAGCACGAGAAACTAGAGAAATACCAGGGCCTCAGGGAGGAACTGGAGAGGGCCTGGAAGGTGAAGACCACAGTGGTGCCTGTGGTCATCGGGGCCCTCGGGGCAGTCACCCCCAAACTGGACCAATGGCTACAACAGATCCCAGGAACAACATCAGACATCTCAGTCCAGAAATGTGCAGTCCTTGGCACAGCCAAGATACTGCGCAGAACCCTCAAGCTCCCAGGCCTCTGGTAGAGGACCCGAGCTCAGAGGATAAGAACCACCCGCGGTGGGTGAGAAGGGATTTTTATGTATATGTACAGTATATATATATATATTGTTAAGAAATGTTAAGAATTCTAATAGGTCAAAGAACGGAACGCCTTGACTGCATATATTAAATAGGGAAACACCTCTTTACTTTAAGATTCCGTGTTAAGAAAAAAACCAGAGAGAGAGAGAGAGCGGCCGCTATTTTTGCCTTTTTTTGTCTTTGTTTCGTGTTCGTTTGTCTTCCCCTTGTGTGTTTTTAGTTTTATGAAAAAATGCATATCTCTGTTCCTCTGCAGCTTTGTTGTCGATTGCTTTGTATGAGATTAAACTCTGTGATCTGTGACGTCAACACGCTTTGTTGTTGTTTCGTTTTAGCAGCACACCGTCGCTGCACGTCGCCCACGGAGAACGTCGCTCGCCGAGGATCCCGGGCAAAATTAAAAGAGGAAGAAGGAGCCAAACGTTTTGTCCAAAGCTAGCATTATATATATATTTTTTTTTTATATATATTTATATATATATAAAGGTTCACTATTATTCTCTTTCCAGAAAGAGAATTAAAGTAAAAGAAAAAAAAAGAAAAACCTGCATGTGCTAGGCTATTCGTATGTTAAGTAGAGTCGTTAACACTTCCAGCCAGCCCGACAACATTCGACTCCCGCGAGTGACAATGTGCTGTTGCTGTCCTGCTAGCTGTTGGTTACTGTCGATAGCTGTCGCTCACGAGCTTCACTCGCGTTGGTATACAGGGTCAAAAATGTCACTTTTCTTGCAGTGTCTGGATTCAGAGGCAGTCTCTGGTTATTCAACTTGACAATTAGGCGATATTAGCATTAGCACATAGCATGTGCTACAGATCTCCACTCCAGTGTTCACCTAAAATTCCAAAGACCTATATTGAGGTTTGTGGTTGAAATGTGACAAAATATAGAAAGGTTCGAGGGGTATGAATACTTTTGTAAGCCACTGCATAACAACCAATGATAATTATTAACTAGAAAATTTCGGAAGAAATTTAGCCGGGGCCTGCCAAGGCGCGGCCGTGGGGTTCGGGCCCGGCGTCGTCGCGCCACAAATCGGCGTCGACGCCAAAGAACGCCGCGACGTAAGCAGTGGCACGCGGAGAACCGCAAGAACGTTAAGCGAGGCGGACGTGCACCGTTCGGTACGATTTAAAATGTTGTCAAGGCTTTTATTTTGGAAGTTTTGTTAAACTTCATTTCAAAGGGCCAAACTAATCCCATGCGTAATAGTCCTTGGGTTAAAATAGTTATATAATGCTCAAAACACAAGTAGCTGATGTAAAAATATTCAAGGCTTTTATTTTGAAATTTTCAGTATGCTTCATTTCAAAGGGCCAAACTAATACCACGTGTAACAGTGCTTTGGATGAAAAAGTCAAATAAAGCCAAAAAGAGCAATTACGTCATGTAAAATTATTCAAGGCTTTTATTTTGAAATTTTCAGAATGCTTCATTTCAAAGGGCCAAACTAATACCACGTGTAACAGTGCTTTGGATGAAAAAGTCAAATAAAGCCAAAAAGAGCAATTACCTGATGTAAAAAATATTCAAGGCTTTTATTTTGAAATTATTATTATGCTCCATTTTAAAGTTCCAAACTAATCCCATGTGTAACAGTGCTTTGGATGAAAAAGTCATATAAAGCCAAAAACAGCAATTACCTGATGTAAAAATATTCAAGGCTTTTATTTTGAAATTATTATTATTCTCCATTTTAAAGTTCCAAAGTAATCCCATGTGTAACAGTGCTTTGGATGAAAACGTCAAATAAAGCCAAAAACAACAATTACCTGATGTAAAAATATTCAAGGCTTTTATTTTGAAATTATTATTCTCCATTTTAAAGTTCCAAACTAATCCCATGTGTAACAGTTACTGAGTTAAATCAGTTATATACAGCCCATAGCAGCAGTAGTTCTAAAGGCCAGTTCTCAGTCCTGATCTGTTTCAACTGAGGATAGATAGAACTACAGCGATGCGTATTCGTAGTCCAAATCAGCAGCCAATAGCCTCTTGAGTTCCGTTGCTATGGCAAATAATGGTCTCAGCAGGTGTGAGCTCTGAGCTGTGAGCTCTCAAACACACAAGTGTGTTTGAGCAAACACACTTTACTGAAAAAAAGCATTGGAAACAAATCCTTCTTGTTCGGGAACCGTAATACATATTCGAAAAGCGTTTCGAGCGTATGACAGTTCATTGTGTCTTCTGCGATAGTCCCGAGATTCATATCTGTACCTCACTCAGAGCATTTACAGTGATGAGAGAAAGAAATGTTGTGCCCATATCTGATCCGAGGTCGGCTGTCACTCTAATTTGAGCAAAAATGAGAAACTTTGGGTCGCTTAGAGGCAAATTGTGGACAAACCATAACTGGTATCGACGAGCCGTCTTCACTTTCGAAGAGATCACAGACGTATCTACAAAATGAAATTTGAATGGCATTTCTAGGTGAATTTGTGACGACACAGCAAATCCTCAAAAATAGGGTATTTCTAGGATTTTTCCCATTGAGTTATAATGGGGTTTTTTTCGTAGTTTTTTGCGAATTATGTCGCCACGTTAAGCCCAAATCCCACCAGAAGTAATAGCTCCAATGGCGTGAATTTTCTGCACGTTTTGATACCTCATTTGTAGGTGTGCACCCAGCGGTACGAGCCGCATTAACGGTTACGGAAGAAAAATAAAGATTAAAGAGACGCTTCTCTCCGACAATAGTAATAGGTTCCTGCCATTGCTTTGCATGGCAGGCCCCAACTAGAAAAACAAAATTTCTGAAGAAATTTAGCCGGGGCCTGCCAAGGCGCGCCCGTCTGGTTTGTGCCCGGCGTCGTCACGCTACAAATTGGCATCGACGCTAAAGGATGCTGCAATGTAATCAAGTTCAGATTTCTTTAGCCGAAATCTCTTTGCTTCCTTGTCTTTCGTTAGGCGATGAAATACGTTCATGTTTGGTTCGGTTCAGTTCTACTCTAGTGGGCAGACTGTACCGCAGCTGCTGCGCTACAGATATTTCTCCGCTGATTTTCAGTAAAACTCTACAACGGAGAACCTGGAGGTTCTGGTTCGGATGAACAAAATAAACCCAGATATTTTATGTTTTATTATTTGAAATTATTGATAGGCCAAGCATAATGAAAAAAAACTCAGATCATGAAGTTATTTTATGTAATTCAAACAAAAATTATAATTTACATCATACCAAGCTAATATTATGTAGTTCTGCTGTTTTTCACTGTCGGCACAAGACGGCAGCTGAGAGTATCTGTATCCGAAGCAACTGATTCGGTGAAGTAGCTTAATATGCTAGTTCCGGTTATTTGTGGCAATTTCTGCAAGTCACAATAGCTCTAGGTTGAGGTAAAACAAAATTGCCTTATTTCAGCTGATCAGATTGATGTTAACAGAGATTTTGTAGCCTAACTGGTTTCACGAAAGCCAGTTAGCAAAGTGCTAACATGTGAACAAATTGTGGTTCCATCAAGCTAGCAGCTACGCTATCAGAGCCACAACAAAATATCCCACAGCAGTCAAACTTTTAAAATCGATCACATTTCTTAAAGAACACATTACATTTAACAACTGTAAGCAGTTCTAATAATATAGTAATGAAATTAAATAGTATATTTTATGGACATAACACAAACACTTCTTACCTTAACCAAACAGTCGGAAGCAGAAAGCTCTTCTTCTTCTTTTTGTTTTTAATGGCGGTTGGCAAGCAACTTAATGGTGTGCATTACCGCCACCTACTGGTATGGAGTGTGGATCAGGGCGCAACTTAAAAAAAAAAAACACTAAATCCTTTCTATCAGTTTAGTTTTCTTAAGAAATTTTATGAAATAACATAAATATTCATGGGGCGTGCTGTGGTGGCGCAGGGGGTTAGCACGCCCCACGTTTCAGTTAACCGCTCCCCAATCTAAAGTCTTACATATAATCCTGTTACCTTCAAACATGTAATAACCGCTTTATTTATTTTGTGTTTAATTAATATCTTATTAAGTTTAAATGTCTCTATATCATATTTCCTAATTTATTGTACTTGCTTTATATTTTCCACAATTAATTATTACATGTTCTACTGTTTCCATATCCATACCACACTCACATCTACCTGTTGGATGTTTACCAATCAAATTTAAAGTTTTGTTTAATCCAGTATATCCAAGGCACAATCTTTTTTTTTTTCATACTTGCTCTTTTCGCTTTTCAGACTTACAATACTTCATTTGAGCCAGCTGGGGGAGACAATTCTCTGTTTTAGCCAGTAGGGTATTAGGGTTTTCAATGGATTTTCCCCATTGAATTATAATGGGGTTTTTTTCGTAGTTTTTTGCGAATTATGTCGCCATGTTCATCCCGAATCCCACCAAAAGTAATAGCTGGAATGGCGTGAATTTTCTGCAGGTTTTGATACCTCTTTTGTAGGTGTGCACGCAGCGGTATGAGCCGCATTAACGGTTACGGATGAAAAATAAAGAATTATAAAAAATTTCGGAAGAAATTTAGCCGGGGCCTGCCAAGGCGCGGCCGTGGGGTTCGGGCCCGGCGTCGTCGCGCCACAAATCGGCGTCGACGCCAAAGAACGCCGCGACGTAAGCAGTGGCACGCGGAGAACCGCAAGAACGTTAAGCGAGGCGGACGTGCACCGTTCGGTACGATTTAAAATGTTGTTGAGGCTTTTATTTTGGAAGTTTTGTTAAACTTCATTTCAAAGGGCCAAACTAATCCCATGCGTAATAGTCCTTGGGTTAAAATAGTTATATAATGCTCAAAACACAAGTAGCTGATGTGAAAATATTCAAGGCTTTTATTTTGAAATTATTATTCTCCATTTTAAAGTTCCAAAGTAATCCCATGTGTAACAGTGCTTTGGATGAAAACGTCAAATAAAGCCAAAAACAGCAATTACCTGATGTAAAAATATTCAAGGCTTTTATTTTGAAATTATTATTATGCTCCATTTTAAAGTTCCAAACTAATCCCATGTGTAACAGTTACTGAGTTAAATCAGTTATATACAGCCCATAGCAGCAGTAGTTCTAAAGGCCAGTTCTCAGTCCTGATCTGTTTCAACTGAGGATAGATAGAACTACAGTGATGCGTATTCGTAGTCCTAACCAGCAGCCAATAGCCTCTTGAGTTCCGTTGCTATGGCAAATAATGGTCTCAGCAGGTGTGAGCTCTGAGCTGTGAGCTCTCAAACACACAAGTGTGTTTGAGCAAACACATTTTACTGAAAAAAAGCATTGGAAACAAATCCTTCTTGTTCGGGAACCGTAATACATATTCGAAAAGCGTTTCGAGCGTATGACAGTTCAATGTGTCTTCTGCGATAGTCCCGAGATTCATATCTGTACCTCACTCAGAGCATTTACAGCGATGAGAGAAAGAAATGTTGTGCCCAGATATGAACCGAGATGGGCTGTCACTGTAATTTCAGCAAAAATGAGAAAGTTTGGGTCGCTTAGAGGCAAATTGTGGACAAACCGTAACTGGTATCGACGAGCCGTCTTCACTTTCGAAGAGATCACAGACGTATCTACAAAATGAAATTTGAATGGCATTTCTAGGTGAATTTGTGACGACACAGCAAATCCTCAAAAATAGGGTATTTCTAGGATTTTTCCCATTGAGTTATAATGGGGTTTTTTTCGCAGTTTTTTGCGAATTATGTCGCCACGTTAAGCCCAAATCCCACCAAAAATAATAGCTCCAATGGCGTGAATTTTCTGCACGTTTTGATACCTCATTTGTAGGTGTGCACCCAGCGGTATGAGCCGCATTAACGGTTACGGAAGAATAAAGAATATTAAAGAGACGCTTCTCTCCGACAATAGTAATAGGTTCCTGCCATTGCTTTGCATGGCAGGCCCCAATTAAAGAGACGCTTCTCTCCGACAATAGTAATAGGTTCCTGCCATTGCTTTGCATGGCAGGCCCCAACTAATAGACTAGTTCAGTCAAAGTGCAGGCCTAAGCTCTATTAAAGTCCATGACAACATAAAAAACTGATGCTTATTGATTGACATCCAATCAGAATGAGTATAAGCTAATTTGCTAAAATCAATTAGCTGAACTGTTAATATGTGTAGAAAGCTGGTAAAAACTGAAAGATTACAGTACTGTAATTGCAACAAATTCAACATTAGTTGCTCACCATAACTGAGTTTTATTACACTCACACTGCAAAATATTTCATACCTTAACAAATAAACAAACAAGTAGCATTTAAAGTAAGATTGAAGAAGACTGACTGGAAATAAATAGCATCTATGTTCAGCTTCTTTGTGCTTCAGTGGAGCAGCAGGTTGGGAAGCCTATGTCTACTCATTGTGTCCCCATCTCATCTTTCTCCGCCCACACATTCTCCCTAAAGCATCCCTGTTGGACAGTGGAGCCAATATTATTTGACAGAATCTCTCAGACTATTAGGCACCCACAGGCACCTCTGGGAGCCTCCTCTCGCTCTTTCTATCTCTCCTGTGTGACTTCTTTGGTTGCTGTCTCGCTCACCTCCATTCCTGGCAACAAGGCTGTTGTCTGAAGGAGACACACACATTTTCTCATACACACTGACCATTATGCAGCCCCTACACACATGCTGCCGAAATTCCAAACCATTGAGCTCACCCTCGAAACACACAGGTTTAATTATAATAGAATTTCTTTCTTTAACTGTTAGGGTTAGGGTTAATACCTATATATATAGGGAAATACTTACTGTCTTGATAAAACAAGTACACTGTCTTCTAGTTCAAATGTTTGTAAATTTCAGGACACAATGAAAATATGAACCAGGTCTTAAATCTGAATGTGTGTTACAAAAGAGACACTACAAGTTCCATATTATTAACATGGAACTTGCACAAAGATGAAAGAAAATATAGACCTTGTGCGTAAAAAACGGCGTGCCATCGATTATTTTGTAGGTCGTAGAAGAACAACCTGAAGCCGTGTTTCTTTTTCTGACTTCATCAATCCACTGTGGCTGAATTATGTCCTGCTCTCGTTCACAAAATGTTTTTCATCCTCTGAAGTTTTCATATTCATCTCAGCGTTAAGCGCCTAGGAAAACCTCAATTTGTTTTTTCAACGTTCTGCTGGATTAGTGGTTTTTCATGACAGAGTTTGAGCCAAGCTTCAGCTCTAGGAGAGTTGGCCTGAAGTCTGATTCCGTGTCTCTAGAATACTTTCTGATAAAGAACAGGTCAGGTTCATTACTCACTAGTGACATCTGCTGCTGACACTGCCAGCCTTGTCACTCAAACAAATCATACTATATGCATAAAATTACTATACAATATAGTAATATTTTTTGTCACATCTATATAAATATCAATATCCATATTTAACTGTATCTTTTTTTGTTATTAAAAAAGTGCATTGTGTGCAGAAGGCTCCGTGTTAAGGATGGAAGACTATAAATGGCCAACCTGCTCAAAGAGGCTAGTTCCTTTAGCAACATGGGGGTTGAATTCTTCAGACAATTTGAAATTAAACATGGAAAGAGTCTTGTTAAACGATACGGTGTGATATTCTCTTCTCACACTAAGAGCGGTGCACACTGAGATTGCTTGTCGAGTAGATTGAGGATCCTCAACATCATATCCACTTTCATGTTATCACTGTTCCTGAAACAAAGGTTTAAGTCATTTTTTGCTAAAAGTGCTTTTCCCCCCCCTACATCATCAAAAAAAAATCATTTTTGGCAAAAAAAAGTACTTAAGGCATTATTTCAGGAAGGTGACAATATACAAAAGAAGACATTTTGCATGCAAAATCATCATTTAGATAGGACAGTCTGCAGCAATTTTCGTCTGTTACCAATTGCACACACAATCTCTTTGAATCCATTCAACACACCAACTTACTGTGTGTGCAATTTACGTTTTCTCCCACATTTAGCACTCCTTATTTGGAATTTTTCAAGATCATTCCTAGAAGTACACATACAATGTTACCTGGCATTTGTCATAAAACAGAAAAAATATTTAAAAACTCACACCTAACTGAGACTTTTTTGGATACAGAAGTTATAAACTTTTCAGTCTTACAAAAAAACTTTATTGTGTAATTTCTTTTCATTTCAGAAGAAACCCTTTTATTTTTGGAGCGTGTGAAAGGGTAGCCCTGCTGCAGAAGAGAATGCTGGTGGAGAAACCAAGGGGCAGGAAGGACACACCACGTCAGCCAGGTAATGTGGTCATGTTGCTCAGATGGACAATTCATGCAGAGGAAATAAAAATGTGACAAAGGGTTGGTGGAGCACAAATGTGTTGAAACTCTCCTAGACAGTATGTGAGACAACCTTTCATTGTTTATGGTATATATAGCTGTTACATAGCTGTTGTATATATAGCTGTTGCATTTATTGATTTCAGTTTCATGGATCATAAAAAAGGACATTCCTTATGGTCTTCCATTTCGTTTATTTTTTACATTGTGTCCTAGTGGGGCACAAAAATTCCTATTTTAATGTATTATTATTTTTAGTATTTTAAAACCTTGCAAACTTAATGTTATGTGATGATTTTGATAACTACAATTTTAAACAATTTTCTCTTTATAGAGTATGCTCTAAATTAAAATAGTAAAAATGCTGAACAGAAAGATTTGCAGCAGAGGACAGAAGTGACCATCACTAAAGACCATCAGCAAAGCAGAGCAGGAAATCTGAATCCGGCCCAAAATGGAAAACTACATGGTTTGTTTCTTTTGAATTCACTTCGCAACACCAAATAGTGACTCAGAAATCTCCCAGCCTAATATCACATCAGTTTTCCATTGATAAGAGATCAGCAACATTAGCTGACTATATATTAATTTCCCTTTGACTCAATAAAGTAGTTTTCAATTAGGACCTAGCAGAAACCGGGGGAGATGTTGATGGTATGAGGAGCAGCAGGTTTATCAACCAGCTGAGAGGAAACTGCTGCTGTGTTGTCACATGCTGCTGTTCGGAAGCAGAAGCACTGGGCAAAAAGGAGGTTTCACTATTATGTCTGGGGACTCCTGCCACATTGATGTCACTTATTTGTTTCAAATTTTTAGTTTTGAAATACAAGTACATTTATCGTCCTTTTATGCATATCAGAAAAATACAATGTAAAAATCAATTTCTCTTGTTTGTAGGACTTCCATAAAGTAGAGTCTTTCCTTAAATGTAAGAAATAAAACTTCCCAAGCAGCTGGGGGATTTAGGTAAGAGGTCAGTGTGACTCTTGGGTCAACAATAAGAACCATGCACCTGTATTTGTTCAGTTTCCATAGTAACAAACTTGTATTGGCCAACAGGTGGCATCAGTCAACACTGCTTTGACTTCTGCTTTGGGTTTAATTCAAACATTGACCACAGCTTTACTGTCTCTTGCTGCCTACTCAGCAATAAACAGCTGCATGGGATAATGAAATACATTTTGTTATTCTCTTCAGAATGGCTTGATGCCAAATCTAGAAACAACATCAAACAAAACAACCAAATTGTGCTTTACTCCTTTTTTTAGCTGCACAAGTGAAACTCCACTCTTGTTAACAAATCAGCAGCATCTGGAGGAGCAGTGAATAAATAAAAGGAAGGCTTCATCGAGTCCTACTGACAGTCATTATTTCACCAGAGAACCAAGCAACAGGTTGTGGATTATAGCTTTAATGAAGCATTAATATAACTCCACCACCTCTGGCTCCTCCTTCTCCTAAGTGAGAAACAGAGAGGCAGGTAAGAAAGATGGAAGGAGATGGAGAACAGAAAAGCAAAGAAGAGGAGATGAGTGGAGCAGACTCTGGAGGTTTAAATGACTGTCGTGGGGCCGGCATCTGCTGTAGTCTTATTAAACAACAGCTTGTGTACAGAAATAAGCTGCAGGGCTACTGCTTTTCTCTCTGTCTCATTCCACTCCCATTTGTTATGTGTGTGTTTATTTTATGCATGAGTATCTGTGGATGTTTTAGTTGTATATCTGTGAATTCATTTTTTCCTTTGTGTGCCTCTTGTGCTGTGTGTACTTCACATAAAATAAGCATTAGGAGGTACTTTTGAATGTGTGCACATGTGCATGCTACAGTGTAGATATTAAAAGCCTTTTCCAAATACATACAGTGACTCCCATGTGCCTGACCATTGACTGAGAAATGACTAACCTGTTGACTGGCAGCCAGAGGCGGTCCTAGCCTGTTTGGCACCCTGAGCGAACTGCCGTTCCGGCACCCCCTGGGGTCCTGGGAGGGAGGTTATGGATGTTTTACATTAGGCACTATTGACATTCAGATCCTCTGGTTGAGAGAGTTAAAAAGGGGGCTGGTGAGGTGAGGGGTGGGCTTGTTTATGCCATCCCACCACAAGATGTCGAGGCCATGGCCTTGAGCTGGAAAAAGGTACAGTACCTTCTCTGGATTGGGGAAGATGTCCTTCCCCAAGTGGAGGAGTATCTCAGGATCTTATTCACGATTGAGGGAAAAATGGAACGGGAGATCGACAGGCAGATTGCCGCAGTGAAGTGGGCACTGTACCAGTCATCACCCTTTTTTGAGACTTTTAAGACAAAATAACAGATATAAATAAAAGAAGTTGTGCAAATTGAAATCACAGGTAAGCTAAGATTTTTTGGATTTGGAGGATCACACCCTGGTTCCACAGGTTGGCTGATTTTCACTCTGAACCGGTGGCAGTCCATAGCGAATGGACAGAATGTCAGATCTTAACTGTTGTGTTAATAACAATTCTGTCATTAAACAGCAACAGGCCTTAGGACATGGTAAGAGAACGTCTGTTGATGTAACATGGCCTCTCCCTTTCCGACACCTTCTTTGTAGTTTTAGGCCAACCTGCCTGCAAAAAGGTTTGCACCGTTTGAAGGGTTGCATCCTGCCATGTTTTGTTTGATTAAATCCAGCTTGGTAGGAGAAATAGACCAAGAGCATTGTGTTGCATCTTCATATGCTACCATTTCCTCCAGCAGTTCTTTTTTAAAGGTTTTATTTTATTTATTGGATATTTATAGGTATTTCTTTCATTATCCTTTTTTGGTGCAGTAACTTCATTGACCACATGGGAGCGACAGACGACCACAAATTGACCCAGCTTTTACAGCTCCTACACTCAGCGTCCCTGGCTGGATATTTATTGTTCTTTGCTTGTACTCGACCACACCTTATGCATTTGTGACATTTATTAACATTTTGGTAGTGTTTCTGTTTTACTCCTGTGTTCTGTCTTTTGTTTGCATGACTTTCACTGTGTGTCAGCTTGTGTTGCTGGCGCTTGTAAACCACTTCACTGGTTATCACAAGCATTAGCTCCTTTTTCGCTTACATGCTGTTTGACTTGCTCTGACTGTCTCACAAGCTCTACCACTTCACTGGGAGTTAAGTCAGGCTTCATTTCAGCTTCTCTCTTTGTCAGCTATTCCTAAAACCAATCTGCCCACAAATATTTTTTTCTTTAACATGGCCAAAATCAAGAATGTCACTGATATTGCGTTTTATCTTTTTTTAATATCGAACGTAACACTTACACATTGCAGCTCATAGAACAGTGTGTTCTAGGCTATAAAATTTATGGTGTGTGCTTCACTTCCGGTTTCGACTCCAGTGTAAACTTCCGCATAAAATTGTTCCATTCTATGACAGTCATTACTGAAAGAACAAGGTAATGGATACAAGCGGCCGAGATGAGTAGGGTGTCTGGGCTCGCCCATAGAGATAGGGAGGGAAGCTCAGTCATCTGGGAGGAAGTCAGAGTAGAGCTTCTGTTCCTCCATGTGGAGAGGAGCCAGTAGAGGTGGCTCGGGCATCTAATAAGGATGCCTCCTAGACACCTTCCTGGTGAGGTGTTCCGGCCATGTCCCACCCGCAGGAGACCCAGGGGAAGACCCAGGACATGCTGGAGGAGCTGGCCTAAGTGGCTCAGGAGAGGGAAGTCTGGGCCTCCTACCTGCTACGCAGTGACCTGACTCCAGATTAGTGGAAGAATATAGTTGGATAGACAATAGATGTATGCCTTTATTTTAGACAAAAACGTAGTCCATACCATATATAAAAGAATAAAAATAAATAAAATGAATCAAGTAAAAAGGACGTACAAATTACAAAACTGATAAACAATTATTCCAATATTTAAAAAAACAAGAAGTGTATCTAAAATCACTATGTGTTGAAGTTGTTAGAGCTCTTATTATTGAGTTGATTGATACATCCAAGTATCAATCAACTTGGATGATTGATACTTCATCCAAGTTGATACTTCATCAACTTGGATCAAGTATCCAATTTATGAACTTTAATTTCATGTATTAAAGTTATACATGAAATTACTCAACAAGACATAAAAAGTTTGTTACGATCCAGTTTGCACATCTGGGGTTGGGATTACTGAAGTGGTAATCACAGAATGTGCACTGATTACAGGCCTCAATGACCTCAAGCAGATAACAAGGCCAGGTGATGATTTTGGTACTTTAATAGACAGATTCAGACAACCACTTTCACAGGCAGGTTTAGATGGATTGATGTGTGTGTGTGGTTCTACAAAAAAAGATGAAGAATCCACCATGAACACCAATAATCATTTTGTAGGTTACAAATATATTATAATCACATTGTTTGTCTTTTAGTTCAAGTTAAATAAAATAAAAGAGAGCAACTAAACATGATTTTTAGCTTAGCCAAATTCAGCAAACAGAAAATGTCCAAGGTAATAAAATATACATATTATCCTACTTAAACATACAAAGACTGTGACTTACCAGTCTTATGGATGCACACTCTCATAAGACCATAAAACTACCTGCGAACACAACTTCTGCTGATCTGCACCACTTCCTGAACAATATTTTTGCATGTGAACAAAGTATTACTCACAAAACAACTGCACCATCTAGTGGTAATAATATCTTTCTTCAGTAGTATTATTATTCTGTTTAATTATGAGACATAAAGATCACCTTTATTTTAGCTTTGTATCTTTTTTATTAATAATATTGAAGACTCACTCTCTTGGCATCTCTTGTTGGAATAAACAGAAAGTTCCAGCCATGAAGCGTTTCTTTATTAGATGCACAATGCTTATGTGGTGGCTTAAGAGCTCATTTCAGCAAGCTATTTCTGTACTTACACCATGAACATTGTTTGTCTCCATATCACATTTGGCAGGCGTGTACCCACCCCAACAGCCCACCTCTTGTTAAGAACAATATGACTAGTATCAATGGTGCACTGGGTGCCATGCAGCATTCAAGGCCACTGTTTCCTGAGCAGTGAGCAGGACTGATAAACGGCAGCGATTTGCTCAGCGTTTGACAGTTTGCTTATTTTCTTTCCCGTGAGAGGGCCCCTCATCAGCTAATTTCAACATGGCAGATTCAGAAGCATAGGTCTTTGGGGAAATGTCATTTTTAATTAAATCCCAGGTTCTTGTAGATAAGCAACTAGGCGTTAATTTCACCTGGGGCGTGACGTTGTCAGGAGCCTGGGAGCATGACGTGTGTCTGTCAAGAATAATCACAATGCATAAACCTGACGCCCCTCTTTTTATTTCTGCCTTTCACCACATGCTGAAGGAATCCCTCACTGTCTCTAAAGAGACCAAAAGTGAAGAAAATTTTGTGACAGGGGTATTACCTCCCGCAATTAAAACTGGGTTTTGTTTAGAAACTAAATGTTTAAATGAAATATTACATTGCTAACAAATGAGTAGTTTACAAAGAGAACATGGTAACTAGATGGCTAGCCTAGATGGCTAAAGCCACCCAGGCTAGAGAACACGACTGAATTAAGAAGAAGGAGGTTCACCTTGACTCCTACAGGGAATTCAGCTCGAAAATGTGGGCAGCTGCAAATTTGAAGCTATCAACCATCCATCCATCCATTTTCTGTACATCCTTGTCCCTTAGAGTGGTTGGGAAGGGTGTTGGTGCCTATCTTCAGCTAACGTGCTAGAGGCGGGGTACACCCTGGACAGGTCGCCAGTCTGTCGCAGAAGCTATCAACCTCTCAGTTAATATTAAATTCACCTCACTGTCAAAAGCAGCATTGGTGTTTAGGCATCCTAAAGTGTTGGGCTTTAGCCATAATGGTTCTTGAAACATGATAACATGTAAAAAAAACAATTTTTACTTATTTTTAATGTTTTTAGTCCCAGGCTTGAAACAAGAAAGGCTCTCTCTACAAATAACACCAGTTCCATAGTTTTGAGAATCTCAGTACTAGAGCTAAAGGCCTCTGGATAAACTGAAAGTCCCTGATGGAATGGATGGGTTGAAGTCACTCATCCAATAGTACACCACTAATCAGAGAAGAAAAAAACATGAAAACACATTTCAATCTAGAGAGACTCAGACGGAGAAAAGCAGCAATTAAAAAAAAGTTTATTGGTATAAATCAGTGTTTCTCAGTTCCGGTCCTCACGCCCTCCTGCCCTGCATGTGTTATGTGTTTCCCTTCTGCCACACCTGGATTAAATCTCTGGGTGATTAACAGTCTTCTGCAGTACTTGATGGCTGCAGAAGAGGTCATGCAATCATTTGAATCAGCTGTTCTGGGATAGAGGCACATCTAGAACAGGACTGTTCTGCAGGACTGAGGACTGGAATTGAGCAGCACTGGCATAAATGGATTAAAGTTCTTTGGTGCTCGGACCCTGGCGGAAGACATTTGTCGTGAAAACTGGCATAGGGTTGTGAGATCTTGCCAGGTACACGCAGAAAACAGAGCATAAAGGTCTGAGAGAAATTTGAAATTGAAATTGAAATTTGAAATTGAAATTTATTCGAACATGATACAAATATAAATAAAAATAGTGCACAGTAACAAGAAGTGCATAAAAAAGAAGAGAAAATACAGATTTTTTGTTTCAGTTAACATATCATGCTCAAAATGGGGTAGGAAGAAGTGAGAACTTATAAACTCCTACCCCCTAAACACTTGAAACTTTAGAGTCCTACTGTCATTAAAAAAATCAAAATCAAAGTGGCAGTCAGAAGTAACAGTTACTAATATTTACCTATACATTTCCCATTTTATGCTGGTTTGTCTTTCTAAACCCTTACACCAAGTTGTTATCTGCAATACACACCTTATTGCTTTCTGTCACCCATATGTGTATCTATTGAAAATTACCTCCTTGTACTTTCTTTTGAATTGTGTTAAGCTATTGCTTTGTTTTAAATCTTCATGTAACTTGTTCCATAACTTTACACCTTTAATTGAAATACAGAAGCTTTTTCTTGTTGTTCTAAAATTGCGGATCTTGAAGTTTGAGTGACCCCTTAAGTCAGGGGTCTCAAACTCCAGTCCTCGAGGGCCAGTATCCTGCAACTTCTAGATGTGCCTCTGCTGCACCACCTGAACAGAATAATTAGTCATTAGCAAGGCTCTGGAGAACTGATCTACACAAGGAGGAGGTAATTAAGCCATTTCATTCCAGTGTTTTGTCCCTGTGGCACATCTAAAAACTGCAGGACAGCGGCCCTCGAGGACTGGAGTTTGACACCTGTGCCTTAAGTTATACCCCCCTTCTCTTTCAGAAAACGTGCTCTGTATGTGCTCAGGTAACAACTTTTTAGATAATTTGAACATAAATTGAGCCATTTCAAATTCTACAAGCTCCTCAAATTTGAGAATTCTGGATATTATGAAGAGCGGGTTTGTATGCTCATAATAACCGACATTATGGATGATTCTAATGGCTCGTTTCTGTAGGACGGTTACCGGATGTAAAGAGCTCTTGTAATTAACTCCCCACACTTCACAACAATATGATAGATATGGTAAAATCAGAGAGTTATATAGAATATGAAGTGATTCAGCATTCAATACATGTCTAGCTCTAGCCAATATGGATATACTTCTACTGAGTTTACTCTGTAAATGTTTAATATGAGGTTTCCAACTGATTTTGTCATCTATTATTAAACCGAGGAACTTATTAGCAAAAACCCTTTCTAGAATTACGTCCTCTATTTGAACTTGGATTTCAGTATTTTTATAACAATTCCCAAAGACCATGATTTTCGTCTTGTCCAAATTTAGGGATAATTTATTATGGTCAAACCATATCTTTAACTTACTAATCTCTGAGGTGACTGTTGAGAGAAGATGCTCTAAATTGTCGCCAGAGGCTAGAATATTTGTGTCATCAGCGAATAAAATAAATTTTAATACATTGGACACTTTACTAATATCATTTATATAAAGATTAAATAAAACTGGTCCCAATACTGATCCTTGTGGTACTCCACAGACAGTCTCCTGCCAGTCAGATTCCACATCTCCCAATTTCACAAATTGTTTTCGGCTCTTTAAATAACTCCTCATCCAGTCAAAAACTACTCCCCTAATTCCATAGCGTTCTAATTTTTTAAGTAGGATTTCATGATTTATTGTATCAAAAGCTTTCTTTAGATCTATAAATATCCCTACTGCCAGTTTCTTACTATCTGTTGCGTTGGTTATTTCTTCTATTAAGTCAGTTACAGCCAGCGATGTTGACCGGTTTGCTCTGAATCCATATTGACTGCTGATAAGTAGCGAATGTTTTTCCATGAATTGTTCCACTCTTTTCTTAAAGAGTTTTTCCAGGATTTTAGAAAATTGTGGGAGAAGAGAGACAGGCCTGTAGTTGGTGAAGAGGTGTTTGTTGCCAGTTTTATACATTGGTTTGACCTTAGCTATTTTCATTTTGTTGGGAAATGATCCCGTTTGAAATGATAAATTGCAAATATAAGTTAGTGGTTTAGAGATTCCTTTAATTACTATTTTAATAGTTTTCATGTCCAGATCATCACAGTCAGTGGATGTCTTATTTTTACATTTATTCACAATGTTTATGATTTCTTCTTCTAGTACAGGGTTGAGATATAAGGAGCTGGGATTATTCTCAATTTGATATTGCTGAGTTGCAGTTTTTGTAGTCGGTATTTTTTCTGCTAATTGAGGTCCAACATTAACAAAATAACTATTGAATTTATTGACGACACTTTTCAAATCAGTAATATTCTGTTCATTATCTATAAAATAGTCTAGATAGTTGTTATTGTTAGATTTTCTAATAACTCTATTTAAAATATTCCATGTTTCCTTAATGTTGTTTTTATGCCTATCCAGTAATTTATGATAATAGTCCTTTTTACATGTTTTTATAATATTAGTTAACTTATTTTTATATTTCTTATATTTGTTTTCTGATTCAGACGTTCTATGTTTTAGAAATTCTCTATAAAGTTTGTTTTTCTTTTTACATGCCTTTTGTATTCCTTTTGTGATCCACTGTTCATTTTTTTGATTGCTTTTCCTGTTATATTGTTTGATTGGGCAGTGCTTGTTATATAATATTTTAAATGTTTTTAAAAATTCTTCATATGCTGAATTCACATCATTCATTTTATATATTAATCTCCAATCGTAGGCCAACAACTCAGCTTCTAGAGCTTTTAATGTCTCTTCAGACGTAACCCGTCTGTAATGCGTCTCTATTTTTTGATCGTCTGTTTTGCACTTACAGTCGTAGACTATGAACACTGGTAAGTGATCAGTTATGTCATTCATTAATATTCCACTAGTTAAATTATTTTCCAGCACATTTGTAAAAATATTATCAATTAAGGTAGCGCAGTGCGATGTAATGCGACTGGGCCTGGTGATTTTACATAAAGTAATCTTGCAGTTTGATTTAAGTATAATTAAAGATAAATAAATATGTACAGTATGTGCGCAATTAAACACTGAATGATTTTCTGAAATGTATTTCTGTACCTTGATCTGTAATGATTATAAAAACATGATGATTGGGGTTGATACTTAACTCTAGAACCCGACGGACCCACCGGTGGGTCCAGCTGTCACCTGACCTCGGCTCGCTCTGTAAACAAGGGCTTTACGTGTCTTTAATTTTTTTTTTTTATTATTATCTGCTAAAAGAGGCTTTAATCTTTCAAAAACTATTCCGCATAAAGGTTTTGCCCAAAATGTTAAGATTTTAGAGCTATTTAAAAACCGCTGATGAGATTTAAAGGTCTTCGGGCGATGACGCAACTGCCCGGAAAACACCGGATCCGCTGATCATCACGACCATTTTGTGTCTTCACGAGACAGTGGAAAGACTCTCAGAGCTTGGCACAAAATGTCGGCTATGCAAAATCATGACGTATTTTCCGGAACACGACCTAAACGCGTGCGTAATCTATGCGCTCTCTGTGCGTACTGCGTGCGCTATTCAAATGCGCTCAGTGAATGGTTCTTTTCGGGATAGGTGTCGATGGGCGTAGTTCGAAGCATTCAAATAAGGTGTGTACAGCAAGAATTATCATTTCACTTGTGCGTTCTGCGAAAGAACAACGGTAAAAAAATAAAAATAAACGGTTTTTCGATTTGCTACGAGCGGAGCTAACTCTAGCAAAAATTAGCTCAACTGCAATGGCGCAGAGGAAGATGTCAGATGTGGAGGCGCTGTAAGAAATATTTCGGAGCGATGTGGAGCTGGAAAACTCTTCTTATAGCTAGTGGGATTCGGAGGAGGAGGAAGAGGAGAGAGCCGGAGAGGAGAGAGCCGGAGAGGAGAGACCCCCTGAGAGCCGGACACAGCTGACAGACAGCTGACAGACTTGATCTCGGTGATCTGTAAGTTTCCCCCCGCAATTTCACAACAAATATTTGATGTTTTGGTTCTATTTATTTATTTATTTGATTATATGCTTGTAATAACGGCAGGAAGTAAAACCATGTGGTTATTTGTTTATTTATGTTTTACTAAAATATGTTTTATTTTACTAGTAAGGATTTCATGTTTACTTTGTAATAAACCTCTAATTCTTCAAATACTTTATTTTTATTTATAGTCAAGTGGAAGCCGAACCATCAAGCTCAGATGGAGCTGAACCTCCCCCCCCACATCTCATGATTCTTCATCTTCTTTGAGGTAAGATGTCCATTATGCCAAAAAAATTGCAAAATTGCTTATTTGTTCTTGGAAATTACTTCAAAAAATATTTTTGACTGTTTTACCTTGTTTCAATAAAAGTTTTCTATTTGGAGTCAAAGAAAGAGCTTTTAGTTCAACATTATTATACATATTATACTGTGCACGATGGTACATTTTGCATATAAATGGGGTAAATGTCATGACCAATGGTTATATTATATGTAGAAAGTGTCATTAGATGGTAATAAGCTATTTAATTTTAACAAACCCCCAGTATTGATGTAAAAAACACATTTGGCACAGTTTGGTAACATTTTTGGATAAATGTGCCAAAATGGCCTCTCCGCCTAAGAAATTTCTCACTAATACCATTCTAAAATCAATATGATTCATCTGATTGAGTCCAAATTTGGTATACTTTTACACAACATTTAGATTTAAAAGTCTGTACTACTTTTTTGTGCTATAAATAATATTTTGGTAGTGTTTTGCAATGTTTATTTCAAAGAAAATTTTGGCGAGGTTCAAAAAATGCAAAATATTTTGTATTTTGTCCCTAATATTTCAGGCAGGGTCAAAGCTACAATGGTGCTGACACCAGAAAACCATTCTATGACATCTTACCTTTACAGAGGTACCAAAAGTTTCTTCTTAAATCTAATAGCTCTGAGGCTGTAAGTGATTTACTTTTGTGTGTTTTTGTCAGGCAGAAATTTATTTATACCCCCTTAGGGTCCAACAGATAGATTACAATGTGCTTGATTTACAATTATGCTTGATAATTAATAATGGATTACAGAGCTGTGTTGGTTTAAAATCATACTCAAAGTTATAATGAATGTAAATGATAAGATGATTGTGTTAATGATTTATAATGAATTAACAGAAATGTGATGATTTAAAAAGATGGAATTAAAGTGATGGGTGAGGTCCTGTTCTCAGGCTGTGTCGCAATAGGCAAGCTGAGCAGAGCAAGGGAGTAGGGGAGTGTCAAGGAGTACGATTGTGAAAGACGCCAGATTGCGCGCAAAAAGAGGAAGTTCACATGTTTAACGCTGTAAGTTACGCAAGGGCTGACAGTTGGGGAAGGTTGGGACTTTCCATAGACTCATCGAACGTTGAAGAAGTCACGTACACCATCATCCCACACACAACCATGGGCTGAGATAGTATAAAAGACGGCAGAAAGAGGAACAAACTGTTCTTAGTCCGCGGCACTGAAGATGAGTCAACAGGAGGATGCAGAGAAAAGATCAGCAGAGGACTGCATCCTGGAGCCACGGGGAGGTTGAGACTTCACGCCGCCAAAAAGGGACAAGATCCTTCAGCCCCCAGCCCTGGCTCCTGATTCTACCGCCGACTCTGCCTCAACCCAACGATCTCAAACCAACTGCAACAGACTTGGAGAAAAGACAAAGATCCCTGGAGGGACAAAGAATTGGGCATTCGAAGGACAAGGACCAATTCTGCTTTGCTTCTATTCTAAAGAGGATTTTACCACACAAGTACAAAGATTCTGACCAAGGAATTGAATATTTTTGTTGCCGAGATCAACTGCCATCTGGGTATGAGTTGAACTGCTCCCCAAAAGCCTCTCTCAGTTTATTAGTGACATAGGTCAGGGAAGGAAGTTAGGATAGAATGTTTGGTTTATGTTGATTTTATTATTCTAAATTAGTACTGTAATCTCTAATAATTAATCTGCATGTCACTTATCCCTGCCAAAGCTTGCTTAATAAATATATCTTTTAAAATTCTGTAGAGGTTAGTGGACATTGAAATTAATTGAGTAATTGATTATTATAGTTTCTCCAATTAAAGTAAAATTAGTGTACATGATTTTAGTAACGTGGTGGCTTTGGACTTTCCTTTAGTGAGTATAAAAATAACGACCCTGGGACTTGAATCTAAGTCACTAAATCTAATCTAGCTGTTTCCAAGTGCAGGTTATTTTAGAGAGAGGGCTACCGTTAACAGAAGTGGTTATTGGAGCTACGCAGCTGTGAGGGCTACTCAGTTGACTGTTTCTTAACTGTAGAGGGTTGTAACTTCTGGATTGAAGGTAGTTGGAGCTAGACAAGCCTCTCTCACCACCAGTTTAGAAAGATTATCTCTCATAGACCTCCTTTAGGGTAAGACCCAGGTCTTAGAGATATTCCGGACCTGTTAGACAGAGAACTGGGCAGTAGTCAGCTCAGAAGAGTTGTGAGGAGTGGGCGGGGCTGACTATTGCATAGTAACGAACACATTGTGCTGTGAATTCGGGCCAATAAGCTTGGATGAGCATTTCTGATGCTGATTAGGGATGTGTGATGGCCAAACCCATGGCCACACTCTTAAGTTGGTAACTCTTTTAATGCACAATTTATTTTTTTATACAAACACACCACTTTGGTTTCAATAAAACATTTATTAGTTGATTTGGATGCATTTGTTCTATTTGTTAGCACGCCCATCTAGTTAGCACACTGTATGTATTTATATCAATCAATCACATTTTATTTGTATAGCACATTTCAGCAGCAAGGCATTTCAAAGTGCTTTACATCATATTAAACACAGAAACACAATGCAACATAGAATCAACAATCAAAACACAACATTAAGTAAAGTTCCATCAATAAATTTGTGATTGATTACATTTCAAACACAATCCTAAACAGGTGGGTTTTTAGTCTAGATTTCAAGGAAGTCAGTGTTTCAGCTGTTTTACAGTTTTCTGGAAGTTTGTTTCAAATTTGTGGTGCATAGATGCTGAAAGCTGCTTCTCCTCGTTTGGTTCTGGGGATGCAGAGCAGACCAGAACTGGAAGACCTGAGAGGTCTGGAAGGTTGATACAACAACAGCAGATCTTGAATGTATTGTGGTGCTAAGCCGTTCAGTGTTTATAAACTAACAGCAGTATTTTAAAGTCTATTCTTTGAGCTACAGGGAGCCAGTGGAGGGACTTTAAAACTGGTGTTATGTGCTCTATCTTCCTGGTTTTAGTGAGAACGCGAGCAGCAGCATTCTGGATCAGCTGCAGCTGTTTGATTGATTTGTCGGACAGACCTGTGAAGACGTTGTTGCAATAATCAATACGACTGAAGATAAACGAATGGATGAGTTTCTCTTGATCTGGCTGAGACATTAGTCCTTTAATCCTGGAAATGTTCTTCAGGTGATAGAAGGCCGACTCTGTAACTGTCTTTATGTGGCTCTGGAGGTTCCGGTTAGAGTCCATAACTACTCCCAGGTTTCGGGCCTGATCGCTGGTTTTTAGTTGTAATAACTGAAGCTGTGCATTGACTCTACATCGTTCCTCTTTAGGTCCAAAGATGATAACTTCAGTTTTGTTTCTGTTCAGCTGGAGAAAGTTTTGGCACATCCACACATTTATCTGTTCTAAGCATCTGTTCAGTGATTGGATGGGCTCTGAGTCACCTGGTGACATCGTAATGTAGAGCTATGAATCATCTGCATAGTTATGGTAGCTAATATTATTTTCTGTTATAACCTGAGCTAGTGGGAGCATATAAATATTGAATAAGAGGGGTCCTAGGAATGAACCTTGGGGTACCCCACATGTGACCTTTGACCTCTTTGATGAGAAGTTTCCAATTGAAACAAAGAAATCCCTGTTCTTTATGTAAGATTCAAACCAGTTAAGCACTGGACCAGAGAGTCTGACCCAACTCTCCAGTCGATTCAGTAATATGTCATGGTCAACAGTGTCAAAAGCTGCACTGAGGTCCAGCAGAACCAGCACTGTGGTTCTCCCACAGTCTGTATTTATATGGATGTCATTGAACATTTTTACGAGGACGATCTCTGTGCTGTGGTGAGATCAGAAACCAGATTGAAAGGAGTCAAAGCGGTTGGTTATTGTTAGGAAACTATTTAATTGTTTACACGCAGCTTTTTCAATAACTTTGCTGATGAATGGGAGGTTGGAGATCGGCCTGTAGTTCTGCAGTAGTGATTTGTCCAGATTGTTCTTTTTTATCAGTGGTTTGATTACTGCTGTTTTCAAAGCCTGGGGAAAAACGCCTGATGAGAGCGATAAGTTTACTATTTGGATCAGATCAGTAGCAATAACAGGCAGGACTTTCTTAAAGAAATGTGAGGGTAAAACATCCAGACAGCAGGAACTTGAGCTTAGTGAACTTATAATTTCCTCTAGGGTTTTATAATTAAGTAGTTGAAATTGGGTCATTTTTCCTGTATTTGTTTTGTTTCGGTTCAGCATTGGTACTGACTTTATAGTGGATGTACAGATTAATCCTCTGATTTTTTTTAAAAATTTTCTCTGAAAAGAAGCTGGAAAACTAGTTGCAGGCAGCAATACATTGAAATTCAGGCAATAACGTCATAGGAGGGTTTGTGATTCTGTCAACTGTTGCAAATAAAGCTCGAGCATTGTTAATGTTTTTGTTTATGTTTATGACATCTGCAAAGAAAGCCTCTCTTGCATGTTTTAGTGTTAAATGATAGTTACGCAGTCTTTCTTTATAGATGTCATAGTGAACGTGAAGTTGAGTTTCACGCCATTTTCGTACTGCCCTACGGCAGAGTTGTCTTGCAGATCTAACTTTGTGTATTTCTCCATAGAGATTTCTTTCTATCAGACACAACCTTCATTTTAATTGGGGCAATGGAATCAATAATATCTGAAACTTTAAACTGAAAATCATTTACCAACTTATCTACGTCATTACAGCTTAAGGGCGAGGAAGAAGAGTAGATTTGATTAAATGTTTCTGCTGTGTTTTCAGTGAGAGAACGTTTTGTGATGGTTGCTGTTTGTCCAAGTGGGTTAAAAGATAAAGAACTTTTAAATATAACAGCGAAGTGATCCGACAGGGCGACATCAGTTACAGAGACATTGGAAATATTCACACCCTTACTGATAACCAGGTCCAGTGTGTGTCTTTGAGTGTGTGTTGCTTGTTTGACATGTTGTGTTAGACCAAAAGTCTCTAAAATATTAGCGAGCTTTTTTGCCCCTCTGTCTTGGGGGTTGTCAACATGAATGTTGAAATCACCTACAATTATTAAACAATCATAATCAATACATATAAGAGATAGAAGCCCATTCAAGTCAGTAAAGAAATTTTCCACATATGTTGGAGTTTTGTATAAAGTTAGTGTCAAAGTTCGTTTGTGGCCTTTAACCTCAATTCCAAGATACTCATAAGAGGTGAATTGACCCAAGGAAATTTTACTACTATTTATGGTATTCTTAAATATTGAAGCCACGCCTCCTCCTTTTTTATGTTTTCTATTCTCACTTAAGAAATTGTAGTTAGGAGGCGCTGATTCAATTAGTACGATTGGTTCATTATTGTCATTCAACCATGTTTCTGTCAGAAACATAACATCGATATTATGCTCAATGATGAAATCATTAATTAATAGGGCTTTAGCACAGAGAGATCTTGTATTTAAAAGAGCTAGTTTTAGTGACTTGGAGGCCAAAAGTTCTTCATTCTGAGGTTTGAATTAGGTCCGCTGTATTTTATGTTTCTGTTTTTTGTAAATTTTCTTGTAGTTATCCGGACAGGTAATGTCCTGTTTTGTAGTGCCAGGGGGGCCAGACACATTCTGGAGTAAGACGGGTGTAAAGATAAAATCTGGATCCTGGCCTCAGACCTCAGAAACGCAGAGTGATGGATCTTCTGGGAAGTTAGAGTCAGGTGGCTTAAATGAAGTGAGGTCTGCTACTTGAGCACTAAAGAGAGACGTGCCAAAGCGAACCTGTTGATTCATTCCATCTGTAAATTTAAGAAACTCCGGTCCAGAAGACATTTCGTCATAAGTATTTTGTGAATCCTGTGAATGAGTGGGTGAGCAGAGAGGGAGGGGGGAAGGAGGAAGTGAACCAGTCGCTCTGTCTGCAGTCGATGTATCAGCTTGTTTTGGAACGGTTTGCTCCTGATATGCAGAGGGTTCCATCCTAGTTAGAACTCCTTGAGCCTGTTCTTCTGAAGCGATGATCATGTTGCTGTCCTTGTTGATAAAATGAAAAAGATTTGCAGTGAGTAGCTTTATCCCATGTTTATTAAGATTGCATCCGCCTCTTCCAAAAAGGTGAAAGCGCTGCCAATAGATCCAGAGGATATCGATGAAGGTCACTGAGCTGGCAGAGCAGGTTTTAATCAGCCATTTGTTTATCATGTCCAGCCTGGAGTGTTTTTCGTCTCCCCATTGAGGTGATAGAATTGGACCACTGAGAAATGACTTCATTTTTAATCTTTCCATAGTGTTCAGAAGAATATTAAAGTACTTGTTCAGAATCTCAGATTTCTGCTTTGCCAGATCGTTGGCTCCAACATGCACAACTAAGGACTCAATATCTGGCTGATCAGTGGTTAGAGAGAGAACTTTACGAGTTAAATCAGATACAGTATCACCAGGAAAAGAAATCGCTCTCGTTTTCTTGGGATTGCAAACATGACTGATTCCATTTACTGCCTCATCTCCAACAATAAGCACTTTTGGCATACCTTTCGTTTTCCTGGTAGCTGCTTTGTCCTTTGGAGCTTTGGGGGCTGGATGTGATGGTCTTGCCTCATTGTTGATATCTGAAGGAGAGGTTTCACTCAGAGGCTCAGGCTGTAGTACAGAAAATCTGTTTTTCAGTGGGATTCCCAGAGTCAGAATGTTTTGAGGCCCGGGCTAGTCGCTTTGTCCTTGGGAGCGCGGTCGGTGGAACCGTTTTGGTTGCAGCTGCTTGTTTATTTTTCTTTGGTGGAGCAGGTGTTGAAGTTGAAGATGGGTTTCGGCTCAGAGCCGGCCACGCTGATTCATCCAGGTGAGGGGTTCTCTCTATCAGTCGCCTCATCGGATCTGCGGTGTGAGACTTTTGCTTCGACTTGGCACCCAGAGCGTTCCAGGGTGAGTTGCTTGATGCAGGGCGTACGACCTCTCCATTGAATTGAGGAAGAGTTGTCTGATTTCCACAGGTAGCGTTGATCTCAAAGTTCACCTCCAGCAGTTTAATCTTCATTTCTATAGACTGAAGTCGTTGTATAATACTGCTAATGTCCCTGGGGTCGGCCAGAGGCATTTTGCCCTGGTTCAACTTGGAGATGAAGAAAAGTAACGTAAAAATAAAAGTAAGAAAATCCCCAAGTCCTTAGGTTTGAAGTAATACAGTTATGATGTCGAAAATATGAATATACATATAAAAACTGTCACTTTAAAAAATAACTCACAGGCAAAGTTATCAGTAAGGACGGGAGAGAGCAGGACAAGCTGTTCCTCCTTCAGCTGTCACAGAGCAAAAAAAAAAAACTCAAGCTGCACAGTGGTGCAGTTGGTAGCACTGTTGCAAGGTCCTTTGTTCGATTCCTGTCCTGGGGTCTTTCTGCATGGAATTTGCATGTTCTCCCTGTGCATGTGTGGGTTCTCTCTGGGTACTCTAGCTTCCTTCCACAGTCCAAAAACATGACTGTCAGGTTAATTGGTCCTTCTAAATTCTCCCCAAATGTGAGTGTGTCTGTCTTTGAGTTTTCCTACAATGGACTGGTGACCTGTCCAGGGTGTACCTTGCCTGTCGCCCAAAAGGTTCGCTGAAGATAAGGACCAGCACCCCTCCGGATCCCACTAGGGACAAGGGTGTACAGAAGACAGAAGATGGATGGATGTATTTATATCAACTTAAAGTTAATTCTGTTTGCTTAAAATTAACTCTTGTTTGTTTCTTGCCAGTACTTACCTGACATGGAGCTGCCAGACAAAACATGGGGGCCAGAACTCAACAGACTTAAATGCTGATTGGACTGCGCCACTAGTTTCTGTTGGCAAGGGGGAATTTGTATTTAAATTAGTATTTAGAGTTTAATATTTTTGATTTTCATTTTTGGGTGTTTAGTTTAGTCAAACATAGCTGTACTGTTATTTGTTATTTATTGTATTGTGTTTAGTTACCACTATTGTGTCTGAATTAGTCTCATCGGCCAGTATATGTACCCTTGTGTGTATTTCTTTGTTAGGTCAGTTTTGGGTTTTTTTGCAGCCAGTTTATTTGCAGTTTTGCCTGAGTTCAGTTTTGTTTCTATGGCCTCTTTTATGAACTCAGATTATCTTTGGGTAAAATAAATCTATAATTATTTGGGTAAAAAAAACTGATGCTAACTAGCTTGTCATTAAACACAGTGTTGCTCACCCTTTTCACTGGGCAGGGGTAAGCGGTTATGTTATCGAGGTTAGAACTGCTGCTGACTGACTCATCTGTTAAGTGTGGTAAGAGGTAAAGGGACAAATTAAACATATGAATATGTTAAATTCTTTCCTTCATTCATTAAACGCTAGTGAAATGGAGGCAAACAGTAGTCTGTAGCTAAGCTAACTATGCTAAATGGTTGACAGTCCCACACAGTCTACCTACCTCTCTTGGAGAAAATCTATTATAATGGAGAATACTTAGTGCAAAAGGCCACACTCATTGCAACTGTTATGCTGACTTGGCAAGTCTGGTGGATTTCGTCAGGAAAGAACTTCAGTCCTCTGGACAGCTTCACGGATATCGTTGGATGTATGCTAAATGAAGGCAACATGGACTTCGTGTAAGAAAGGAGAATGCTCGTCTGATCATGAGAGAATTAGATCCAGCCGGAGTGTCCTCAAGGCAAGCCAAACATCTTCAAAGAAGCAACTACTTCTCAAAGGGTCCGAACTTCATTTGGCACATTGATTCTTATGATAAACTGAAGCCATTTGGCTTTTGTATTTGCGGAAGCATAGATGAATTTTTTATCTGGCTCAATGCTCAATGGTCCCAAGTTGATAGGAGGATATTACACTGAAGCAGTAAAGCATTTGGGAGGGTGTCCGAGAGTTGTTAGAGAGGATCTAGGTATAGAAAATGTTTATGTCAGAGACTTCCAGAGATACCTCATTCCCACTCAGCCCAACGACCCTCTGGAAAGTTACCCCGAAGGAGCAAGCACTGCAAATCAAAGGATTGGATATTGGTGGTGCTTTCTGCGTACGGAGTGTATGGAGTTCTGGCTGTCCTTGTTTGCTGAAATCAGAGACAATGGATTTTTTGATGGGGGATTTCTGGACAAAAGCATTCTACAGTTTTGCTGTATGGGACTCATACAGGTGAGTTAATTGAATCAAATGTAATATTTATATCATGGATAAGATATGATGTAGGGAAGGAAGTCTGAAAGGCATGAACATTAAAATCCGCATTAATGGTATCTGGACGAGGTGCCACTGGTTATTTGTGGCATTCACCGTTTAGTATTCTGTTCGTACAAAACTTGAATGTCAGACACACGCTCAATTTTGTCACCTAGGTGCATACTTTTATCACATCATTAACTTTCTACTGAAAATGGAAAAAATGCATGACGAGTGCACACCCATAAACGAAAGTGATCTTTTT
Source organism: Xiphophorus maculatus (assembly GCF_002775205.1). Taxonomy (NCBI): domain Eukaryota; kingdom Metazoa; phylum Chordata; class Actinopteri; order Cyprinodontiformes; family Poeciliidae; genus Xiphophorus; species Xiphophorus maculatus. The sequence continues at coordinate 687,182 of NC_036463.1, forward strand.
CTACAAAGAGGAGTAGTTTATCTGTGGTAAATTATGATATAATGAAAGAAAGCTGTTCTCTAGCTGTTCTTTCTTGGTCGCTGTTCACACAGCTCTGGTGCTGAAAATGCACTGGTTACTTTTTCTACCTTAATGTCATAACACGAAAGAGCAGGTAGAACCGTGAGATTTTACACTATAACAGCAACAAGGGATCATTTTGACAGCTGCATTTAAACCTCTATTATAATTTAGATACATTCAATTTAATTGGCTATTATTTTTTAAACCAAAATCAAAAGTGAACTATTTTTAACTCAATAGTAGGCGTTTAAATAAGCATCAAGTTTCTAACTGTATCAAAAGTCAGACTATTATAACATACCAAAGTAATTTTTAAAATCAATTTGTCTAAGAAATGTCACAAAAAATTTATTTCTGTAACTCTATTTCAACTGTAACTGTATGAATGACAGTTCTAAACAGCAAGTCTGAAATTACCTAAATAAACGTTATTTAGCAATTATGAAACAGAACACACAAACTGGATACATATATAAAAAAATCTGTAAAAAGGAGCAACTAGTGCAAGAATATATTATTCTATTTGTAATGTTTATAAGAAAATTTCTAATTTATAGCCAGCACATTTCACCTCTCTTCTCCTGGTGCAAGTCCAGCACAAAGCTTTGCGGACAGGGTAACGTGTCTCATTGAGAGATTGTGATCCTACACCATAAATCAAATTACTTAAGAAATTGCTCTAATTACAATTAAATTAACCTCCGAAATGCAATAACCTTCCTCCACTCTTCCTCTTTGATGACTTCATTGCTGTGATTGCTACATTAAAAAACAACAAATACACCAAATAAATAAGCACTAACTATTAAGGACAATGACTATGCCTAATCCTTTTTTCCAGCTGAGGTTAACAAAAGTGCACTAATTTTTTTCCGTTTTATCTGTTACAGGATGAGCTGAATGACACAGCACAAGTATGGAACACACATCACATCAGGCCATCCAAAAACTTGCAAGTTCCCAGCGGTCGGCCCAATGTGATGTATGCTCTACTTGAACTGTACAGTACTACAGACTTCCTCACTCCTGTTCAAGTTGAACATATTCAACTGTGTAGAGATGCATGCACCTTTTGGCAGACCATACCATGTGATTCAGCTGTGTATAACAGTTGCTATGTTTTAATTGCAGAATATGGCCTAATGACACCATCAGATCCATATGATTCTGTGAAACTGTACATGTTACTGAGAGATGCCATTAGAGCATTACTGTGAGTATTGACTGGAAAGAGCCTGCTATGTTAGTAGGGTTCCAAACGTCTTAAAGTAAGCTGGTTGTTTTCTATTACCAGACATTAACATGCATTCTAACTGTTAAACTTGAAAATCATCTGACAGTTTTTTATTTTTTGCCTTTCTAATGTATTAAAATTGAAGCAGAAAACTAAATGTTCCTATGACAACATTTCTCCATTTAAGAAGCCCTGATGTGTTGGATTTATTTTGCAAAATGCAGAAGTCAACACACACACAACAGTTAAATTATGTTTCACAGCTGTGGATAAATCAAATTACTAAGAAAGTCCTGAAAACGACCAAGATGGTGGCGCGTGAACAACGCAAGGCTCAGCGTCTCTCCAGAATCTGCTCTTTAGTGGTTTTTTATCTTTTCATTACTGGACGGTTTTTTCAGAATTGCACAGCGTTGCTGCGCTACAACAGACATGGACTAATGGACATTTAAATATACATATCTGCATTTTTTGAATCTTTGCAAGGACTGCTCTAAGTTGCTTTTTATATTAACAGCATTTTATATTTTTACAATTTATAGCATTTTATATTTTATATTTATTTTTTATTTTATCTACAACTACTACTCAGTGGTAGTTGTTATTGTGTCTTGTCTCTATGCTGTAACTGCAAAGTAAGTTCCCTGCTGGGATGAATAAAGTACTTCTATTCTATTCTATTTGGAGCTACAATTTTGACTCCATGATCGCCGATCTCCGACTCATCCCAGAGATCTCCAGAACACCAGAGGCTGCTCGCTTCTCCCGGCTGGGTGGAAGTGTACGCAGGCCGCGACGAGAACGTAAACAAAGGCGGAGTAAGCGTGGAGGGGTGCGAGCTAGGCTAAAGCTAACACCACATCAGCTCCCTTTACCCAGCATTTTCCTCGCCAATGTCCGTTCTCTGGGTAATAAAATGGATGAGTTACGACAATCCATCACGAGTGACAGACGGATTATGGACTCAAATGTCATGTTTTTCACCGAAACATGGCTAAACAACAGCTGCCCGGACAATGCTATCCAGCTAGTGGACGCCACACACACCGAGCCGACAAGACAGCAGATGACTCCGGCAAGACCAGAGGCGGAGGTTTGTGCATTTATATTAACAAAGCTTGGTGCACAGACTCTGCTACTACCGAGAGTCACTGCTCACAGAATGTGGAGTTTTTAATGGTCAAATGCAGACCTTATTACCTCCCAAGGGAATTCACCTCGATCATCCTCACTGCCGTCTACACCCCCCCGGATTCTAATGCCAAGCTAGCCATGAAAGAACTCTATGCGGCTATTAGCAAACACCAAACCAAATACCCCGAGGCTGCTTTTATTGTTGCGGGTGATTTCAATCACTCCAACTTGAAGACAGTTCTTCCCAGATTCCACCAACATGTCTCCTGCCACACCAGAGGAGACAAGACCCTGGACCATGTCTACTCCAATCTGGCTGGAGCCTACAATGTGACACCCCTCCCCAACATCGGACAATCAGACCATCTCTCCCTGTTCCTCACACCTCGGTACTTACCACTCATCCAACGTGTGAAACCTACCGTGAGGACAGTAGAGGTGTGGCCAGAGGGCTCAGACTCTGTGCTCCAGGTCCGGTTCAGGAATACAGATTGGACTATTTTCCAAAATTCAGACTTGGATCAGTACGCCTGATCTGTACTGAACCATATTTCCACCACCATAGAATGTGTCACCACCTGCAAACGCATTACCATGTACCCCAACCAGAAACCCTGGGTGAACCGAGACGTTTGTCTCCTGCTGAAGGCTCGCAACATCGCCTTCAGGTCAGGGGATGCACAGACTTACAGTGAAGCCAGGGCTGAGCTGAAGAAGGGAATCAAGAAGGCCAAACACCACTACAAAAGGAAGGTGGAGGATTATTTTTCTAACTCCAACCCCCGACGTATGTGGCAAGGCCTTCAGATTCTCACAGACTACAAGAACCCCAATACCACCCCCGCTTCTAATGATGTCTCCTTCCTCAACAAACTTAACTTCTATGCTCGTTTTGAGAGAGGGAATACCACAACTGCAACCAAAGCAGCTACCACCCCAGGCCAACAGCCACTGACTTTCCTCCCCACTCACGTAGGAGCGGCTCTGAGCAGGATTAAATCCCACAAGGCTGCGGGTCCTGATGGCATACCTGGACGTGTCCTCAGAACGTGCTCTGGGGAGCTGGCAGGAGTGCTGACGGACATCTTCAAGCTGTCCCCGGCCCGCGCTGTGGTACCGACCTGCTTCAAGTGTACCTCCATCGTCCCAATCCCCAAGAATCCCAACCCAACCAGACTCAATGACTACCGCCCGGTAGCCCTTACCCCCATCATTACCAAGTGCTTGGAGCGGCTGGTCCTAGCACACCTCAGATCCTGTCTCACCCCCACATTAGACCCCCACCAATTTGCATACAGGCAGAACAGGAGCACAGAGGATGCAGTCTCTATAGCGCTGCACTCTGTCCTTTCTCACCTGGACAGTAAGAACACTTACGCCAGACTGCTGTTCTTAGATTTTAGTTCAGCATTCAACACTGTCATCCCATCACAACTCATTACCAAACTCACAGACCTCGGCATCAGTCCACTCATGTGTAACTGGTTGCTCGACTTCCTGACCAGTCGACCTCAACATGTCCGGCTGGACAACCACTTCTCATCCACCATCATCATAAACACCGGAGTGCCACAAGGCTGTGTGATGAGTCCCTTCCTCTACTCGCTCTTCACCTATGACTGCAGACCTGTCCATGGCTCTAACGCCATCATCAACTTTGCAGACGACACCACGGTGATCGGCCTCATCAGAGACAATGACGAGGCCACTTACAGGGAGGAGGTAGACCGTCTGGCTGAGTGGTGCGACAAAAACAACCTGCAGCTGAACACCGAGAAGACCAAGGAGCTTATCGTGGACTTCAGGAGGAAAACTGACCTACATTCACCCATCCACATTAAGGGGACAGTGGTGGAGCGTGTGGACACCTTAAAGTTCCTGGGAGTCCACATCTCCGAGGCCTGACTTGGACGACCAGCTGCTCCAAACTCATTAAGAAGGCGCATCAGCGCCTCTTCTTCATGAGGACCCTGAGGAAGATCCACCTGTCCTCAGAGATCCTCACGAACTTCTACTGCTGCACCATTGAGAGCATCCTCACCAACTGTATTACAGCTTGGTACGGGAACTGCTCTGTCTCCGACCGGCAGGCGCTGCAGAGGGTGGTGAAAACTGCCCAGTATATCGCCGGGGCACCGCTCCCTGCCATCAAGGACATCTACAGGAAGCCGTGTTTGAAAAGGGCCGGGAAAATCACAAAGGACTCCACTCACCCAGCACACACACTCTTTTCCCTCCTGCCCTCTGGGAGGCGCTACAGAAGCCTACAGACCAGAACCACCAGGCACCGGAACAGCTTCTTTCCCACAGCTGTCACGCTTTTGAACGCCTCCTGACATAAAACATAAACTATAAGGACTGTACTCCCCTATCCTCTCATACAACAATAACACATGGACTATCCTCTCACACACACACATCACGGACTGTTTTCTTCACACACACATACAAAGTCCATACCAGGACTCATCTCACTAGTGACACCTCAAAGCCCTGTATTCTAGAAAGCAACCGGAATAGAGTTGCTATTCCAAGCTCTGCTGAACTGAGCTTCCAGTTCAGCAGTTGGAAGCTGAACTTCAGAGAAATGTGCCTGTTAAACACCCTCAACATTCCAAAGAAGAGAAACCAATATGGAACCTCCACCAAAGAACTAAAGGCAGTCCTGCAACTTCAGCAGCCCCAGCCATTTCACCACCAAATCTCATAAAAGTTGGAAAGTTTTGTTATAACTGTGGAGATGACGCTCATTTGTTGCTGCAATGCACCAATCCAACCAATGTTGTCCTGGTGCAAAAGAAACTGTGCGTGAGACATCAAACCAGGCGGAATCAACTTACACTAAACCCACAACACAAAACCTCTTCGCCAAACTTGGCTTTAAACAAATAAGGGCTCCTGCTATGGAATAGGCAGGGGCCCAAAGTCAAACTAGTTCCCTTGTTTTGAATCAGAGTATTACCGAGCCATCTCATGTAACAGAAATCTCTCAGATCCCTGTTAGACTGGTGGGGAAGCCCCTGTGATAGTGACGTATGGTTGCATGGAGTTCAGTGCAAATGTATTATTGACACTTGGTCACAGGTTACCATTATATTTCAGTCGTTTTACTCCCATTACCTTTCCCACCGACAGTTATTCTCTATAAAAAGGGGCACTCGATGTTGAAGGAGCAGCGAGGCAAAAGGTCCCTTATGTGAGATATGTAGAGGTGGAGGTTCAGATGCATATGGGACAGGCCAAGGCTATCACATCTTAGTTTTAGTCAGTCCAGACCAGGCTTACAACAACAAGTACCCTCTTCTTGTTGGTACAACTGTCTTGCGTCTAGTGACACGAGATTGTATGTAGATGGGTGGGACACATTTTTTAGGAACTTTGCCTATTCAGGCTAATTGGGTAATGGCTTATGCCAAGTGTCGTGAGTTGACAGATTCTCAAACAAAGAGTGAAAAAGTTCTCAGTGTCACACTTAGCAGCAAAGTACCTGTATACCTAAAGAGTGGCCAGTTATACACTTTAAAGGGTATCTGCCATTGTAAGCAGGGGAATGATGAGTTTCAAGATCTTGCAGGTGGTGCAGAGGAAGCCCCTATACCAGGAGGCTTAATAGTTTATGACCAGATTGTGGAGGTAAAGTCTAAATCCCACAATAAGTTCCACCCTGCTGTCAAAAACATTTCATAATGTGACATAACTCTGTATCCAAAAACTGTCATTGCTGAGTACTCTCCCATTGACTGGGCTGTGCCTATCACATCCAGCAAACCAGACATTTTATCAGATGCTGAAGTTCCCCAAGCACATTCCTTTTTGGTAACTAGTGATGTAAAATTAGCTCCAACAACTGAAACTCTCAATCTTCACTTTGGTTACATCCCTATATCACCCCAATTTAAAGAACACATACAATGTAGAATCAACACTGAAGTTGCTAGTGCTTTTTCTAGGCATGATCTAGATGAATCTAGATGTTGGTAGCTTTGTAGGTGTCTCTCACCGTATTGAACTAGGACCTCATGTGCCATTCAAAGAGAGAACAAGACGTGTCTCACCTGCAGACTTTGATGATTTGAAATGGCATCTTCAAGATCTTCTGGCTGTGGGTGTAATAGAAGAATCTCATAGTCCCTATGCCTCACCCATTGTTCTGATCTGTAAAAAGAATGGAGAGTTGCGAATGGTGGTGGATTATCGCAGACTGAACAATTTAACTAAGAAAGATTCTTACCCATTACCTCAGATAGAGGATACATTTTCCCTGTTGTCGTGTTCAAAGTGGTTCACCATGCTGGATCTTAAGAGTGGGCATTATCAGCTGGATGTTGAACCTGCAGATCGACCAAAGACAGTGTTTACCACACCCTGTGGTACCTGACAGTTCCGCAGAATGCCACAAGGTTTGACTAACTCTCCAGCCACATTTCAATGAACTATGGATAAAGTGATGGAAGGAATTAACCTCCAGGAGGTTGTTGCCTTCTTAGATGATCTTATCATATTCATATTATCATATTCCAGAAAAGGTAGCTGCTGTAAAAGAATGGCCTCGACCTCAAACAGTTAAGGAGCTGCGGTCATTCTTAGATTTCACTGGCTACTACTGGCGTTTTGTTAGAGATTATGCCAAAGTGGTTAGACCTCTGAATGATTTGTTGAAAGGAGACTGGAGCCCTAGGCATAAAAGTGTGGGTTCTAGGTTCTTTCGCCTAGAACCCGTGATAGGCGAAATCCGCGAAGTAGGCACCTTCGTTTTTTTAAATTTATTATACAATAAAATACTCCATAATACATTGAAACCAAAGAACAAAGCCTTTTTACAGGCCCAAACATTTGTTTAAGAAATAAGAAGTACTGTATAAACATTTTTTTTTTACAAATAACTACTGTACTTTAAAATAATAATTTTAATATGAACTGAAAGCAGATTCCAGTGCCCGAATTGCGGAGATCAGCGCCGCCCCACTGCGACTTCAGTCATTGGATTAGAACGGGAGAAAATAAAAAAATGATTATGAAAAAAAACAAAACAAAGTACAGTAGTAATAGTGACTCACGTGTATTTCACTGCTCTTCTGAGCCGCTGCATCCTGACTCAACTCTGTAGCGGGTTTTTTTTTTCTTCTAAAACCCGGGGTGCAGGTGTGTTTTTTCGAGAGAAGAATATAGTTATCGGTAGCTTTTCTTCTGGGCAAAATGATTCTTATAAACCGACATGCCACCATCGATTACGTTAAATTTGGCAAGCTGTTTTACGTACGTGTACATATTATACCGCAACGTTGTTGACACACAGGTAGAGAAGAAGCGGAGAGACTGTTTAGCCAATCAGAATGCAGAACACAATGCACGATGCAAATCCGCGAAGCAGCGAGAACGTGAAAGGTGAACCGCGAAATAGCGAGGGTTCACTGTACTAGTGATGTTGTTTTGTTACTCATTCTACTGCAAGTTGGCTCAATTTTGACGCGCAAGACGTAACCGGTAAAATCCGGTTTAGGATTTTCAAAATAAAAGATCCGGAAGTAGTTCATTATTTCTTGCGTGGCCCAGTACCAATTGGTCCGCGGACCGGCCCGGTGGTTGGGGACCACTGCCCTACGTAAAGCTCTGCGTCTCCGTGCGTAAGTGTGATGCCACAGAATTTGCCATCTTGTGAAGCCTTGTTGAATTTTTTTCCACCTCACATGGCCCATTCATTAAGGTCTTCCAGACTGGCCACAGTCATGCTCACAACAGGTGAAATGGAGGAGATGTTCACGTCTTCTGTTTGGAAGATGAGGTTCATGAGGTTCAACATGACTAAAACATCAATCAGCAAGTGAATCAGTGCAGGGAACATGTATGATTGAAGGCACTTTCTGATGGCCTTAGCTACCGGGCCGTTTTTCCCGTCTTCTTCCTCTCCCAACTCTGACATCAAAGCCGCCCAGTTGGCATGTATGCCTTTCACTGCCCTCTCCAGCGACAGCCAGCGTGTAGCCATTGGTTGTTTTAGGCTCAGCAGGTCATGTTCCCCCATTTCTTTTTGAAATTAATTTATTCTGTATGTTCGTATGGGAAAATTTTTGCACGTAGTACGTACTGTATATACGTTGTTAATAGTGGCGGCATATGCACTAAGTTGACGCACAGCCCTGGAGTCTTCATGAGCAGCAAGCACAGTCCTGTGCACACCACAGTGAATGTTTACAAGAAAGGGACAGTCACTCTGGAGCAGCAGCTGTACAACTCCGGTCTTGCAGCCCACCATCACATTCGCTCCATCACTTCCAAGTCTAACTACCTGAGCCATAGCAACCCCACGACTCGACAGGGTATGTTTTATTTTTTCTGTGATGCATTCAGCAGTGCCAGATGAAACTGCATAATTGCCGATGAACACAGTTTCAGCTGGGGAACAGTTTCTGTTGAAGTGTCAGGTATATGATTAGCATCTTCTTCATTTCAACGTTAGTAGTTTCATCAACTTATTATTCCAACATATCTGCTGCTGGCGATGCGGTCATCAATATTGCTGGTTATGGTCTTCGATAAGGCTTCCTCCATCTGACTGACAGTTTCATGGTGGGTGTATGTGTGTGCACTGGTAAGATTTTGGCTGCCATCTGACTGTAACAGCTTTATCAGGTCAGGATACAGGTGACTCGGGGTGTTTGTTTTAGCCATATGCAGCGCAACTTTAAGTTGTGTTTTTAATACCTTGTTGCAGGCAACCTGTGATTTATCCACATGCTTAATCATAGCATGTGGATAAACTCTGAGTGCTCAATGTGGCTCTGGCTAGTTTGGCTGTCGTTTAATGCTGATTTCTGTATGTTTGTGTACCCTCGGACAAATCCGTTTCTCAAATTGGCTTTTTTACACGTCGCAAAACATTTTTCCATCCTTCCTCCTCAGCCAAGAGAACTCTTGCTCCCATAGAACTCTGTATTTCCGCCTAACCTCCTTGCTGCCAGTTGATCGCTCAGTATAGGGAGAATTACTTGTTTGTTGACTGCATCAGTCCCTCTTTTTTCAACTCTTTTATGAACACGATTGCAGTTATTGGGCATCTTGAACCTCTTTGAAATGGCTTTCCTGACAAGATTGGAATATCATCCATACACTACTTTTCCACCAAGAAAGCTTTACTTTTATCCCAGTTGTCCTTGGCTGAAGAAGCTTTTTCTTACAAAAGTAAACTTTCCTTAAATTCTAAATATCATTCTTATTACTAACAAAAACATTAGCATCATCATTCAGATTCTGAATCAAAACCGGTAAAGTAAATCCGTTTATTCTAGATCTCAACCTAAATAAGAGGTTCAATTGCTAAACTATATAACTGACCAAAAATAAGACAGCCCTCTCTTACCTCTGTTAACTGAAATAGGGATACTCAACCCCCCACTACCTTCACCTCACAACTAGCATTTCAAATGTCTTCTCTTGATCCATAGAGATAATCCCCACATTCACATCACATTTCTTACAAACATCACACAAATCAATGATCCAACATAGATCTGTCTGGAACACAATGACTGATTTGTTGGAACTGAAAGGACAATCAAAAGTTTAAGTCTGTTAGATAACACCTTTGAAAGAATTTTGTTTCTTTAAACGGTATTGCTTCTTATCATCTAAAATATAAAAACCAACAACTTTCTGTATTTTCTTCACAAACTGAATGAACTGGTCAACATCAGGAAAATAATCTGTTATGTCAACTGATCTCCCATAAACATCATCCAAAAAAGCAATAATTTCCTCTAACGAATACACATTTTCATTATTGAGAGACAGATAAACTTTTGTTGCAGATGGCATCCCTGCGGGGAAAAAACACGACCAGAAACAAACACTATTATTTAAACCGAGCCACCAAAAATGCACATTTCTTGTAACAATTTAAACATTAAAAAGAACAGAATAGAAATAAGAGAGAACATGTGAAAGAAACTGTTTTATCTCTCAATCCACTAACCATACGCTCCACCACCAATCCCCAGCATGCAGTATGAAAGAAAGGAAGAAGGAAGTAGGCTTAGTCCATAGAAGAGTTTTGCGGAGGTCCTGGTCTTTGTCTACCTTCTCTTTGGAAAACATTTGGTTGGAAAGTTGGGGTTAAATGCTTTGTCCTGGGGCACATTGACATATGAATAGAATAGAATAGAATTCAACTTTATTGTCATTGCACTGTCACAAGTACAAGCAACGAGATGTAGTTAGCATCTATCCAGAAGTGCTCTACGAGATATAAATAATTATTTACAGATGTACAAGACTATGTATGTATGGACTATCAGGGGTTATAGCAAGAGATATAGATATTGTGTATATGTATATGGCACAAGAAAGCTGAAATCAAACTCACAACTGAGGCCCTGTTTACATGACAATTATACAACGAAAATTGAATTTTTGTTTAGTTTCTGTTAACACATTTACATCAAGACGTTCTAATTACAATCTTTGTTTACACAGTAATGTTACGCATTGAAATGGTGTAATGCTCTCGCCACACCACTAGTTGGTGCTAGGTTCTTTGAAACTAAGTGTGCATGTATTTAAAAAAAAAGAAGTTCTACTTGAAAGCACTTCGATTCGCGTTTCCCCATCAGGTACCGTTCCACAGATACTGCGGGAAAAACACGCACTATATGCGTCTGATTAGGGCGCAGTTTGAAAAAAGTGGGATAACTTTGCTGAAACATGTTGTTTGAACTTTCATGGTGTCCGTAGTTCTCTAGATAAGAGTGCTTAACAAGCGAGTGCTTGTTATGAGCGCTGAACAAGCACACATGTATTTTGCCACCTGGGCGGTGCGGAGCAGTGAAGAGACGCTGATGGAACCGTATCTGATGAGGAAACATGAATTGTAGTAACACCAGCATTGTCAGTAGTTTCTTCTTCTTCTGTGGATTGTAGGAAGCAGCTATGTTTTGCGTCATACTATGCACGAGATAGGGATTCCCTGACATAAAAGATCAATTTATTCTGTTTACAAGACAACGGACACCAGTACGTTTTAGAACCATTGCACTCTGGAACCCGTTTTCAATCTGTGCCATTGTCAGAGAAAACATTCAGTGGTTTTATGTATGTACACTACAAACACAATAAAATTCTTCAATTTTCACCAGAAATTGTTGTTGTGTAAACAGGGCCTGAGTTTGATGGCAGAATGACTACCCCACTCACTTGTCTCAGTTTATCACCAAGCGTATATTGTTGCAGGAATCTGGCCACCAAATATGATTTGGTGGCCAGATCCAGGTGCCATATGGGCTGCGGAAAACAAAGTAAAACATAGTTATAAAATGCAGTATTTAGTTATTAATGTTTCAAAGAACAAACTGAGAGGGTTGCCAGCTGTTAGGGGTGGAAAATATCTTTTAGCTTCTTGTATCTCATTCAGCTTGTTTCTACATCGTCCCCCAAGTCAGACAACTTTATTACCCCTTCAATTTATTTCTGTCATGTTGCTGTAGCTGGGTCTGCAACGTCTGCTTTATCGGAGCCATAAAGAATGTTAGTGACAGAAGAACAATTGGTTCAAATTCAGTCAGACAGAAACGAGGAGAGGGCGTATGGAGCTATTATAAAGTTGTGTGTGTAATGAGTCCCCAGCCACAATCTTTGTCCTTCCATCAGTCACGTTTAAGAGCACAGGGCGCCTGGCAGCTCCAGCAAACCTTCTGGGACTCAGTATAGCTCAGGTTGAAATGACACATCTTGACATCTTAAATTCAGCAAGATTAAACTCACACTGGCAGAGAGGAGCCAGGTCACTCTGCTGCTGCTTTATTCCCCTTTACTCCTACTTCTTTACATCCGTAAAGTTCTCTTAAACTGTCCTCAGAGAGCTGTCTTCCTGTTGTATTTCGGGTCTTAAAAATGGAAATTTCATTGCAACAAAAAATCTCACTATTCAATCCTGCTGTTTTTTCTCTTTCCATCCCTGCAGAGAGGATCTAATGAGATGAGCATGTACGAAAACTCTCACACACAAAGGTTCCAACTCTGGCAAGAGCGCTGAGTATGAGTTTGTTTCAGCCGGTACTGTGGGAGGCATGAGGGGGGTTATGCATAAAGCATCTTATTAGGGTGTGACATCAAACAGACCTTCTTTGAATTTTAGAGTGGGTATTTCAAGTCATGCTTACAAATATATATATATATATATACACCTCTGGAAAAAATTAAAAGACCACTTAAAATGATCAGTTTCTTTGGTTTTACTTTTCATAGATACATGTTTGAGTAAAATGAACATTGTTCTTTTTAATTCTATGAACAATAGAGTTATTGTTTTACTGACAACATGTCTCCAAAATTCCAAGTAAAAATGTAGTATTTATTTGGAAATGAGAAATGGTCATTTAGAAACAAACAATTCTAATGTTTTAGCTCAGGAAGGGTTCAGAAATCAATACATGGTGGAATAACCATTCAGTGCAGTGGACTCTTAATTTATTTCAGGAAAAAAATATAGATATACATATCATCAAGGGATGATATGTTTGGCACAGTCATGAAGATAATCACATTTACCAAGTACAACCAGTTTCAGGCCCTCAACTAACTTCAGTAAGTATTGTTTCTCCTGCGTAAAATCACTGCAGTTAGATGTCTTTAAAGTTTGTGATAGCCTGTTGGCAATCACCGATAAGATGGAGGAACTGAATTGACAATCAAGGAGAAACAATCTGGTTATCAATGGAATTACTGAGTCGCCAAATGACACTTGAGACAGAGGAGAAAGTGAAGACAGTTCTGTCTGAAAAGTTAAACCTTCAACATGAGATTGAGATAGAGAGAGCTCACCACACTGGGAAACCCAGAGCAGACAGACCCAGGCTGATAGTTGTCAGATTGCTGAGATACAAGGACAGATCGTCTATTCTAAACTGCACCAAGGCACTTAAGGGATCAAAAATCTACATTAACGAGGACTTCACAGATGCTGTAAGGAAGAGGAGGGCGGAACTGATGCAGTACTTAAAAACAGCACACCAAAGAGAAGACATTGCTTATCTCCATTATGATTAGTGGATCACCCATCCCCACTCGAGTTCCCCAAAATTACTCAGTGACCTATATAGGACAGGCAGGTATGCAGTTTGTACCCAGTGATGCCAATCATTATCCAGATACACAAACATTACCATGGCAACAAGCACAGCGGACGCGCATCCTAGATGGAGAAACCTGTAACGGATCGCTGATTATGAGGATGTGGAACTGACTACATTTCAGTACAACGACTATCATCAACAAGATATTGAAAATGACATTGATCCCGATAACAATTTTTTTACTGGTATCGACAGTTGTCACTATTACACTGATGAACAGTTTAACAGCAGCATTAAAACTGAACATAAGCTTTCAATAATTCACTTTAACAGTAGAAGCTTGTATGGAAATTTCTACAACATCAAACAGAACCTCCAACAACTCACACAGTCTTTTAATATTGCAATACTGTATCAGAAACGTGGCTCAACAGTGAAAAGGGCATAGACTTTGAAATGGATGGTTATGAAATGGTTTGTAAAAACAGAGATAACAAAAATAGAGGTGGTGTAACTCTTTCAGTGGACAAGAATATTAATTATAAGATGATGGAGACAATGTCAACTGTGTGACTATAGAAATACTCGTGGAAAAACAGAAGAATGTCTTTATGAGTTGCATAGAGCACCTAGAACAAATATGGAAGACTGGATGGAATTAAAATGTATAAAAGTTAATCAAAAAGTTGAATTTATCTGTGGGGATTTGAACTTTGATCTTCTAAATCCAAATAAACATAGAATGACAAAAGAATTTATTAATACCATGTACAGTAAGTCTGTATCCTAAAATCACCAGCCTCAGTCGCATTACATCGCACTGTGCAACCTTAGTTGATAATATTTCTTTTACAAATGTTCTTGAAAATAGTTTAACTAGTGGAATATTAATAAATGACATAACTGATAATTTGCCAGTGTTTGCAGTCTGTGATTGTAACTGCAATAAAACTACAATAAAAGTCATCAAAACAATCAGATCACAGTGAAGAGTCATTAAAGGCACTAAAAGGCAATTTGGTGACATTATTGGGGATTAAATTATAGAATAATGATGTGATGTGAATTCAGCATATGAAGAATGTTTAAGAATATTTAAATTACCATATGATAAAACCTGTCTGGTTAAGGAAAATAAGAGGACAAGCAGAAAAAATGAGGAGTAGATTTCAAAAGGAATACATCCATTCATTTTCTTCCGCTCATCCAGGGTCGGGTCGCGGGGGTAGCGGAGGCCCAGACTTCCCTCTCCCCAGTCACTTGTTCCAGCTCCTCCGGGGGAATCCCAAGGCGTTCCCTGGCCAGTCAAGAAACACAGTCCCTCCAGTGTGTCCTGGGTCTTCCCCGGGGCCTCCTCCCAGTGGGACATGCCCGGAACACCTCACCAGGGAGGCATCCAGGAGGCATCCTGACCAGATGCCCGAGCCACCTCAACTGGCTCCTCTCGATGTGAAGAAGCAGCGGCTCTACTCTGAGTCCCTCCCGGATGACTGAGCTTCTCACCCTTTCTCTAAGGGAGAGCCCAGACACCCTACGGAGAAAACCCATTTTGATCTGTCGATCTCCCACTACTTTCCTCCCTCATTTGTGAACAAGATCCCAAGACACTTAAACTCCTCCACTTGGGGCAGGACACCTCCCCACCCCAATCCGGAGAAGGCACTCTACCCTTTTCCGGCTCATGGCCTCGGATTTGGAGGCGCTGATCCTTATTCTGGCCGCTTCACACTCGGCTGCGAACCGCTCCATCGAGAGCTGCAGATCACGACCTGATGAACTGATGAATATAGGACATCACTTAGCAGAAAAATACCAGCGTTAAAAACAACAACTCATTTAAAGTTGATGTAATGGATAGTGAGCTATTTAAAATAAATTGCCCAAATAATTTATATTTGTAGACTATTGAAAGTAAATTACTCAAAGTGAATTTTCTAAATTAACAATGTCGCAGATTGTTTATGGATCTTTGTCTGTTTTGATTAGCATTGTTGGTGGTTTATATTTTGTTTTGTTTAATGGTATTTACACTTTGTAATGTTTTGGGGGGGTTTTCGTATGTACCTCACGGGCTGCCGTAGCTAATGAGGGCAGGCCCTATAAAGCTGGTAGAATCATTGTGCCAATGAATGACTTGAACTGTCAAAACACGAAGAAATCAACACTTAGTGTTCCCCAGTGAAAGTAGCGAGGTACGTTTTGTTTTGTTGTTTGTATTGTAAGTTTATGTTTTGTATTCTAATATTTGCATATGTTTTAGTTTTTACGGTGACTGAGGTGACTGTGATGATCATGGTGGATCTCAATCAAAGAAAAATAAAACGCTAAATTCACCCGTCGAGACTGGCTGAGTAATTCAACTGCTGGGGAGAATAATGCAAGTTCAATGTATCTTACCCCCATATAAGAGAAAGAAATCATTGATGCTGTGAATAAATGTGAAAGTAAATCATCCACTGACTGTGATCTAGACATGGAAACAAAAGGGTAATTTAGGGAACCTCTAAATCATTGTTTCTCAAATTTTTTCAGACAGAGGATCAGTTAACCCATTTAACAAACAATCATGGACCACCTATCCTGAAATTGTCTTGCAATAACACATCTTAATATGTGATGTAACCTGAAATGGAAATATTGGTCTCTTAACTCACGTATTGTTTTCTTTGTTCATCGTAATGAAAAGTGTGGTCTGCTGATATTAATAATTTATTGCTAATGGCAGGAAGGCTCTGAAAATATATATAGAGCGGTAAAAACAGTTTTACATCAGCTAGACTTGAGTCACCCTTGCTTTCTAGCATGCCAGTATAACCTATAGGATAGTGCTAGGAGGCAGGAGGACAGTTGAGCTAAATATTTGTATTATAAACATATCCCCATAACAGATTGTAATTCATCACCTTTGTTCCTATTTGCCACAAATAAAACTGAGTAAACTGATTGTCTCTCTACTTCACAAGTGAAACCCAGTTCCTTCACAAGTTACTGCATGTGCACTGTGATGGACCGAGTTAAAAACAGGAGGAGTCACAGGACATATTAGAAAAATAGGATTTTTTATTTTAACCCAAAGATTATAAATAACAAAAGATAAACTGAGCTCATAAAAGAGGTCAAAGAAACAAAACTGAACTCAGGCAAAACATGTAAACAAACTGGCTGCACAAACAAACATAACTGACCTCAAAAAGAAATGACACACAGGGGTTTACATACTGGCTGATCAGACCAATTAAGACACAATAGGGTAACTAAACAGAATACAATTACAAATAACACAAAAACAAATAACAATACAGCTAAGTGTGGCTAAACTAAAGACCCAAAAATGAAAATCAAACATATTAAACTTTAAATACTATTATTTACTTAAATACAAAACTTATCTAAACAAAGAAACTATAAATTCCCCCTGCCAGCAGGTACTAGTGGTGCAGTCCAATCAGCATTTAAGCCTGCTGAGCTCTGGCCCCCATCTTTTGTCTGGCAACTCCAAGGCAGGTAAGTACCGGCGGGAAAACAAACAGAATTAATCTTAAGCAAACAAAATTAACTTTAAGTTGATATAAATACATATGCTAACTAAATGTGCGCGCTAACAAATAGAACAAATGCATTGAAATCAACTAATAAATGTTTTTATTTAAACTAAAGTGTTGTTGTGTTGCATGAAAAAATAAACTGCATAAAAAAAGAGTTACCGACATCAGTGTGGCCATGGATTTGGCCATCACATGCACATTGTAATACAGCCACATCTTGCTGTATTACAAAAAAAATCCAGAACCTGGATCATTTCAATAACTCCCTGCAAATCCCCAAATCCCCAGAGACCACAGTACTTCTCCCCCTGGTGGAAACTTATCTTCTAACCAAGTAAGATCATTCCATTTCTCAAAATCCCATCAGTACCATCAACTTACTTGATCTCTCCAACTACCCTCAGTGTTCCCTCAGCTTCCCACTCACAGGACAAGAACCACATATCTCACAATTCAATCTCAGTTCAAAATAAATGTCATTTATCTGATTTCTTAGTCTCCTGTTTGTGTTCTGTATGTGGGTCGAAAGACTTGACAATTTGTCATGTTGGGTTTCTATCTGCCTCTGTGTTGCCCTGTGATGGACTGGACCTGTCCAGAGTGACCACATCTTTCACCAAACCTCAAAACCCCACTAGGGATAAGCATGTTTGATAATGGAACGTATTTGAGATGTTCATGAGCTGTCCAGTCATGTTAACACATTTATACTAATTAAATGTTAATTAAATTCTTCTTTCATTTCATTTGTCTTAGATTGAGCTTAGTTTTTAGCTTACTGAAGCACTTTAGACACTGTTTTAGTACTTGTGTTGTACTGTTCTGCTTTAAGTGAAGAATTTTATGTTTAATAGATTAAGTCAATATTGCCTTTATGGACAGCAGAATTTCAAAAAACAAACTTGTAAAACTGTGATGTCTAATCTGATGTGCCCAAACATTTGGGTGTGGCTAACTTTTGCGCTGCTGCACCCTAATAAAAAAAGTTAGGTGCACCAGTTCAACCAGTGCAAAATGTTAATCTTGAGCCCTTAACACGGTAGCTTAGTTCATCAGAACTTTCTACTCACTTAAAACAGTTTCTGTTATTATGCTATTGGTTGACAGTGGATCATAATACATGAAAGCTGGGAAAATTTTAATATGAATTTAGGTCACAATCATTCACCATTCAGGATTCTGTGAATGTGCAAAGAACAAAGCAATGTGCAAAGAGGCTGAAAGTAAGCCATATTTTTCAGATTTGTATTTGTACATTTGAAAATTGTCTATTAATAGGGTTAGGGTTAGGGTTAGGGTTATTAAAACTATTAATAATAATAATTTTTACTTTATTCATCCAAGCAGGGAAATTATTTCGCAGTTACAGCACACGACAGGAGCTGTGTCTGCAGGCAGCCAGCTGAGCCGGCGCCATTTTTGAAGGAGGACATGCGGCAGAGGTTGTCGGGACGGGGAGTCGAACCCGCGACGTCCGTGGGTCTAAGGCCTCCAAACGTGGGGCGTGCTAACCCGCTGCGCCACCACAGCACGCCCACTTCACGCTTGTGCACTACTTTGTGTTGGTCTATCTCACATAATGTCATTAAGTCACAGGGAAGTGTGTGGTTGTGATGGGGAAAAGTGAAAAAACCTTCCAGCTGTGGGAATACCTTTGAAAAGCAGTGCTGATCCCCACTTTGGATTTCTTTTTGTTGTTTTTACAGCTCATAATGCAGAGTGACACAGTGACACAGGTTCAGTCTTTGTCTGCTCAGCGAGCTGACCCTCTTTTCCCTCCATGAATCAAACTGAATGGAAGTCTTTACTATTGTTCCCTCTGCGCGCTCTCTGCCCAGCTATATGAAATCATTCTGTTGTTTTCTCATGTGTGTAACCTGTTTGGGACCTGGGGACAGTCTCTGAGACACGTGCTGTCTGTCCCTGTTCTGTGTCTTTTGCTTAGATTCTAACTCAACACCTTATGTCTCTCACCAAATCTCTCTCTTTCTTTCTTTTGCTCTTTAACATTTTCTTTCATTCAATCTCTTTGCTTTTTCTATCTTTTACTCTCTTTTTCTTTCTTTTTCTCTCTTTCACACACACACACACCTTATCCTTGAACATGAGTCATGGTGTCATGCTGGAGCCCTGTGACAGTATCCACTGCATCCTGATGTTGAGATACTGTGATGTAACCGTCTTTCAGCTTCTTGTTTGATTTGAGTGAACTCTTCGTTTAATTACGTGGCCTTCATATCAACTCTTGCAGGTTCAGCCTAACTCAACCCTAATTCAAACCTAATTCCTTTTTCCTGTCTTTCTGTCTTGTGGGAAGATTGTCAATCTTTAGACTGTTGAGTCCATTAAGTATGTGCATTCCAAATTTATAATTGTTGATTGTTGAATTTCTGGTGTTGCTCAAATGCTGCTAAAACTTGCTAAATATGGAAGCATGGAAAATTCTAAGATGATTTTTGGACAATCAAGTTAATTTATATTATAATAGATAGATAGGTAGATAGATAAATAGGTAGCTAAAGAGACACACCCACACACATGGGGTGCTGTGGTGGTGCAGGGGTTAAAAACACAACCCACATAAGGAGGCCTTCGTCCTCAACGTAGCCGTTGCAGGTCCGATTCCTGGCCTGGTGACCTTTGAATGCATGTCTTCCCCCTTTCTCTTTACGTACTTTCTTGTCTTAGCACTTTCAAATACAGACCATTAGAGCCACAAAACCTTAAAACTATATGTATACATAGAGAGAGAGATTTATCATTTTTAGATAGATAAATAGATATGGTTGGTTCCCAGGCATTTGTTGTAGCTTTGCATGTTGACAGTGTTTGCCAATATTTTTATTTTTGTCACCAAGCTTTTATTTCTCCTATTTATTCATGAGCAGGTGACAGAGAAGAGTTCCACACCTGAAAACCAGTTTTAGTTTGAACCCCAGATGATTTTAGTGAACCACTTTGGTTCAGTTCATGCCTGTAGCTCAGCTCTTAATGGCTGAAAGAGATAAAATTACTGTAGAGGCCGATGTGTGCTGATATAAGCAGGGACTGGGCCAATCGGCAGAACTTTGTGATGATGAACATCCTGTCACACGTTACCAGATGAAGATGACGTCCAACAGTCGGGCCCTGGGACCCCGTAGATAACCTGATTCATCATCATACAGACACTCAGTGGCACATACAGAGTACAAAGAGCTTTAGTTTGCAGGCTTTCAGTGGAAGTGCTGCTGTCCTCAAACCCACCCTCTAAACAAAAATGACATGATGTATCAAAGCAAACACTCACCGCCAATCAATAGCTTGTCTGGGTTATGCATCACGGGGGTCGGATGCTGTGATCTTGCTCTCCATCACTCTGCACAGAGACGATGGGACAAAGGCTTTTCTCCCATGAGTTTAACTCCCTCTTGCTCCCTCCCTGCTAAAACATGACTGCTCTAACTGATTCATCACTTTGTTTGCATTTGGACTTTGATATATTTGGGGACAATATATCTCCAAGCATATTGGATTTATGATCTTTTCTCATAAATGGGAATTTTATGATCTCATAAATGGGAATTTTTGAGAAAAGATCATACATCTTTTCTCATAAATGAAATTTTCCTAAAATCAGTCACTTTATGTTCATGTAGTAATATAATTACATTTTAGAATATATGCCCCTTACAGATTCCTTCTATTTTTGCTTTTTGTCACACTGCAAATGTTTCAAATTATCAAATACATTTTAATGCTATGATAACCTAAGTAAATAAAAGTGTTCAAATGATGAATGTGTTAATGGTGTCAAAAAGATCCAAACCTAAAGACAACAAGTGATATGTAAAGTTGTGAAATAATTTACTGTGATTAAGCAGATTAATTTGATTCAGGTTCACTAGACACACCTGGTCCAGTCAACCTAAAATACAGTAAAAATATATTTTAAATCCTTAAAGGAAATACATCAATAAAGAAACATAAGGTATGAAACAAATTTATTGACATCTGACTTCTGGAAAAGGTTGTTAAGTCATTTCAAAGTTTTGGGACTCCAGTGACCCACATTGAGACCTTTTATCCACAAAGAAGTTAGGCCAGCTGGGCCAGTTATGAGTTGGCTCATTCTTTACTTTCTACAGCAGAGCCTCTTTCTCATTTGGAGTGCACTGGCAGAGCTCAGTGCAGGCAAGTGAATCTGCTGCAAAGCATGGCTTTTCAGGAATGATGATTCAAATTGCACCGCCATACCTGATTTTCTTTTCTAGTTTAGGTCAGCTTTTCTTCTACTGTTGTGTAAATGTTTTTTTTTCTTAATTTCCTCACTGTCTAAATTTAAACTGACTTCATATTTGCTGATGGCCATTTAATTTTTTATTTGTTTCACACTAGTCACTGCATTGCCAGTCACATCTGTGTGCATTACTAGTAGTGCAACAAAGTAACCTCAGAACTTCCTAAAACACAGGCACTAAAGTAGAAGATGACAAAAGAACCCAGAATAGCATCTAAACAAATGCTAGTCTCTCCTCAGCTAAGGTCGGTGTGGAATAATGCTGGTTTACGAGGATTCTTACCCAAGCAAGAACCACGGACACACGAAGCAGTTCAATGTATAATTCTGCAGAAGAAATCGTTGATATGTAGACTCCGCAAGACTGCTGATGATCAAACGATGCCTGCTGCTATTCTTCTGAAGGAGAAGATGTCCCCATGCTCAGCTCCAATCCAGAGCAGAGAAGAGAAATGCTACTTCACCATTGCTGGCCGCCTGTGACCGCAGCGCAGTCCAGACCTGAGAGGGTGCCCCATGTTGTAGAGATGGGTCCATCATGAGTGCTTCATAAACAATGGGAGCTTTCAGACTCCTTCAGATCATTGAAGCGTTAGTCACACTATTATTTATCTGTTTTGGAGGGGCATCTCATTTCAGGCAAAGTCTTCATGAAGTACTGGATGTTAAAGATGTTTTAATAAAAGAAAGCAAATGCTCAGGGCGTGCCGTGGTGGCGGAGGGGTTAGCGCGACCCACATTCAGAGGCAACATAGCCTCGACGCGGCCGTCGCGGGTTCGACTCCCGGACCCGACGACGTTTACCGCATGTCTTCCCCCCTCTCCTTCCCCCTTTCCTGTCAGCCTACTTTGAAAAAGGGACACTAGAGCCCACAAAAAGACCCCTTGCGGGGTGGAAGAAAAAAAAAAAAGAAAAGAAAGCAAATGCTCAAATAAAACAAATGAAAGTGAAGAGAATGAGAATCACATTGTCAGATTTCCATGTATCTCTCAGTGTGTCTTTGCTCCCTGAAAACATTCCTGAAAGTGACATTGAAACAGCTTTCCACCAAGGGTTAACATGTCTGAATGCAGGAGGTACGTTTGGTCTCATAGGTCTCATGCTGAGCTGGTCTTGCCACTCCTTTATTTCTATGCAAATAGAAGAAATTCTTAGCTCATTCGTTTGAAAAAGGATCCGGTCTAGCTGGTGGTTTTTTGACCACTGTAAAATATGAAAAATGCAAGTAAATTCTGCATTTTTAGGTCTTTTTAAATTATGAAATGAGAAAATAAATGCTGAATGACTTCAGAAGGTAAAACCAGACATGAAAGGCTACTGATAATTCCTGACCTTTTTTTATGGAGATCGGGAAGATCTTTTCCTGTGGGTCATTCCTCGGCCCCAGAAAGCAAGACGTTTGCCTACCTGAGGTAGGCCTGTTTTGTTGCTTCCTCCCTCTACATCCCCAGCCATGGGGTCGCCAGATCGGCAGACTCCTGAAGCCCCAGACCTTCCCAGCTTGGTTCTAGCTCTGGGCCAGATTCTCTCTTTCCTGGATCCACACGACATTTTGCTGATGTCGTCTGCTGGAGTGTCCGTATCTGACTGTGGCTTGATGCCCGGTCCTGAGTTGGTTTCCGCTCCCAACGCCTTGCATAGTTCCCGTGAGGTTTGGGAACTGGTGCTGCATTGTTCAGTGTTCACTCCGGAGCCCCTGGTGGGTTTCCTCTATGGATTTCTGCTGGAGGTTTTCGGTCCAGTTCCAGAGGACCTGTGTGGTCCAGTTCTCGTTCCAGCTTTTGTTTCGGCTCCGGAGAAAAGTGAATCGGAGACCAAGGGTCTCGCAACAAGGGTTCTTCATGGCCGTTGGCTTCGCCGCCTTTGACCCCCAGTAAGGGGTCATAGAAGGTTCCTGCATTATCTTCAGTCTCTGTTGCGGCCATCCGGTTGCCCCCCAGATGTGCTGCGTGGTGTACTGCGGCCTGCTGGTCTTCCTCCTGTGGTGGGCTGGGCTTGGCTAAGGGATCTCTTGGCTGCCCATCATTTGTGTTTTGTGGTCTGCTGGGCCTGCCTGGTCGGCCGTCCAATAGAGTTTGGACTATTGAGAGACTACCTATTGGTTGTCAACCTGACTTTCGTTTTGATTTTCAGGTCGCTCCCTCCTTCCATTGCCCCCCACCCTTGGTGAGTTGTTTTTGAGTTTGTTTTTCTAGCTCCCTTTTGGGCTCTCTAAGTTTTAGGCCTTTCGAGTTGATGGTTTTTTGAGGGAGAGGGGTTATTTTTGGGGCATCTGGTATCCACCCTCGAAGGGGGGGTTCTGTCATGGTGTCAGCGTTTTTAGATGTGGTGTGGGTTTTTTGTTTCATATGTTAAGTTTTCTGGCAGGTGTCGGGTTTTATTTTTTATCTAGATCATTCTCCAGCTCTGTCTCCTTTGTTAATTTAGTTCCTGTGTGTCACCTGTCTCCTAATCAGTTATTCCCCTCACCTGTTTCCTGTAGTGTTTAAGTTTGAGTCACGTCCTTGTTTGTTGCTGGATTCTTGTCTGTGTCTGTGTAGTGTTATACCCTTGTACTGCCAACTCGTGTTTAAAGAAAGAGAAATAAATTGCAAGATGCCACACCGCTGTTCATCTTTGGGCTCGCCTCCACTTAAAAAGAAACCCTTGCTGACAGATGTGACTGTGTTCTTGTTGAGCCAGTTCAGTGATAGTTTTGTTTGTGCCCTCCAATAATATCCTGCCCCCAGTACCACCTGCTCACTGTTCATTACTCATTGTTCATTAGCAGATCCCGTCCCTCCTCCAACTAATAACATCGGCATCACTAACAGTGTTTATACAGATTTAGTGAAGTCTGTGAGAGGGGGTACAGGTTAATTGGCCAAGCTTAAAATCAATTATTGGCTATTATTTGTTGTGATGTATTTGTGAACCAACCGAGCTCAAACACAAAGATTACAGATAGCGCCATTTTGTAGCCATGGTAACATAACAATCAACTATCAAGATGATTATATGCACTCTTACAAAGTAAACTTTCAAATTAAATCATAAATGAACAATGTAGTTGTATTGTATCTCTACTGATTTAATAGTATTGCCATTCTCAATAAATGATTGATAACGTTTATATGGTCTGTGTTACAATTCACACAGACCATATAAACAAATATTTTAAAAACATAAAAAAGCTATATCCCAGCTTTATCTCTTTCAGAAAAAACAAAACCAGCATATAAACATTTTTGCAAAACTTAGAGTTTTTTCTAATTTTGCCATTTCCATGAACTTTTTCTAATCGGTTTCTCCAAATGTGCATAAAAAAATCTTGATAGAAACATGGCTACCGAGACTGAGGACAGTTTTGAATGATTTGATGTTTGGTGGTTGGGGGTAGAATTGCAGTGTGTGCTACTCAAAAATGACTCCAGTCACCAAAGTTCCATCTATCCATTTCAGATGAAAAAGCTTACCCTTTCAGTGAAACACAATGTGGCACAGTTTGCCACAGATTATCGAGGGGTATTGATGAAATGTTGGAATGGTGTCACCAGTCTTATAAAGAGAGGGCAATGATGGAGGAGAAAGAAGGGTTAAGGCATCAACACAATGCAGTTCAGTAAGCTTCCCTCAAACAGACTTGGAGGACCAAAAAAAGAACAAAAGCCAAATCAATACTGTCATTATCAGCCCTCATGTAAGACTGAATTAGATGTCATACAGCTTCAGGGTTAAAGATGAAATTTGACACATCTGAACATTTACAGCACAGTGATGGAAATAGCCAGCTGTCAGTGTGTGTAATGGTAACAGGATCATCTGCTCTCAACACCAGGCTAAAAGCTGGATGCATGTAGAGTTGATAGACATGATAAGCCTTATCTTAAGCTGAAACAAAATTGTTTACTCCAAAATTAGATTAAATTTGACATCTTCCGTTTCCAATACATAAAACTTCATGCCATAATAATTCCAACTATTTGATACTGTCTCTGATCTCTCCCTACCAATAACATCCATAGCAAGGCTCTGAAGAAGTATTCTTCAAATGCTTTAATGTTTCAAAATGATGCTTTGCACAGTAGTACTCAATTGTATTTTCAGACTTTTTAAAAAGACTCATGCATGTCATTTGTTGGACATCTCCTTTAGCAGTCACTGTTAGGTCTCTACCATGTAACACTGCTTGGTTTTCTATGTTTTGTTGGTTGGTATGTCTGTGTGTCTTTAGTGTATATTAATGACATGTTGGATATCTGTGTGTTTCTCATGCTCTGCAGAACAGGAACCTGCTGCAAAACAACAAATGTGCTTAGCCAGACCCGATAAATGTTTACCTTTCCCTGTTTGGATTTAATTCTAGTTTAATTAAAGCAGTCTTGTCTCAACTGTATGCTCATCTGCTGAGCATACAGTTGAGACAAGTACACTCAACTGTTCCTTTTGTGATGTCATTTTCAACAGAAACAGAAAAAACCCTGATTTTGGTACTTGGTACAGTTATAAATACTGAATATAAATGGTTATAATATATAATAATTAATAAATTAATTATTACAAACTAAATCCTTTTATTCAGTTATAAACTAAATCTTTCATCCAAGGTGGTTATCTAAATAGCCAAACTGGCAAGCTCCCTTGCCCCACTGACAGACAACCCCTCAGAACTGATCAGCTACTACAACAGCAGTCTCTCCTGTTGTATTGATGAACTATCCATCCATCCATCCATCTTCTTCCGCTTATCCGGGGTCAGGTCGCGGGGGTAGCAGCTTCAGAAGGGAGGCCCAGACTTCCCTCTCCCCTTCCACTTCTTCCAGCTCTTCCGGGGGAATCCCCAGGAGTTCCCAGGCCAGCCGAGAAACAAAGTCCCTCCAGCGTGTCCTGGGTCTGCCCCAGGGCCTCCTCCCAGTGGGATGTGCCCGGAACACCTCACCAGGGAGGCGTCCACGAGGCATCCTGACCAGATGACTGAGCCACCTCAACAGGCTCCTCTCGATGTGAAGGAGCAGGGGCTCTACTCTGAGTCCCTCCCAGATGACCCTACCAAGGAGCTTTTTAACCACCTCGGCGACCTCGTCCCCAGAGATTGGAGAGCCCAGACTCAGCTTCCTCAATGGAAGGCATGTTGGTGGGATTGAGAAGGTCTTCGAAGTATTCTGCCCACCGGCCCACAAGATTCCGAGTCGAGGTCAGCAGCACACCCCATCCCCACTGTAAACAGTGTTGGTGCCATACTGCTTCCCCTCCTGAGACGCCGGATGGTAGAGCAGAATCGCCTCGAAGCCGTACGGACGTCTTTCTCCATGGCCTCTCCAAACTCCTCCCACTCCCGAGTTTTTGCCTCAGCAACCACCCGAGCCACATGCTGCTTCACCCGCCGGTACCCATCAGCTGCTTCCGGAGTCCCACAGGCCAAAAAGGCCTGATAGGACTCCTTCTTCAGCCTGACAGCATCCCTCACCGAAGGTGTCCACCAACGGGTTCGAGGGTTGCCGCCACAACAGGCACCGACAACCTTGCGGCCACAGCTCAGATGAGCCGACTCGACAATGGAGGCACGGAACATAGTCCACCCAGACTCAATGTCCCCCACCTCCCCCAGAACGTGTTTGAAGTTCTGCCGGAGATGGGAGTTAAAGCTCTGTCTCACAGGGGATTCCGCCAGACGTTCCCAGCAGACCGTCACAACACGTTTGGGCCTGCCAGGTCTGACCGGCATCCTCCCCCATGTCAAGGAAATCGAGATCATCCCACTTCCCCATGCTGGAGATTTTAGTTTAACTATAATAATAAATAAAGTTATCTTTAAAATTAATCACACAAGTGACATCTAGGCCCAACAGTAGACTTAAACATCAGTAAAATAAATCTGGTTGTGTGTGTTGTTTTTGTCTCCTGCAAACTTTGCTTTAATTCTATTCCTTTTTTCTAACTAATCATAAGAAATCACAGTCAGTCAGAGAGATTGTTGACACTGTATTGACACTGTAGCTGTGGATAAACACATCCGGGTCTTCCCAAACCAGAAGCCCTGGATGACTCAGGAGGTCCAGCGACTGCTAAAGACCAGGAATGCTGCCTTCAAGTCTAGGGACAGGACCGTCTACAGTACAGCCCGAGCTAACTTGAAGAGCGGCATCAGAATGGCTAAGTCTGAGTACAGGAGGAGGATAGAGTGCTACCTTGACAGCAACAACAGCAGGCAGGTGTGGCAGGGAATCCAGCATCTCACCAACTACAGGACCAACCTCGCAGCTGCGGAAGGCGACGCTACACTGGCAGAGGAGCTGAACCTCTTCTTTGAGCAGAGATGATCAACGCCTTATTTGGAAACAGGTTGTTGAACAACGTAAATGTTTCAGAGAAGGGGTTGTGCAGGCAATGGTCATAGGAGGTTGAGCAACCCTGAGACATTAGCACAGACATCAGGACATAATGTCTCTTAAGACAGTGATGGGTATGAGATCATCTGTCCAAGCAGACAGCCAATGAAACAAGCACAACATCAGTGCTAGCCAATGCAAACGCACCAGAAGGTGGATAAACCCTATAAAAGGTGGGTGCAAAAGAGGAATCTTTGGTTGGATCCTCCAGGCAGCTTCAAGCCAAGATCCAGATGGACAAAGAACTCTGCAACTGAAGAAGAGCCGGGGCCATAGATCCGAAGAATGTCCTGCGCATGGGGACCAATCCGTCAGCCCCGCAACATGTGGCTTCAAATCGCACTTCTCTCATCAGCTGGGTTCAGACCCCAATGATGAAGATGAAGATAAAGGCAAAGACAAAGAGCAAGACAAAGAACAAAGGCAAAGAAGAAGAACTGGTGCCTTCCTTCTTGCCAGCACCCAAGTCCTGTGTGATCTCACTATCCATGCGGAGAAGAAGCTCATCAGACCTACAGAGATCCCTGCCTTCGCCGATCAACTTCCTCCTACTGCTGCAACACCTTCTTCATCATCAGGCCAGGTCTGGGGTTCGAAACGCCATAACTCCGTCCGTCTCTCTCAAAGGTTCCCTTTTTAGTTCTCAGTGTCAGCAGTAGGGAAAGATAGACTAGATGATTGATTTTACTTATTTGATTATTTCTGCTACTGAATTAAGCTGTACTGACCCTTGCAAAAATGCCTTACTAATAAAATATTTAGCATAAAGAAAATCTAAAAGATGTTGTGGACAATCAATTAATGAGTCGCCTTAAAGTTCTTTGATGGTTGTAAAATGTCTTTGATGTTTGATTCTGGAGAGGAAAAAGTGGAAAATGTTTTATAGGTTGCTGGTAGCCCATATGTAAAACATCATCCTTGGGACTCGCCCGAGTCACTAAAACCAACCTGGTTCAGTACCAAGAGCAAGTTGTAATTTAGAGAAGAGGGACCGTTAACAGGTGTGCTCTGTGAAACTAGTTGGCTGCAGGCTGCTCAGTCTGGCTAATTCACAGGGGGAAGAAGGTTGGGACACCTGGATGGAGGCCGTCAGAAACCAGGCAAATCTTTTCTTGAAACCAGCTTAAATAGAGTTTACTTCAGTTCTGGACAGGGTAAATCCCAGCAGATTTAGGAAACTCAATTAACCCGTTAGACAGAGAGCTGGTAACATTGCCCCTCTCAGAAGAGGAAGTAGAGAGTGAGAGAGTAGAGAAAGAAGGGGCGGGGAGTGTTGCGCAACATCACCCACCACCGGAGCCAACTCACCACCAGGTAGTGGTCAGTGGACAGCTCCACATCTCTCTTCACCCGAGTGTCCAAGACGTGCGGCCGCAGATCCGATGAAACAATGACAAAGTCGATCATTGAACTGCGGCCTAGGGTGTCCTGGTGCCAAGGGCACGTATGGATACCCTTATGCTTGAACATGGTGTTCGTTATGGACAATCCATGATGAGCACAGAAGTCCAACAACAGAACACCGCTTGAGTTCAGATCAGGGGGGGGCGTTCCTCCCAACCATGCCCCTCCAGGTCTCACTGTCATTGCCCATGTGAGCGTTGAAGTCCCCCAGCAGAACAAGAGAGATGGGGAGCAACAAGTTTGCCCGACGGCTCTCACCGTAGGCAACTCCAGAGTGGAAGTATGTCCAGCCCCTCTCAAGGAGACTGGTTCCAGAACCATGCGTCGAGGTGAGACCGACTATTTCTAGCCGGAACGTCTCAATCTCACACACTAGCTCCAGCTCCTTCCCCACCAGAAAGGTGACATGCCATGTCCCAAGAGCCAGCTTCTGCAACCGAGGAGCGGACTGCCAGAGACCCCTCCCTCGACCGCCACCCATCTCACAATGCACCCGACCCCTTTGGCCTCTGTCATAGGTGGTGGGCCCATGGGAGGAGGGACCCATGTTTCCTCTTTGGGCTGAGCCCGGCCGGGCTCCATGGGAAAAAGCCTGACCACCAGATGCTCACCGTCGTGCCCCCCCTCCAGGCCTGGCTCCAGAGTGGGGCCCCGGTGACCCACGTCCAGGCAAGGGAACCTCTGTCTCCAAATAGCTCAGGATCCTCGTCCTCCTGGACTCATTGAAACTTTTGACACCATCAGTCATTCCATTCTCCTGTCTCACCTCAAGTCCAACCTGAAAATCAACAGCTCTTCTTTGTTGTGGTTTCAGTCCAACTTTCCAAGTGGCAGCAGCATTTAGAAATCAACTGCTGCCGCTCCTCTATAGTCCTTCTATCCCAGGGTGGTCCCAAGGTTCAGTGTCCTGTCCTATTTATCCTCTATATCCTCCCCTTGGTAAGATTATCTGTTGTCATGGCCTTCATTTCTACAGATGAGCAGATGGCCGTTTAACATTTCCACCAAATCCAAAAACCCCAATATCCTCTCCACCGTCAATACCTGGAAAGCACTGACAAATTCACATCATTGGATCAAAAAGTGTCACTAAGTCCACACAAAACTTCTGCCTCAACTTTGACAACATCACTCTCACTCCATCCCTACTCATCCATAATCTTGGTATTTTCCTCCACTCTACTTTTATGTCAACCACACATCAAATAAATAACCCAGACTTCTTTCTTCCACCCTTTACTCACCTTCTCCACTGCTGAAGCCTAATCCATGCCTTTGTCACATCCAGAATCACCTCATCCTAGTCATCACACCAACAACAAGACCCCAGGGGACTTCCTACATCCCCTCACTGATGAAATGTCATGAGCTGCTGTGTAGGTGGTGAGGCAGAACGCTTGGAGACCCAGGTAGAGGTGAATAATGATGATTTAATGTAAAAAATCCAGAATTACACAGTCCAAATCTCTAGCAGCATTGCTGAGCAGAAGCTGAGGCTCAACACAGGTAGCAATAGAGAACACAAATGGACTAACACGACACATGGCAGAACAGACGCCAAATGAGACGAGGATCCGACAAAGACACAGACACACAGGTGACACTAAATACACAGGAGGTAATCAGGGAACGAGACACACCTGGGAACTAATCAAAGGGAGACAGGACAACACGGAGACACAGATACACAGGAAACTCAAAATAAACACACAGAAAATCACAGATCCTGACATGAAATCATTCAAATGCCAGTGGTTCCCTTCATATATACTTATTAAACATAAATGCTCAGGTTTTGGGATATGTTGTTTATATGTGATTATGCCACTATCTTGTGATATAATCCATGTAAGTGAATCTCATTAGCCGAGACATGTTGCCCCATTGTCAGTAGTTCTTGGACATGCTGCCATTGTTGTGTTAAATTTAAATTTCTTTTTCTTTTATTTTACAGACAGCCTTCATCAAGTTACATTAGTGTCAGGATCTGCGGCTTTGGCAATTCCTCTGGTTTCCTTCTGTTTTTCTTTTTTTATTCATTTTTTTATTATTCCTTTTAAATAAAGGAAGATCTAGATCTAGATCTCATTTTCAAGGGGGACCTGAAACAAACTTCACTCCCCGTCGGGGAATCGAACCCCGGTCTCCCGCCTGTCACGCGGGAGACCGGGGTGGCATTCGAGAGCTCGCTGGCGTATACACACACCCTCTCCACAGGTGTGTTTCGGCGCACCTGTGGTCATCAGAGGGAGCATAATAGGAGAGGGTTCCCGGCACTTCATCGCCAGAGTGTTGTCACCTTTGTGGTACATCTGGTTCTGAGATCTCTAGAAAGATATCCAGTCTGTTTCGCACGCTTACCTGTCCTGTACCTTTTTGTGATTCCTAGGCTCCTGTTGTCTGGACACTCCATACGAAGCACGGGATTTGCAGTTCCATCT